>NW_023416368.1:55323951-55923951 GCF_014108235.1 Myotis myotis
GAGTATTTAGGAGCAGTTTTCCCCTACAATATGTTTTTCAAATGTCATTTTTAAATGATTAATATTTTCCTGTGTTTTTAAACAAAATACAGATTCTGTTCAGTACAGTTCTTTTGAAGAAAACATAATTGTTTAACAGTTCAAAATATGTTTGTATTTTAATACATATTGTGGTCATGGAAAATAGGTTAAAATCTGTCAGTAGAAAAGTCAATTACAGCTAACATTTTTTGGAGTGCTCACTATGTGTCAAGCCTCCTTTTAGGTGACTTGTATTTATGCACTCGCTTGTATTTTGGGATGGAAATTTAAGTGGCAGCTTCAACAGAGGCTGAAAAAAGTAAACCATGTCTTAACCATAGAGAAAAATAAAATGTATTGAAAAAAGTAAAGAAAAGGAATTTGTGAGATTATTTTCATTAGGTTAATATGTTTCTAGATCACCATAAGATCTGTTTTATTAGGTTAAAAACAGTAGTTATGTTTATTAGTTAGTAGAATAAGGAGAGTAGCTAACAATTTGCTATTTTTATCAGCCTCTTTGTAATGTTACTTAAATATCTTACATTATTCAATTCACAAAATACTCCTTTCAAAATTTTTATTTTAGAGATAATAAAACTGACACAGAGGAAAGTAAATAAATTGTCCCAAAAAACACAATTTATTTTAGTGGTGAGGTAGGTGAGATTGGACCCAGATTGTCCTATTGTTCTCTACTTCAGATCCCAAGGACTCAACTAATTAAGACATATTTATTATTACTATTATATAGTTAAACTATACAGACGTCTTTTATAGATAACTTCATATATTTTTATATTTCTTCCTATACATCATATATACCTTAATAAATATAAAATTTACCTCATACATATAAATGTATACACAGATATACATTATTTAGCTAGTCAGTCTGCAACTTGTCTTGGTGAATAGAATAGTAACTCAAAGGAGGTACACAATAGATATAATAGTCTAAAAGTTATGTATTTTAGTTCTATGACAAAGAAGGAAATACAGGCGCAGGTCACTCTAGGCCTAAAACATTCCTCAAGACTTAAAAATAACAAGACCAATGAGGTTTCCTCCTGCAAAGTATTTAAATTATAATATGTATTTTTTGATGGTTGAAAGTCCAACTGTTGATACCTAGAGCCCTCCCGAATGGCACCTTCCTCTTACATTGCATTCTAAATCTCCATTGAGTCATTGTACACTGACTACATTTAAAGCCATATATTGATTTGCCTTAGTGTTGGTTTTAAGCAGCAGCAGTAGTAGCTCTGTAATCCAGGCCCACATTTCTATTCACTTATTCCAAAGTACTTATTGAACACCTTGATGTGCCAAACAGTGAGTAGGTACTGTGGATGTAAAAATGAATAAGAAATGAATCCCCTTTATGTATTTCAAAATAGAATATGGGGAACAGCTATATGTACATCAAAATTATACTGTACTGTGTCTCATGTTTACAGAATGTCTTAACAAGGGGCTGTGGTAACTCAGGGATGAAGTGATTGAAGAAATATTAATGTTTCATACCATGTGCCATTGGACTTAGTTGATATATGTGAAGGGGGGAGGGGTCCCAATCAAGAGAACAGGGATTTTCTGTAAGAGGGAACCTATGCTGAAGCAGGTCCAGGAAAGGCTAAAAAGTTCAGAGTCATGAGGAGTTAGGAAAACAGCAGCTTTTTTTTTTAATATATTTTATTGATTTCTTACAGAGAAGAAGGGAGGGGGATAGAGAGAAACATCGATGAGAAAGAAACATCGATCAGCTGCCTCCTGCACACTCCCCACTGGGTATGTGTCTGTAACCAAGGCACATGCCCTTGACCGGAATCGAACCCGGGACCCTTGAGTCCGCAGGCCGACGCTCTATCCATTAAGCCAAAGCGGTCAGGGCAACAGCAGCTTATGAAATGGAGGAGAAAGTGTTGGGGTCAGACTATGAAAGAGCTTGAATTTGTTCTCTAAGCCAGTGGTCTCTATAATCTCTCAGTGTGTATCTCTATTATCAAGAATCCCCAGTATATTCATATGTATCTATATAGAGAGAAATGTATATGCACATTATAAAACACACATTAAAAGCACTAATTTCAAAAGTAGAATATAAAAAAAATAACCTGAGATTTCTTCTCCCAACCCAATGTATCATTCTTGGTCTATGCACCCAACTTTAGAAATTACTTCCTTAGGCAATGAAAATACAAGAGAGACTCATAAACAAGGGAATGAGGGTATCAGCTTTTTCTTTTTCTTTTTTTTCAAGAGACTAACTCAGGGCTCTAGCTGTAGTGGCTCAGTTGGTTGAGCATTACCCCAGGTCACCATTTGATTTCTGGTCAGGGCACATGCCAGGGTTGGGGGCTCAATTCCCAGTAGGGTGTGTGCAGGAGGCAGCCAATCAATGTTTCTCTCTCACATAGATGTTTCTCTCTCTCCCTTTCCGTTCCTCTCTCTCTCAAATCAATGAAAACACACTTTATTTAAAAAAAAACAAAAAACAAAAAAAACAGGAGACTATCTGAGGGAGAAGTGAGGAGAATCTATTGAAAATGGAAAACATTGGTCAAGAAGATGAGATGAAGCCTCCATCACTGGAGCCAAAGAGCTAAGAACCTGGGTTAAACCTGGAGCAAAGGCCGAAGGCCAAATAGATCCCCTGTGGGTAGGGAGTGGAAGTGCCAGGACCACGCTGAGGTTCTATCTATCCATCTGCCAGGGCTTCTCAGAACCATATATACACAGTTCCTCAGGGAACTCTACCTCCACAGGCTTTAAATCGAGACTTGTTAAGGAAAGCAAAGACATGGAATAGAGAGAGAGAGAGGAAAAAAAGAGAAGTATATAAACAAAATTTTAGTGAATAAGTGGCTTTTTTATCATCCTCTATATTTCTCTATGTTTTTAAAATATTTTAAAATAGAAATATAGATTATTTAGATGCTAACATTTTTAAATCAGCCTCATTAACAGAGAATTTCAATGCCTGTGATTACTAAACACTAAATTATCCTTATAGAAACTAAGCAGTTTTGTTAAATTCAGTGAAATGTTGACAAGTGAGATTTTCATACCTTAAAATGACTAAACATTTCATACATCTGCAGATAGGTGCAAAATTGCTATCAACTCCCCTCTTCTGTTACAAAATTAATGAGTGTTCAGTTAAGCCATAGCAAAGAATTTTCCTCCTGGCAGGTTATAAAAACATTTTCTAGCTCAAGTATGAATGCAAAGTCTTACCTGCGATCCAATTACTGAAAATATGCACATTTTTAAAAGATGATGAATGCCACACATAGTAATTCTTTTTATTTTTCTCATATTTAAAACTCCTATCCTACCTTATCAAGTCCTATCTTATAATGAATGTTTTCCTAAGGGAGGACTGAGGAGTAATTAATGATTAAATTCAGAACATTCTCATTTCATTCAACTACTTAAGGATATAGAGCTCCAATCAATTCTGAATATCACTAAAGTACTCAACCAATACTACTGTGTCTTCGTCACAAGAGATGATTTTGTCCAAAACTGATACCTCAAATTATCTCCAGAAAAAGGGATTTGCTTTCACTGTAATAGTTTTTCTGTGTTACATAATAATGCTGGGGTCTGAATTTCAGTCTCTGATTCATGGTCCATTCATTGTAGTCTCAATATAAGGGAAACATAGTGTTGGCAAGGAAATACTAGTACACAATCTTGTGAAAATGCATACACAGAACCATAGATTAATGAAATAAATAATCATTGAGGCACTAGAAGTGTATCCATTATTCTTCTTATATACAAATTAATAATTTCATTTTATTTTTCCCCTTTCCCTTTTAAAATCCCCATTAGAATTTACTGTATTTTGTAGGTACTTCTAAAATGTGTAATTAATTTGCCATTAATTTTTATAAATAAAAAATAATCCAAAACTGGACTTCTGACTCTAACATAAATAGTGCCATTTAAGAATTTTTTCTTATATTTATAGAACAATAATCAGAGGGTTCAATTATAAATTTTAATAAAATAGATAAAAATGTTCATGGGCTCATAGGACAATAAGCCACAGGGAAGAAACTACAAATATCAGAATTATTGAAGCAAGGAAAAAATTTTCTGTAGATTCTGTAGAAATAATTTGTATCAAATATCATAAGATTATATTTTATATTGTGGACTTTATATATCTGCTTTTTTGTAATTCTATTTTTCCCACTTATATTTTGCAGTAATATTTGTAACTGGTTGAAAATTAATTCATTTTACATGACTTCTAAAAACGTCAATTATATTGGAAAAAGCAATGGATACTTCAAATTAAAATGCCATCATACTACATTTTCATCAGACTTAAAAATGCATGCAGGGAACAGCCTTGAACGCTTGAAGCTTTGAGGTTACCTAGAAAAATTACATTGCAGTCATTGGACTGTAAAGAAAGCTCAATCACCATTTCTTGCTCATCATTCTTTATAATTGATGATACCACTATATGAAAGGGAATCTACCATAAACTGGAATCTTGGGTGGGACACAATTTCCTTAACCTCGGGTTTTCTATACAGCAGTATGAAAAAATGTCTATTGATAGCTGTCTATCTGTCTTTCAATCTATCTCTTATTTACCTCAGTATTATTGAAATAAGCACAGTGGTCAGTGTGTTTTTAATGCTTTGTTTGCATCACATAATAAATGCAAATGATCACAAGGAGGACAGCAGGAGCAGGAGACCTGTCCTTGCTAGAAGAAGGGATGATGTTAGTCTGCTTCCTGGCTTCTGAATTCTTACAACAGCAAATGTGCTTTTCTAAATCTCCCTACTTAACAGCAATGTTAATCCTGTATCTATTCATATATTGCAACCACACCAGAAAAAAAAAGTCAGGAAAGGGGCTAATGCTAACATATTCCATCCCGAGTTGTGTAAGATTGTAGGCAAAATTGTAGTAAATTCTGCACAGTTTTTCACAAACTCATCTGTTCAATGCATGAGAGAGTTGGGCAGTAAGATTACTGGACTGGGCAAAAGTCTGATGATAAATTTGGTTGAGAAGCTTCCTAATCAGTTAATTGAGTGAGCATAAAGATTCAGAGGAATAACAGATTCCTGACAAATTATCTATTGCTGCATTCAAAGTAAATTTTTAAAGAAAATTTGGCACATGGCATCTATAAAGTAGGAGCCAAGTCCTCCTTCATTTGTTCAAATAAAAAGGTCACTGAGTTACTGAGTACCTTACATGTGCCAGGGATTTTCACAAGGCAGTGTTTCTCAATCCCTAGTATGGCTTAGAATCTATTGGGAGGTCTGAAAAAAATCAATGATGCTCATACCCCACCACAGACTGCATTCAATACCACTCAAGTGATTCTAATGTGCTGAGAACCATTCAGCTAGAGGTGGAGCATCCAGCTGTGAACATATGGACATGATTTCAACTGTCACGGAGCCATAGTTCTTTTCTTTCTTTCTTTTTTAATTGACTTTAGAGAGAGAAACATCCATTGGTTGCCTCCCACAAGTGCCTCAACAGGGGATCAAACCCACAACCTGGGCATGCGCCCTGACCAGGAATGGAATGCGCCAACTTTTGGTGTACAGGAGGATGCTCCAACCACTGAGACACACCAGCCAGGTCAGGAGCCATAGTTCTTGAAGTAAGAGTTGGATCATAAACAGAAATAATTTTAGATGGTGATAGGATCCATGATAAAAGCAAAACAGCTGGTTATGCTTGGAGAGGGACGGGAAGGGTTGGGGCGAGCATTTTTGATTGGGGGGCTAGGAAAACTTTCTAAAAAAGGTGACATTTGAACTGAGACCTAGATATCAAGAAAAACGAGGCTTGCTATGATCTTGGAGCAGAGCTTCATATGAGGAGAAAGCAGGTAGTGTAAAGGCTGGAGGTGGTATAATCTTCATGGAGTTGAACAAAAGAAAGGAGGCCAGTGAGCATGGGGTGAATGGTGTGATGTGATGAGAGGCAGGTCAATGGCAGTCAGAAAGGCCTGTTGATCATCTTGCATTTTTAAATTAAATAAGAAAGCATGGAGATTTTTGTACAGGAATGGCACGATCTGATTTACATGGTTATAGACCATTTTGACTTTGTGGAAAGCAGAATGTTAGGTAGGCAAGAGAAGGTCATTAAGAGACTTTAAATGGACCATGCTAGAAATAATGTGACTTGAATAAGAATGGAGCAAGTGGAGAGAGCAAGGAATGTTCTGAACATGGAAAAAAATGCTGATAACAATGAAGCTGGGTAATGAGGTTCATTAGGCTATTCTATTTTTGTGTATGTTGAAAATTTCTCAAATAAAAGTTGTCTAAATACAGGGTGGGCAAAAGTAGGGTTACAGTTGTGAGTACACAAAAGACAGAGTTTATTCTTGTATTTATTATTCATTAATTATTATATTATTTTCCATATGAACTGTAAACCTACTTTTGTCCCACCCTGTATATAAAATGACTTAGGAATTGCTATAGACTTTTGAGGGAAAAGGTTTTGACCCAAGAATCTCATATGCTTTCTAGTTTTATGAAGGGAACAGAAACACTTTCACAGGTATGTAAGGACTTCAGTAATTTTTGAATTCTTTTATTTATTTACTTTTAAAATATGTTTTTATTGATTTCAGAGAGGAAGGGAGATAGAAACATCAATGATGAGAAGGAATCATTGATCGTCTGCTTCCTGCTCGCCCCCTATTGGGGATTGAACCTGTAAACCTGGCAATGTGCCCTTGATGGGCATCGAACCTGGGACCCTTCAATCTGCTCTATCCACTGAGCTAAACTAGCTAGGGCTTTTTTGAATTATTTCAGACAGACTTTAGCAGATAGAAAGAGTAATAAAAACTCAAGCATGGAAGAGTTGTGTATAGTAGATTTTTCCTTATTCAGTTTGGAACCCAAACTCAAGGAGGATCAAGTTGGATTATGTGTTAGAACATTTATACGGCCTGATCTTTGTCCTTAGATTTTGATGCTTCCCCTGTATCAGGAAATGTCACATCCTTTAATCTACAATTTATTTGTAAATTAAATCTTTATTGTTGAAAGTATAATATATGTCCCTTTTTCTCCTCCCTCCCCCATTGACCTCTTCTAGCCAACCTCCATCTCCGCCCCAGGCCTTCATCACCCGATTGTCTGTGTCCATGGGTTATGCATATCTATAATAATCTATAATAACAAAAGCATAATATGCTAATTAGACCAGACGTCCTTCTGGACAAAGCCGGGGCTGTGAGGGAAGCCCAGGTCCCTGGTGCCTGCCAGCGGCCGTAGGGAAGCCCAAGTCCCCGGTGCCAGAGGGAAGTCAGTGCCAGCAGCAGGGGGAAGGAAGGCCTACTCTTGCACAAATTTCGTGCATTGTGCCTCTAGTATGCATATAAGTTCTTTTATTAATCTCTTCCCTCCCACCCACCCACCCCCACCTTTCCTCTGAGATTCCACTCTCTGTTCCATGCTTCTATGTCTCTGGATCTATTTTGTTTTAGATACAATTTCTTGCCAGATTAATAACTTCTACGATCATTTAGTACTCTCCCTAAAACTTGGAGGATAGATTCCCAGGAAATCCATACCCTCAGTGCTCCTCTCCTTGCACATGGGTTTTTATCTCCTCATGTCATATCAGAACTGCAGTGAATTTACTTACATTCCAGTGGGACAGGACACTGTGCAGCCTAGTTACTAGTATTTTAGGGCATTTCAGTTCTAAGGGAACTGGTCCTACCTGAAGATATTTCTGAGTGCTGATTCACTCTGCTAGCTTAATTCCACTGACATTTAATTAGAAGCCTAATTTATTGTACATCACAGCGAATACTTCTGATGGATGTGTTGCAGATTGGTACATAAAACTTGTTAGAGCCAAAGTCTAAAGTCGTGCAAGTGAGTCATCCCCTCTCTGCTTTGCAGAAGAGAGATGCCTTACTTTCTCCTCTCTGGTGATTCACCCTTTAGGTGAGCCAGTTCAAACCTATTGGGTATATGTTCAGATGCCAAATGCTAAGAAAACATTGCCTATTTCCTTTCTACCTTTTTTTATTATCATGAAGGCACTTTGAAGTTAGCCAGAATAGAAACTTGAGGATTTTAGAAGACGTGAATAGTAATTTGTATTTGTGGGATAAGTGAGGGTCATTCCCCATATATACTCAAGCCTACCAAAGCCAATAATGAGTTCTATTATCTTCCAGAACTTCATTAAATGTCTAAACTATTCACACAATTGAATACTGTGTTGGGAGTTTCACTATTTTTTCCCTTTAACGTAAGCAGAAAAGCATAGAGAAACAAATAAGTCATATTCTTTATAGAGAATTGTTATTGATACTCATCTGCATCTGTTAGATTCATATTGAATGACCCAAATCACAGTTATTTAATTAAGAAAGACTACTAAATTGTCCTATTGTTAATAGTATCTTTCTGTCATTTTTAAAGTATCTTTTATTCAGACATGTAACTGTTCCTGTTTTAACTATGATAAATATCAATATACACAGATGTGTTTAACATTTCTAGCATATAGTTAGTAAAATGTCTTATAATTCATTATATAATTGATAAAATATACACAAAATTAACAGAGATTATTTGTAGGAAGTGGATATTCTAAGGATTTTTTAAAAAATTTACTTGCATTTTCTAAATTTTCCACAATGACATGCATTATTTTTATGATCAGCAAAACTGATTTTAAAATCTTGTGTGCATACTTTTTAAATACCCTATTACAATTATGCTAAAAATCAAAACATAAGAAAATAGAGCAATATGTTAATGGTAGTTACATCTTAGTGGCATAGTTTATAGTGATCTTACGGATTCAAATATTTATTGAACAAATAAATAAATTTTCTTCTTTATCTTTTCTAATTTTAAGTAGTTTTTGTTAATGAGCAAATATTGGATTCTTCTTAGGAAAGAAGTCAATAAATCATAACATTGATATTAGCCCATAAGAACTAATAATGCCCCCCCCAAAAAAACACATTTTATTGATTGCCACCACCTAAATTGCCAATAAAAATATTGTATCTGTATACAATATACAAACATTGCTATCCAAATAATTGTGTATAAGTTTTGTCCTTGCTTTTGAAGTATTGTTTGAATCCTTTATTCTGATCTCTCTCTTTTTTTGTTGTTTTTAATCCTCACCTAAGGATATTTTTTCATTGATTTTCATAGAGAATGGAAGAGAGGGCATGGGGAGAGAGGGAGAAAGAGAAACATCAATAACATTGATGTGAGAGGAACTGTGATCGGTTGCCTCCTGCACATTCTCCAAATGGGCCTTGGATTGAACCTGCAGCCCAGGTATGTGCCCTTGACCGGGAATGAACTCTGTGACCCTCTGTTGCGTGAGCTGACAACACTCTAACCACTGAACAATGCCAGCCAGTGCATGATCTACTCTTTCTTTTACAGGTTAATATGTTTAATATCTTACATTATTTAAATGTTTTGAAACATGGGCTGAAAAGTCAGAATGCCCTGGTTTCATGTCACAATTATACCATTTTCTAGCTATGCAATTTTAGGTATATTACCTTTCTATGATTCAGTGTTATTATGGTAAGTGGACCATTGGGTTTCTATGAGAATTAAATAAGATTACTTAAATAAATTTAGGTAAATCATTTAGCATTGGGCTTTGCCTGTAGGAAGCATTCAATACATATGAAGTATAATTATTTTCTTATCTTTGTTTCCTAATAATATAATACCTGGAGTACAGCTCTAGTTCACTAAGCAGATGTTGATTTGCTTTGACTTTAAAGAATTCCAATTTACCTCAAACTTAAAGCCAGAAATTGAAATGACAAATACCAGGTAATTCTTATATAGTGAGTATACATTGAAGAATGCACTCGGGTATTCTAGAGTGTAAAAAACAAACAAACAAACACAAAACACCAAAAAACTGTTTCTCTACTAACATACTTAGGTTGTACATTATAAAAGCAATTTTTAAAAAGATAAAAATAGCTATCTTGACTTATGCCCATACCTATGACCATGGATAGTGGTGTTTTGCAAATAATTAGGCACCAGCATCTACTATAAAATTCTTCTCCCACACATCTCTTCTATACTTGTCCCTCTTCTGCCTTTAAATTTTACTCTTATAATATCAAATAGGTGCCCATTAGACAGATTTTCAGATGGAGGTTAACATGCATAATCTTAAAAAGCACAAGTAATTGATATTGCCAAAACATTATATGTTTTGCATATTTTTTACTTCACCTATATATTGGCTAGAAAGAAATCAACTCAATGCTCAGCCTGCTCTGTGCTTCTCTTATGTCTTTATATTGCTCCAGGTTCTTGGTACATAGTACCTTAATATGCATTACGGAATATTCATTGAGTGAATGAATATATAAATAAATGAAGTTTTGAAACTTTTCTTTAAATAAGGTGAGATGGGATAATTAATTTTTGTACAGACGTCTGTCAAACTTTCTCTGAAAAAAGAAAGCAGACCATACCACCAAAAATGGACAGTATATAATTGTAATATGAGTGTTTAAAAACTCATATGTGGCAGTCATGATCATGGAGCCTTTCCTATGCATGAATTAAGGAAATACAGTTAAAATTGTTGGAGGAGTTCTATTATTTGCAACATGCCACAAAGATCAATTTTTAAAATAAAAGTACAACTGTTTTTGGATAATGTATTTATTAAATAAGTCCAGTATCTAGGTATTTGCATACCAAATGAAACCTGGGAGCCTTTATAATTTTTTAAAAATTCATCAGCCACTATTTTCTCATAGTATATACACAGTTGAAAGCTAATTAATCTTATTCATTAGCTGAATTTAAGTCTACAATATCTGCATTATATGAAATTACATTTGTATTTATATGAAATTACCTATGTTACAAATTTTAAAGGCTTTAAGGAGAAAAGACAATTCCTGTTTTAGCAGTACATGATTTACATACTTGTGTACACCAAAGTTAACTTTAAAGGCATTTAAAATGTTCCAAGCCCTCCAGGGTGAGCTTACTTAACAGGTTAATTTATTCTAATATTATATAATCAAAACAGAATTCGGGCAAACTATATTTGAACTGAGATTAACATAATGAATGCCTTTAATAGAAAGTCTTATCATTTTCTCCCTACAATTATCAAATGTTCTGACTTAAGTGACAGTCAAACAAAACAGAGGACAATTATAAAAATTCCAAAGTATTGTGAAAACATTATCCTTCCATCTTGAGGGGGAAAATCATCATTCCCCCCAGGGGTATGAAATGATTTTCAGCTTAAATACAATGTACATATAATAAGGATCATTTTTTTTATTTTATGTGGTTTTATGATGAAGTATGATTTCCTACTATTTAATAGGTGTCATTGGAAAAGAAAAGAAATCGAATTTAAAATAGTCCTGCAAAACAGGATTTGAGTGGTAAGAGCTTTCCAAAAAGGTTGGAAGCCACTGTGTCCACTGGGAGTGAGAACTTTTGCAGGACCAGGCAGCTCGAGCTCAAGGCCTTTGCCTCACCTCTACTCCCAGGGCAGAGCTAAAGAGGGAAGGAGTAGTATTTCTTTCAGGTTTTTCTTCAGAAAAAATTCAAAGGATATTTATAGCTTAAGGAAAACAAAAAGAAAAATAAAGACTAGTAAAAGACAGGTATAGTAGTGCTTACTTTGTCCAGAAAAATTTATATATCATTAAAAAACTGGGATGATTTAGGAAGCATGTGTGTATGTATGGTAGTGGTGGGAGTGTATGTGAAAGGCGGGGGGGGGGGGGGGGGGGGGGAGAGCAAGAGAGAGGATTTGCCTGATAATTCTCTGAACTTGAATCACGACCACAATACTCTGAACTTGAATCACGACCACAGTTATAATTAAAGCTGCAACCCTGAGCTAGCTAAGTGTAGCCTTGGTGCCCCCTGATCTTCATTTCAAATGGTCAGTTTCTAATACATAATAGCTTGCTCCCTGTACAAATAAAAAGGGGATTGAACAAAATTACATATAAAGTTACTTTCAGGGCTTAACTGATTATCTTAAAGAAAGTAAACTCTCAGTAGTATTTTCCTTTTTTTCAATTGTACAACTTTTCTATAATCCACCTTTACATTAAGTTTATTCATAAAATATCAATGTATAGGATACTGCCATTGATTACTGTATAACAAAGTTGTGTTTACTACTGAGTAAACAAGTCACTATTTTTAATTATTATATTAGAAGGTCTAGTTGTGCATACTGTAAATGCTGTAGTTGAGGGGACTCCTTTCCTATGAGCATGAAATAATTCAGAGGCGGCCTCACAGTTCTGCCTGGAAGATGTCTAGAGTTTGCACTAGGGCTCATGCTCTTCTCTTTGCAAAGCCCTTTCTATGCCCTCGCTCTCAAGACTGCTTAGCAGAGCAACTGAGAACTCAGTATGCGCTGGTTTTACGTTACTCATCACTTTATGTCTTCTATTGTAGTTAATTATGCATATGCTTCATTTCCCCAGCCCAAATCATAAACACAAGAGAGGAAAGATGTTTATTTACTTTTGAATCCTCCTCATGTCTACCACAGTGCACTGAACACAGGCGCTCAATAAGAAAAATTTGTAGAGAGACTGAAAAAATGCTCTTATCCCACCTCAAATTTTTGCCTCCATTATGGCTAAATTGTATTTTATTTATTAAATTAAAAATTTTAAATATTAAAGAAATGTGCCATACTATATTATGGCCATATCATATTACAGCAATCTTTGAAGAAATCCAGAGAGAATAAACAAAAATAACTTTAAATGCATTAAAGATGAAAGAAAGTATTTATTTTTAATATAAAAAATGGCTTAAGTGCTATTGTAATACTTCATATATACATTCATGAAACAAATAGGAATAAGGATAATTAAAGAGAATATGTTCTCAAAAGCTTATAGAACTACCAGAGAAAGAGATATTTAAAAAATATTATATTTCCAGATGTCTGAAATGTAGTTTTAAATGTAAAATCATTTTAGATAATTTTGAAAAATAAAATTATAAAATAGCTCATTGATTTCTATTTTGAAAAGCTTTATTTTGATATGACAAATATTTTTTCACTCTAATTTAGCACAGCAAAATTAAAGTAAATAATACAAAGGTACACTTATATAAAGAACAATGTAAAATTAGATATAACTTCTATTTTTAAAGCATATGGTAGACACATAGAATTTCAAAATTATCAAGTTCCTTATCTTTTTATTATTATTAAACTAGAGGCCAAGTGCATGAAATTCATGCACGGGGTAGGGGGAGAGGGGAGCGGTCCTTCAGTCCTGCTTGCACCCTCTAACAATCCAGGACCGCTGGCTCCTAACCACTTGCCTGCTGGCCTGCTTGATTGCCCCTAACCACTCTGCTTGCCTGCCTGTTCGCCCCTAACCACTCACCAGCCTGCCTGATTGCCTCGAACCACTCTGACTGTCTGATCGCCCCAACTGCTCACCTACCTGCCTGATCACCCCTAATTGCCTCTGCCTGCCTGCCTGATCACCCCTAACTGCCTCTGCTTGCCTGCCTCATCGCCCCTCATTTTACACTTTTATTATTATAGATAATTGCCTTGCTCCAAGTTTTAAGGACCTGCTTGTCATAGAGATAGAAAAGTTTTAATTTTTACTCTTGATTATGGCAATTAACTAACACAGATGGCCACCAAAAAGGTGACTTACCAAAGGGTGTATAACAAACAGTGCTATTAAGTCCTCTTCCATGAAAACGTGCAGGTGGTGCATTGCATCTGCCTGGGTACATGAAAGAGTGAAGTTTCTGTCTGTCTTTGCAATCATATGAGCAAATTGTGTGAGACCCCAGCCAAGTCTGGTTTGGTGCTCACAGAATAATAGAGCTCTTTTTTTTTTCTTTGCTCCATTGGTGGAGATTTCCTAGAAGTTGCAGGATATTTTCCTTTTAATTTTTCCTCCACACTCTGACTTATGTCTTTCACCTTTGCTTTCCCTCCATTCTCCCACCAACAACAGTAACTTGCTACAGGCTCACTTCACTCGAGTCTCTAGGAGATCCGCACAACATGTCTGCCACCAGAACCACGGTTGCCAGCATTCCTGGTGCTCCCCGTGCTCTCAGCTTCCGCTTCCAGTCCAGGGGCTGCCACCAGAACTACAATTCCCAGTATTCCTGGTGCTCCCCACACTCTTGGCTTCCACTTCCAGCCCGAGGCCCCTCCCGTCCCCTCCCTCCACATGGCCGGGGTGCCAACACTGGGCTCGTGTTGCTGGGGCAACGCCGCCAGCTTCCTGCCCCAGCCACTATGGGCACCGCCATCTTTGTTGTGGAGTGATGGTTAATTTACATATTACTCTTTTATGAGATAGGACAAGAAATGTATCGTAAAATGTGTACAATGTATAGAAAATAGAAAAATCAACCACACTTGCCAGAGACCAATTCCACCATGTCATAATTTCAAGAGTTTCATCAAAAGGTTGAAGAGACTTAGGGACTCAACAGGGTTGAGTCACATATGTAGTCACCTGTTGGAATGGCTGAAGGCATTTCCCCAAACCTGAAAAGGGATTATTCTTGGCTGCCAGACAGCTAAAAGGCATCTTAATCTATATGTTATTGCCTCCTACTGGCCAAACACCTGAACAGCCATAGGCTAATTCTCCCCATTCTGACAGTGGACTCTGTACCAAACCCTGACCCTTTGAAGTATATATCTCAACCTCGCCTCAGGAAAAGTTGTGTTAATAAAAAGCATGGGGTCCTGGGGACAGAAAGAACCTAAGACCTTAGATCTTAGCTCCTTTAGCTAAGCTCCTCTGACCTCCAATGCCTTTCAAAATTACATCTCATCTCTGGACTCTTTATTAGTCTCTGGACTCTTATTTATCATCTATGCACAGCCTTCTCCAGATTCCTGAACCCTTCTAGATACTGGAACTAGAAACCCAGCACACACTAAAATAGTTAAAGAAGTTATATGGATTCCCAGAATGTAGAGATTAAAATTTGTATATTCTTACACTCATTTTATGCAACTATGTGAATATAGTATACACATCATGCTATTTATAACCTTCTCTCATTAAAATGTATTTTCCATCTCTCTAAAAGTAAATACCCAAAATATAATTTTAATAGTCATACAGAATTCCATATTATTCATGAATCATAATTAATTAACCAGCCTCCTATTATGGGAATTTATATTGTTTCAACATTTGAAGTAATTATAATGCTGTTATTGTACATAAATCTATAAGTATTATTTCATTAAGATAACTTGTTATACACACATCACTGAGTTCTGAAAGAATGTTTATTATAATTTAATATTTTCTTGATGATTCTAAATAAATTACCATATTTATTGTAGTATACAATAAGATGGTAAGAATTTGCTCTAGGTGCTGAATATCTGAGCTGAAATCCTGGTAGCACCACTTCAATAGCTGGATGACCTCAGACAAGTTATTTAGCCTTTCCCAGACATACTGATTCCTTTCCGAAATGAGTTCAATAATAGCATATATCATATAGATTATGAAGATGAAATGAGAAAATCACATAAAATGTAGAGTCTTTAGTCTTATGAAAATGTCTTAACTTTATGTTAACTATGCCATTTCACCAAAATAACAATAGTAGTAGATACTAAGAACTGCTATATAACATGTTAAACTATATATATGAATTTTATAAAATTAGAAATTATATATCCTTTTATATTATATACAAATGAGAATAACATGTTAAAATTATTTTATGTATTCATTCTATATGCATATATAAATGTATAATATTTTGTTATTCTTGTTATTGTATATTCTTTGTCCAATTTATCACACTTTATAAAACCAGTCTCTTTTTTTGGTCTGATATTTTTTTTTGCTTAAAATATTACAACAAGTAGTATAAAACCACTGTCTTAAAAGGAGTCCCCCATAAAATACCCCAAATAACCAAAGCAATATTGCAGAAAAACAAAGCTAAAGGCATCAGAATCCTGATTTCAAACTATATTACAAAGCTATATAATTAAAACAGTATGACATTTCATAAAAACAGACTCATAGCCCTGACTGGTTTGACTCAGTGGATGGAGCGTCGGCCTGTGGACTGAAGGGTCCCAGGTTCGATTCTGGTCAAGGGCATGTACCTTGGTTGCAGGCACATCCCTGGTGAGGGGTGTGCAGGAGGCAGCTGATTGATGTTTCTCTCTCATTGATATGTCTAACTATCCCTCTTCCTTCCTCTCTGTAAAAAAATCAATAAAAATATTAAACACACACATGCACACACACACACAAATAAGATAAAATAATTGCAAAACATATATTTGATAAGGGTTAATATCTAAAGTTTATAAAGAATATATACAACTCAATAAAAATTCAACTTAAAAATGGGTAGGTGGGTATAAATAGATATTTTTCCAAAGAAGACATACAGATGGCCAACAGGTAGATGGAAGGTGCTCAAAATCACTAATCATCAGGGAATTCAAATCAAAACCACAATAAGATATCAACTCATAGCTGTTAAAATGGCTAGCATCAAAAAGTCAAGAAAAAACAAGTGTTGGAATAAATGTTGAGCAAAGCCAAGACTATGTACTATGTAAATTTGGTTCAGCTACTATGGAAAACAGTATGGAAGTTCCTCAAGAACATAAAAACAGAATTACCGTATGGTCCAGCAATTCCATTTCTGGGTATTTATCCAAAGAATATGAAATATATATATATATATCCCCCTTTTCATTGCAGCATTATTTACAATAGCTAAGACATGGAAGTAACCTAAGTGTTAATTAACAAATGATTGGATAAAGATGCCCTTAACAAAGAAAATCAAAGGGACATTACAGAACATGTAAGTGAAGGCTGCTGGCAGTTTATAGTTGGTAAAAAGGGAGAGCAACAGGTATATAGCCAAGAAACTTTTCAAGTCCAGCTCAATTTAAAATATAGTTTTCAATGACTACATTATTTTCCTCAAGCAAGCAGATTCTTCATCAGCAGACCATAAATAAATAAAAGTAAAATACATGGAGCTTCTTTCAGATTAGGGTAATCCTCAAAGAATGAATTCAAAACAACTTAGTTGTGACAAGAGTAGTAAATGTTGATATTCTAAGGAAAAATCAGGACAAGTCAGGATAAAATGATGAATAGAAATCTAAATAACTGCTGAGATGAAAAGTTTTTAAAGGTATAAAATATAAAGCAGAACAGGTAGCAGCTGGGTTATATCCACAATAAATCCAACATATTTGATTACCATATCTTATTTTGAATTCCATAACTTAAAAGAAATTAGAATTTTCCAGAAATACTTAGAGAGAAATTCCAAAGACTTTAAGGATTAGAAAGAGGGCTTCTGAGGAATAATATTTTAAGTGGTCAATTTTAGAGAAAAGACAGATTCTTGTTAATCAATGCATACCCTTTATTTTGTGGATTGTGAAAAAGTTACAACTGTAACGAATGCTACATAAGAAAAGAAAGTCTTATATTGCAAATTAGAAAATTCTAAGAGAGGAGATCATAAAATATCAGTCTTGACTGTCAAGGACAATTGCGAAATTGCCAATTTTTAAAGATGGGATTATCGCTTGGCTAATGCACATCAGCTCTTGCCTGAAAGCAGCAGAATAAAGTCAATGCCATAAAAAGACACCTTATATTTTTTTTTTCCCAACGGGCAACAAAACAGTGATTAGGCCAGGAAATCAGGTCCAGTATTAATTACATAAATTAAATAACCATATGTTATAAAGGTAAAGAAAATTTAGTATATCAAGTAAATGATATATGAAAAATAAGTGCTAGGAAATTAGAGGTCTATGCTCATTATTCAGGATCTGGACAAATTAGAAAAACTTACAATAACATGGTTTCAGTCAAGAATGGACCATTAGTTTAAATAATTTAATCATTCATGTGTATTCCCTAAATGATTCCATTGAGAGAAAATGGCTGACCTACCCCTTTCAAGGAATTCCCATTACAAATCCAGTTCTTTAATATAATCTAAAGCTTCCAGGTTGAAAATCCACCAAAGTCACAAAAACTTTATGGAGGAGAGAAACAAGTTCAGTGTATTTTGGACAAGCCAGAAAACCAGGGGAACTCAAGGAAAGACAACAGATAAGGAAGGATGACCAAAGACAAGTTAAAAGATGAGCTTCCCATGATAGCCTTTCCAAAAATAAGTTTGACAAGGCCAATGTTCCTGGAAAAAATATGTAAAATATTTTTTTTATATTGTGGGTGTTTAAGATGATATGATAACTTTATATGATTCAGAAGAAAAACTTTGTGCCTATTAACCAATTTGAAATGATGATCGTGGCATTCCAGTTATATTCAAGCTACCGTGCTAGGGCTTATGGAATTTACTGAGTATTTTTACAGCATGCCTGGCCCTAAAACTATGTAAGTTGTTAGAAAGTCATGCCATTTATGGAGCATTCAGTAACTCTGTTAACTACTCCTCAGTTCTTGCTGATGATACATTTCTAAATCTACAGAGTGAAATCAATAAACAGGAGGCCCTACAGTGTGGAGTATTAATGTTGGAGCACATAATAAATTCCCAGAGCTATCTTCACTAAAATGCTATAGTCAAGGAGTTACTGAGTTTCAGAGAGCGCTCTGTGTAATAGACTGATCTTTTTCAAGGCAAATGCTGCAAACTCTCTTGTCAATCAATTTAATAACAACTGTAATTCAAAGAGGTAATCACTTGCTAAAAAGGGAAAATATAAGTTTAAACCCTCCAAAGATGGAGTCCTCAAGTCACAATGTAATGCCACATGCATATAGGCTTTATATTTATTTTATTCGAACCAAATGTTCACAAACAGGCTCTAAACAGTGAACACAATTTTAAAAAAAATGATATGGTTCATGTTCTGGTAATTTTCAGGTAGAAAACTGCAAAGAGAAAATAATTGCAACCAGAGTATTGATCCATTTTATAGAACCTAAGGACTTTGACATTCATTTTTACAATTTTCTTGTTTTGTTTCCCCTCTCTTCTAGGCTATCTATTAGAACTGAGCACTTAAATATACTTTTATATTTACTGGCCCAATAAGAGTGCATTAAATTTATGACTCTGTAGTAAGTTCTAAAATGCTAGTTTTAAAGCTTAAAGAGAAATCATCTTGCAAAAATATCAAAATACAAATTTCCCATAAGGGAGGACAGGGGTAGGTAGGAGGTGGGAAGAGATCAACCAAAGAAGTTGCATGCATATATCCATAATCCATGGACCCAGAGAACAGTGTGGTGAAGGCCAGGGGCAAGTGGTGGAGGCAGGCTAGAAGGAATCAGTGGCGGGGGCAAGGGGAGGGAGGGCAGAAGGGGACATATGTAATACTTTCAACAATAAAGATTTAATAAACAAATAAATACATAAAATGCTAGTTTTAAAACTTAAAGAGAGATCATCTTGAAAAAATATTTGCAGAGAAAGACATTGATGTGAGAGAAAAACACTGATCAGTTGTCTTCCGTACGTGCCCCGACCAAGAATTGAATCCACAATCTAGGTATGTACCCTGACCAGATTTCAAAATACAGATTTCACTATCTTGGATCTTTAAATTTATGTTTTCAGCTTTATTTTTATTATTATATTAAAGTACACATGAAAACTGCGCATATTTAAAGCAGATAATTTAATGAATTTTGAAATATGTGTACATCCATGAAACCATCACCACAATCAAAATCATAAATATTTGTTACCCCCACATTTTATTTTATTTTATTTTACTGTATTTTTAAATATATTTTATTGATTTTTTACAGAGAGGAAGGGAGAGAGATAGAGAGTTAGAAACATCGATGAGAGAGAAACATCGATCAGCTGCCTCCTGCACATCTCCCACTGGGGATGTGCCCGCAACCCAGGTACATGCCCTTGACCGGCATCGAACCTGGGACCCTTCAGTCTGCAGGCCGATGCTCTATCCACTGAGCCAAACCGGTTTCGGTGACCCCCACATTTTAGAATTCATCATGTCTCACTTCTACTCCCAACCCCCATTCCCAGATATCCACAGATGTGTTTTTGTCATAAGGTTTAGTTTGGTTGCATTTTCTAGACTTTTATGTAAATAGAATCATACACTTGCACTTCTTTTTTAAAAAAAACAAATCTGGCATCTTTCATTCAGCATAATTCTTTTGAGATTCAGCCATGTTATACGTGCATCAATAGTGTCAATAGTTTGTTCTTTTATATTGCTGAGTAGTATTTTGCATGGATACATCACATTTTGTTTATCCTTTCACCTGTAGATGGGCATTTGAGTTGTTTTTAGTTTGGGTTTTTTACCAAAAATGTATCTACAGATACTCATGCGTAAGTATTTATATGGACACATACTTTCTTTTCTCTTGGGCAGATTTCTAGAAGTGCTAGGGCTGGGTCATATAAAAAGTATATATTTAACTTCTTAAGAAAGTGTCACACTAGTTTGCAAAGTGTTTTTTACCATTTTGCATTTGCAATGGCAAACATTAGAATTCCAATTGCTGCACATCCCTGTCAACACTTGGTGTGCTGTTGTCTTTTTCATTTCAGCCATTACAGTAGGTGTGTAGTGGTATCCCATTGTGGTTTAATTTACATTTCCCTAATGACTAATAAATAATGACTAGTAAATAACAGGGCAACTTTTTTTAACTTGTTTGCTATTCATATATATTCTTTTCTCTTTTTAGTTTGTATTTATTTTTTAAATTTTATTCACAGTAATAGTCACTCTTTTTGGTACATAGTTTGTATTGACTAATTTTTAGTCAAGAGCCATGTAATGCTGCCATGATCAAGAGAGAGAGAGAGAGAGAGAGAGAAGAGAGGGGAGGGGAGGGGAGGGGAGGGGAGGGGAGGGGAGGGGTAAGGGAAAGGGAGGGGAGGTTAAGGGAGGAAATTTAAATTAAATTTAAATTAAAAAACATTGATCAGTTGTCTCCCATACATACCCTGACCAGGGATTGACTACACAATCCAGGTATGTGCCTTGATCAGGAATTGAACCTGCCACCTTTAGGTACACAAAACCATGTTTCAATCAACTGAGCAACTCAGCCAGGGCCTTATTTTTGTTTGTTTGTTTGTTTTATATTGTTGACACGATTACAGATGTCCCCCATTTTCCACTCTTTGCCCACCTCCACCTAGCCTTATAGTTTTACTTCTTCCAAAGTGTCACTGAAATGGAATCAATATGTAGCATTTGTAGCTAGGCCTCTTTCACATGATATGATGTATTTAAAACGCATCCATGTTGTTGTGTGTATCAATAGTTCATTCCTTTTCACTTCTCAGAAGTATTTCATTGTATAGATTTAACAAGCTTTGATTATCCATTCACCAGTTGAAGAATATCTGTGCTGTTTTCAGCTTTTGGCAATTATGATTAAAGGACTCTCAACACTTGATAAAAATTTGATCAGTCACTTCACTAAAGAAGATATACAAATGACAAATACATGGAGGGATGCTTAATATCAGTGAGAGTAATGCAGATTAAATCACAATGGAACACCAATTCATAGCTATTACAATGACTAAAATTAGAAAGACTGATTTATCCAAGTATTGATGGAGCTGTGGAGCTATTGCAACTCTCACGCTTCTGCTGAGGAAGACTATGAAATGGTATAACCACTTTAGAAAAACAGTTTAGTGAAAAGCAAAGATATTTCTAAACAAAGTTCAATATATAAATGTTAATAGCAACTTTCCTTGTAGAATCACTTTGAAACAACAACAATTAAAGTGTTCATACTGTGAATAGATGAACACAGTATGGTTCCATTATTCTAGTGAAGGCACCAAAGTATAAAGCAACCACTTTTTAAAATGCAGGTATAATACTTAGAACTAAAGAGAATATGTTGTACAGAGTATGTATCACCTCATATTATCTAAGTGACAAATTAGAGTTGTATAAAGAATCATTTCTTTTTCACTATAAAAGGAAATAATATGGTTCAGTATCTTACCTATATATTTGTAGCCTTCTTCCCCATCTACTGTAGGTCTTAGCCAAGTTGACCTAAGTCGCCTATTATCTTTCACATGGGCACCTTTGGGAGGATAAAGTGTAAATAACATTTCAACAGCATTGGACATCGTGACGATTTCAGAATATTTTTCACGGTCATCTGTTAAAAAAAAAAAAGAAGGGGGTTATTAATTTTTTAGACCTTCTTACAAAATGCCTAAAGTAATTCTTTTAAGGGATGCAAATTAAAACTATTTAATAATTTGAGTGCTAATGATTATGTTAATAACATGGGTTTTCTATAGTCAAAGATGCTTCACCAAAAACCTTACTGTTCAGATCATTCCTAGCAAAAATTAAGAAGTAAGGGGTTTACTAACAGGATCTTCAAACACTATCAGTTAAAGCAGTTTTATTAGTAGCTATAGAAAAAAGTAAGATACCAATGAACAGCATTTATATTCTATGTACTATAGCATAACCCTATATATTTTGTAATTGCCATTAAACAATGAAATCTGATTAACTAGGCAAAAATGTTGAGTAAATGTAGAGTTCTATAAACTGAAATTGCTAAAAGAATTAATATTCCTAGGCTGTGATCTAGTAATACATATACAAATATTTATATAACACTATATACTGAGGAGTTTTCCAAATGCTTTAAAAGATTATAACATTTAATTTTCAAAGTAAATCTATAAGGTAGATCCTATTATAATTTCCATTTCACATGAAGAATTTGGGGCCCAGATAAATTAAATAACTTGCCTAAGTATTTTAGTCTACAAATGATGCAATTAGGATTTTAATTAGCAAAGGAAGCTCTTATTTGCAAACAAAAGCTTGTCAACCAAACTGACCTGTATTAACAAGTAGATGAGGAAACTAGAATTAAAAAATAATTTGAATAGACGGAAAAAATCTCTGGTTTATGGCCTTTGGCCCTCCAGTTTATAATTTCAGTGTGTGCTTGATAAGCCACTGTACTAAAATTCAATAAGGCAGGCTCATGAACATTTTTCAGTCAATGTGATTAACCTAGAAACATTTAAAGGAAAAGAAGTACTGATGTGAATCTCCATGAATAATTCTGTTGCACCTTCTTTCCTTCCTCCCTTCCTCCCTCCCTCCTTCCCTTCCTTCCTTCCTTCTTTCCTTCCTTCCTTCCTTCCTTCCTTCCTTCCTTCCTTCCTTCCTTCCTTCCTTCCTTCCTTCCTTCCTTTTTATTTCCATTTATTTTATTAAATATCATATTTTGTGGCATATAAGTAAAGGCAGTAAAACATAATAATTGAATTACTAAGAAAGTAGTTTTGGCCTTAGCTGGTTTGGCTCAGTGGATAGAGTGTCGGCCTACAGACTGAAGGGTCCCAGGTTTGATTCCAGTCAAGGGCACATGCAATCAATGATTCCTTCTCACCATTGAGGTTTCCATCTCTCTCTCCCTCTCCCTTCCTCTCTGAAATAAAAAAAAAAAAAAAAGAAAGAAAGTTTTTCCCTGGCTGGTTTGGCTCAATGGATAGAGCATCAATCTGCAGACCAAAGGGTCCCAGGATCAATTCTGGTCAAGGGCACATACCTTCGTTGCAGGCTTCTTCCTGGCCCAGGCCCTGGTCTGGGGGTGTGAGGGAGGCAACCAATCGATGTGTTTTTCTCACATTGATGTTTCTCTCTGTCTTTTCCTTTCTCTTCCACTCTCCCTAAAAATCAATGGAAAAATATCCTCAGGTGAGGATTAACCAAAAAAGAAAGATTTGTTGGTGGGCAGTATGACAGGTTTTAACCTACTGCAGTGATGGCGAACCTTTTGAGCTCGGCATGTCAGCATTTTGAAAAACCCTAACTTAACTCTGGTGCCGTGTCACATATAGAAATTTTTTGATATTTGCAACCATAGTAAAACAAAGACTTATATTTTCGATATTTATTTTATATATTTAAATGCCATTTAACAAAGAAAAATCAACCAAAAAAATGAGTGTGTGTGTCACCTCTGACACGCATGTCATAGCTTCGCCATCACTGACCTATTGCTGCACTCCACATCCACTTTCATTGTCCTGCTTGTGAGAATAGGACATTTATCCCTTGCCATATGGCACAATGTTAAGCATCTTCTATGGAGGGTAATGTCAAGTAGAGAGTGAAAGGGCTCTTCCTGGTGCTGGGTGCTCCCCTGGCCTGCTCCGACAGTGCACAGTGGGCAGCAGTGCAGGGTAGCTTCTGGCCATGTCACCTGACTGCACCTAGGGCTCCCTACATACACATTTTGGGAACTTCCTAGTGAGTTCTCTGGTGCAAACCTTCCCCATGAATGAGTTCCCAGTGGGTTCTACATTGTGACACCTTCCTCTGGACAGTTTCCCCAGGACCCCAGAAAGTGGCTTCCCTGTGAGTCTTAACAGCATGCAGTGTGAGTGAACTTCGCTGCCGTTCACTGGATCACAGCTATGCCCTCTCCAAGAATATCTGGATCCCAGGTGAATGGTGAGGGTAGGGGCGCTCTTTAAAATGTGTTTTTTCCTTAGGTGCTCTGCCTCTGACCTAGAGATAGTGACCACTCCCTAAGTCAGCTCTTCTCAATTCCTAGGATTCCTTTTATCCTTAGTAGCCAATCATAGTTACTCTAATCCCTATCATCCTATCTAATAAAAGAGAAACATGGTAATTGGTGTAGGACCGCTACCCTTCCCATTGGCTAATCAGGGCAATATGCAAATTAACTGCCACCAAGATGGCGGCCGGCAGCCAGGCAGCTTGAAACTAACATGAGGCTTGCTTGCTTCAGTGACGGAGGACTCCAACGTTCCCCGCCTGCCGCTGCAGGCCTCTGAGCTGCAACTCTAAGCAACTAAGTAACAAATATAGAAGCTAAACAAAACCACAGAAACCTGCTTTAGTCCGCCAGGCTTCAGCCAGCAGGATCACAACATTGTAAGCAAAGGCCAGAAACCTACTTTCAGCAGCGGAGGCCTAAGAGCTGGAGCCAAGCCTCAAAGCTAAAGCTGGCCCAGAATAAAAAAGAAAAAAAAAAAGAAAAAAAGGAGCGGTTGGGAGCTTCAGTCACCCCCAGCATGAAAACAGCCCTCAGTCCCTCACCCAGACTGGCCAGGCACCCCAGTGGGGACCCCCACCCTGAAGGATGTGTGACCAGCTGCAAACAGCCATAATACCCTCACCCAGGCTGGCCAGGCTCCCCAGTGGGGATGCCCATCCTGATCCAGGACACCCTTCAGGGCAAACCAGCCGGCACCCACCCATGCACCAGGCCTCTACCCTATATAGTAAAAGGGTAATATGCCTCCCAGCACCGGGATCAGCGGAGCTGCACCGAGGGATTGGGCCTGCCCTCTGCCACCCGGGAGCAGGCGTAAGCCAGCAGGTCGTTATCTCTCGAGGGGTCCCAGACTACGAGAGGGCGCAGGCCGGGCTGAGGTACCCCCCCCCCCCCCCGGAGTGCACAAATTTTTGTGCACTGGGCCTCTACTCCTATCTAATAAAAGAGAAACACGGTAATTGGCATACGACCGCTACCCTTCCCATTGGCTAATCAGCGAGATATGCAAATTAACTGCCAGCCAAGATGGCACTGGCAGCCAGGCAGCTTAAACTGAACATGAGGCTTGATTGCTTCAGTGACGGAGGACTGCAACGTTCCCCGCCTGCCTTGAAGGCCTCTGAGCTGGCAGTTTGAAACATTGTAACAAATATAGAAGCTAAACAAAACCCCAAAAACCTGCTTTCAGCGAGCCAGGGATCTAAGAGCTGGAGTTGATACAGAGTTTCGATTATAGAACACAAACAAACCAGATACATGCTTTCAGCAGCAGAGGCCTCAGAGCTGGAGCCTCAGAGCTAAAGCTGGCCCAGAATAAAAAAAAAAAGAAAGAAAAAAAGGACCGGTTGGGAGCTTCAGTCACCCCCAGCCTGAAAACAGCCCTCAGCCCCTCACCCAGACTGGCCAGGCACCCCAGTGGGGACCCCCATCCTGAAGGGTGTGTGACCAGCTGCAAACAGCCATCATACCCTCACCCAGGCTGGCCAGGCACCCCAGTGGGGACCCCCACCCTGATCCAGGACACCCTTCAGGGCAAACCAGCCGGCCCCCACCCATGCACCAGGCTTCTATGCTATATAGTAAAAAGGTAATATGCCTCCCAGCACCGGGATCAGCGGAGCCGCGAGGCCTCCCGGCACTGGGATCAGTGTGACAGGGGGCAGCACCCAAACCCCCTGATAGGCCCTGCTCTGTGTGTGACAGGGTAGAGCCATAACCTCCCCATCGGCCCTGCCCTGAGTGTGAGAGTGGCGGCACCCCAACCCCCTGATTGGCCCTGCTCCTGTGTGACAGGGGGCGGTGCCCCAACTCCCCTATCAGCCCTACTCTGTGAGTGACAGGGCGGAGCTCCCCAACCCCCTGATGGGCCCTGCTCTGTGAGTGACAGGGGGGAGCTCCCCAACCCCCTTATGGGCCCTGCTCTGTGCATGACAGGGGGTGGCACCGCAACCTCCCCATCAACCCTGCCTTGAGTGTGACAGGGGGCAGTGCCCCAACCCCCCAATTGGCCCTAACCTGAGCGTGGCTGAGGGTGGCATCGCAACCTTCAGATCCGCCCTGCTCTGTGCATGACAGGGGGCGGCGCCCCAACTCCCCAATCACCCTGCTCTGAGCCCGACCAGGGGCTGCACCTAGGGATTGGGCCTGCCCTCTGCCACCCAGGAGCAGGCCTAAGCCAGCAGGTCGTTATCTCCCGAGGGGTCCCAGACTGCGAGAGGGCACAGGCCGGGCTGAGGGACCCCCCCCTTCCCCCCCGAGTGCACATATTTTTGTGCACCAGGCCTCTAGTAATTAATAATTCTTAATATTAAACCTTACCTGCTCAAATTACTGTGTAGTTTTTCTATTTCCTATTTTGACTCTGACTAATACAGACAGATTCGGGGGTCTATATTTTGAACCACTTTTAACATCCTGTGAAATATTAAATGCGTTTATTTATCTTGAGCTGATAATATTGACCTCATATGGTTATTGTTAGAATTAAATGATATAAGATATATAAAACATTTATACCACCATGTCCACAAGTAGTAGAGAAATGTGTTACTAGTTTTCATCCAGTAAATTATCTATATATATATAAAAGTCTAAGTGACTGGCTGACTTGCTGACCGGCCAACCAGCCAGTAGCTATGACATGCACTGACCACCAAGGGGCAGATGCTCAATGCAGGAGCAGAAACCACAGGCATGGAAACATGGAACAGACTGATAAATCTCAGAGGGAAGGCGGGAGGGTTGGGGAGGGCGGGAAGAGATTAACCAAAGATCCTATATGGATACTAGAGGCCCAGTGCACGGATTTGTACACCAGTGGGGTCCCTCAGCCTGGCCTATGGGGATTGGGCCCAAACCAGCTCTCCAACATCCCCCAAGAGGTCCTGGATTGCGAGAGGCCTCTAGTTTTAATAATAAAAGAACAATAACTATGCGAGTTAGGAAATAAACTAGGTTTATGTTCATTAGTTTTAAAGCACTGTATTTTCCATAAAGGCAGATATTCCCATTTCAGGAAAATCAAAATGCCTACACTAAAATATACATAGTTGTAAATGTGGAACAGTCACTTTCTCTTACTGGCTAATCCTGACTGAAGACTAAATAGACACACATGAAGTTGGTGGAGTGTTGAACTTCCTAGGATAACATAATATAGTGATAATTCGAGCATCAAACACACATTGAAGGTTTCTAGATCAGAGTTCTGCTAATGCTACCATCTGCCATCAGGTAACACAAAGAGAGCCTTGGAACATATATAAACAAGGCATCGTGGCATTTGAATGATTTTACTTCTCTTATAAGATCAAAGTTGATTACAAATAAGCATTTTTCACTTTAGAAAACACAGCTTGCAAAACATGATTCTCTTCTTTTTATTTTATTGCATATGTCATCCCAAGATAAAAACAGGAATTTGATTTTTGTTGCTCCTATTGATCATTTTTGTTACTTATGGAGTACATTCCCTTTAAGACACTGCTAAGTCAATATTGCTACATTGGATTTGGATGTAATAATTCTGTTCTAAGAACTCAAAAAATTAAGAGCTCTTCCTTATCTCTTCTTCCCCAAGCCACATATGTAGTAAAAATCTGAAGATCTTAGATGTATGTGTCTAAGTGGTTCTGTGGCAAAAACTCACACAAAATATCTATTACTCTCTATCGCTCCCTGGTGGCCAAATGGCTCATTCTCTTCACTGAGAGGTAGCAGCAGTGGTTGAGAGCAGAGGCCTTGGAGCTTCACTGCTTGGGTGTGAATCTGGATCTCCCGTTTACAAGCTGTGTTCCCTGAAACAAGCTAGCTAACCTCTCTTCAGCCCAGTATCACACACACACACACACACACACACACACACACACACACACACACACACAATATCTCCACAATACGGTGTCATGAGGACTAAATGGGTTAACAGAAGTGAAGTTATTGGAAGAACACCTAATCTATGGTCAGCATTACTTACGTTAGTTATTACTATCATTATGATGCCCTTCATTTAACAGATGCTGGTATATACAGCCTCTATTCTATTTAGATAATAATAGCAGCTTCTTGTCTCCTGCCCCATGTTGCTTGTGCTTTAGACAGGCAAGTGGAAAGGTGGGTGGGCGGTCATGCTGAAGTCATTGCCCTTCCTAGTCATTCCTACACTATTTTGGATGCTCTAAGGGTCAGTGGTTCCTGTTGAATATTTATCAACATCTTGGGGAATTCTGCCACTTTAAAAAGATTTCTGGTTAATCAGTCACTTATAGGCTCCTAGTGGGCATTATGGTGGTTTTCCTTATTATTATTATTATTAGCAATAAAAATAAAGAGAATATTTTGTTTCATCTAAGACATCACAGATGTTGATGGCCCCATCAGTTTACAGACCACTAAGAAATATAAAGGACTGCCAATTTAGCTATAGCATGCCATTAACGATAGAATGTGGCTCAATTTCAGACAATAAGACATGAAAATATATATCACAGGGTTAACAAAATAGGGCAAAATCTAAGGGTTATCACTCTCTTTACTTTTTCTCAATTATATTTATTGAAACTTGTGATTGTATTATTTATATTTTTTATTTACTTAAAATCTGTTTCCCTCACAAAACTATTAGTTTTAGGCAGGTAAGGTCCCTGGCTGTTTGCTAACCATTGTATCCTCTAGCACCTAGCCCTATGCCTGATATTTAGAAGTGGTCAATAAAAGGCTTTTTAATAAACAAATAAACATAATAATTGGTAGTATTTATTGGGAGCTTAGTACGTGGCAGGCAGTGGGCTAAGAAGATTATATACATTAGTTAAATTGAATCCTAAAATTTGTTGACAAATCCAATGAGTTAAATATTGTCATAGCCATATGATAACTCAGGATACCAAGGCACAGAGAAGTTACAGAGGGTTTTTCAGCTGGTAACGATGACATTAGGATCAAATCTCAATTCTTTCTAACTTCAAAGCCTATTCTCTTAATGAGGGCGTCACACTGCTTTACCAAACATTTCCTGGCATCATGGGACTCTTAGCGGCTTTGTGGCATGCTAGCCACCTGGCAGGCTCTCCCTTGGAAGTCTTCTTCCAGTGTTTCTAAATCCTCCAGCTGTCCCTGTACAGTCTTCTAGGCAGCACTATGGTTTCTCTCACAAAAGCAGCAGCTAAACCTTTTCCCAGGCAGTTTTCTGATGCTGGTCTTCGCCACAAGAACTTACTTTGCAGAGGCTATTGAAGAGCCATCAGGTCAAAACTACTATTCATCAACTGACTATAACTTATCAGTTTGCTAAGGACGTAATCTATACTAATAAAAAAGTAATATGCTAATTAGGCCAGACATCTTCTGGACAAAGCCATGGTGGCAGGGGCCGAGGCAGAGGCGGTTAGGGGTGATCAGGCCATTAGGGGAGAGCAGTTAAGGGGTGATCAGGCTGGCAGGGGAGGGAAATTAGGGGGTGATCAGGCCAGCAGGGAAGGGCAGTTAGGGGGCGATCAGGGGAAGTTAGAGGGTGATCAGGCTGGGAGGGGAGGCCAGTTAGGGGGCAATCAGGCTATCAGGCAGAGGCGGTTAGGGGCGATCAGGCAGGCAAGCAGTGAGGATCGGACCTAAACCGGCAGTCAGACATCCCTCAAGGGGTCCTGGATTGAAGAGGGTGCAGGCCGGGCTAAGGGCCCCCACCCCCATGCACAAATTTCATGTACTGGGCCTCTAGTCTAGTATAAAATCCCATACCATGATCTCTTTAGCCACCTCTAGTTTCCCTCTTCTTCTCAGGTAAATGAAGCTCATTATGTTTCTATTCAGAGAACCCAAAGATGCCCTTCCCTTCCACTCCCATGCAGGGAGCCATACTATTATGAGGAGAGCCCATTGCTTTCCTCCTGCACAGCCTGAATTTGAATATTTGAGGCAGTGGTTCTCCTACTTGCATTTCAAAAATCAAAGTGATTTTTTAAAAAATTATGAATGGGGTCTTACTAATTGAGTTTATTTGTGTTTGGCAAGTGTTCAAGTTCCATAATTATTTTAACATTATTTAATGGTGTGTCTTTGATAAAAAATTTTGCAAGTACCAAAATTAGGTGGTCATCGTTACCTAGCATAAGAAATCATTATTACTCTTAATATTTGTCAATCTTATATGCATGGTTTTTATTCACCCACGTTCTCCAAGAAAGCAATTAGAACATAAGTACTTAATGGGAAATTGGTAGCAGGTCACTCTAAGATATCTAAAATATTTTCTATTAAAAATAATAAACTATTTTAATAAAAATAAACTATTTTAATAAAAATATTAAAAATAATAGTACCTACTTTTAAAAAGCTAATTATCCTATATAATAAAAGCATAATATGCAAATAGACCAAACAGCAGAACAACGGGTAGAACAACCTGTCACTATGATTCGCACTGACCACCAGGGGGCAGACACTCAATGCAGGAGCTGACCCAAGCACGCAGATCCCAGGTCAGCTAAAGGGGGTGTCAGCGGGGGCTCCCTGATTGCCCTGCAGAGGGAGGCGACCAGCAGTGGAGGTGGTGGAGGGTGGGGCCGGTGAGCAGGTGGCACCCGGCAGGCCAAGGTGGGTGCCAGCGGGGGCCCCTGACTGCCCCACTGGTCACCCCAAAGATCAGATCGGCCCTCAACTCCAGCCAGGCCTAGGGACCGTACCTGTGTGCGAATTTCATGCACCAGGCCTCTAGTTAGGAAATAAACAGAATTTTCAATTTTCCAATCTAAGATGATAAAAAGAAAGACCATCTGTTATTGTTTCTTTCTAAAATTATTTTTAAAGATATTTTAACACTAAAAATGCATAAGCAACACAATCTCAGATGGAAGAACAGTACTTTACAGTGAATGATGAGAACCTTGAGCTTATAAGATTTTTGAGTGTTAATTTTTTCCTAATGGGCCTTCCCTCCACCACACAAACTCTAGCACAGACACAATAGTTCCAAAGGGCACGTGTGTACATTGTTGAGTTCAGGGCCAGGCCTAAGTGTATGAGGAAGAGTTAGGTGGCTAACAAAGCTTTACTAGTGACCTTGGGTTACTTAAACAGAATGGCAGACCTTGTTGTTGAAGTAAATTATTAACAAGTATTTACAAGTATGGGCAGAAATACCCTAATCCTTTACCTTAGCTCAGTGGTCGGCAAACTGCAGCTCACGAGCCACATGCGGCTCTTTGGCCCCTTGAGTGTGGCTCTTCCACAAAATACGGACTTCTGTGCATGGGCCACAAAGTTTCAATCGCACTGTACGTGAGCGCCCACACGTGGTATTGTGTGGAAGACCCACACTCAAGGGGCCAAAGAGCCGCATGTGGCTCGTGAGCTGCAGTTTGCCGATCACTGCCTTAGCCTAATAACTTATTGCATTATTATGTAACTAAGTTTATCACCAAGGAAAAGAATATACATTATAGTGTTCATACAAACACAAAGTTTAAAGGCTAAAAACAATGGTGACAGACAATGGAGGTTTTCTTCCACTGTGAATATTATGCATTCATTAAAATGCTCATTTCTCTCTCATGGACCAAAGACCAGTCACATGAGGATTTCAGTATGGGGTTATAAAATGTGAGTTTGAACTGGTGCTCAAATAATCTATAACCTACTATAAAAACCAATTTCTAAATGTTATACTGTTGATATTTTCCCCTGTTTAGCTAGAGTAGTTTACGCTCTATCATTTTCTTTGGTTTGAAAAAAGTGGATGTCATACTTTTTTGTCATGCCATTTTTATCTGAGCTTTTTCGAATTATTAGTAAATTTCAAATGATACCAATTTATCCGTATAAAAAATCATATATGTCTTGAATAAAGGAATGTGAATCTAGGGCATTTCCATATCTACAAAATTTTCTTTTTAAACCATCATTGAAGAAGGAGGGAAACAATGAGGTTCAAAACCAAAGGGCAAAATGACTAAGAAGTCAGTGAAACAATATGCCACCGGATGGCATAACCAGCAAAAAATAAATGCATGGGCCATTGCTCCTTTATATTACAATTAAATACTGGCATTACTTAATAAAAAGAGGAGCAAAAATGTTTATTAACATTTGAATGAGAGCAAATATTACATACTAAGAAAATGAATTAATTTAAAAATGTGTTAAAGTATAGCAAACTTTCCTATTTTTAAATCCTCTCAGGTCATGAAAACAGGCATATATTGCTATTTTTTTCTAAAATGTTCTTCACTATATAATTCAAAGGTTAAATCTGTAAAAATTGTGTCCTTCATACATATCCTTACAAATCCAATCAACATTCTATTATAAAATAGGAAGTTAGGGGATTGTAATCATTTGATTGTTTAATAACATAATCACAATTATTTCAAAAGGTTTACTTCCTCAGTGGAATCAACATGGACTATCAATAAAGAAATATGCTAATGTTTAATTTTATTTTCATGTTGATTTTTTTTTTGCTTTTCAGCTTATTAGCAAATAAATATATTTTCAAGTGTTTGATAATGAAAGCTAAAAGATTTTTTATTTTTTCTGTCTTCATGTAAGTTAGGTAAATACAGATCATATTACTATACATAAATCATATAACTAAATAAAACACTAAAATAATTTTGGATAATTCAAATAAAATTATTTGAGGAGCATTTTCTTTCTTTTGAAAACCTATGCTTATTTGTGAGTGTGTCTGTGTACTGGAAGCAATGCAAACATTGTCTCATAAATGATTGGAGCATTATGATTAATAATAAGTATTCTATTTTAAAAGATATGCCCTTCATGTTTCTCTGAAGGTCTGAGTCTTAGGATGGCCAGATTAAATCCATTAACATGATTTTACTCTGACAGATTCAAGATAAATGGTCCTCTCACCTTAGTTTAAATGCTCTCACTTTGAGAGAAATACAATAGCACAGAAAATTCATAAAACTTAAGAGCACAGTGGCAGTTTTTATTGGGCTCACCATACATAATTCACAAGATATTTCTTTTCACTTTGTTTGAAAGAGTATTTTAATAAAAAATGTACCTCCTAGGTTGGATTATTAAATTAAATTTGAATTACCCAACCCTCTTGGTTTCTTTTGTTACAGATTGCCATTCTTTTAGTCATTTTCCTATATGTATGCATATCCTTAGGGACCAGGGGAAATCAAGCCAATCTTTAGGCTATTCATTAGTGATATAAGTTTTATAAAGTATATTGGGGATAAAGTTGGAATTACTAGTTCATTATCTTAAGTTGTATTGTCTCATGTTATCCCAATACCTTAGCAAAATAAATAATAATAATAATAATAATAATAATAATAATAAACAGGCAGTTGACTATAACAGGTCTAGCTACATAACTTTACTCAACAATTCTTTCAGCCTGCCATGCAAAAAATTATTAAGAAAACTCCCCAAAGATTTATCTTTCCTTTCCTGTGCTTAGTACTCTCTTTAGACTCAAGAGATGAAAATAATACCATGCTATTTCATAGAGTAAAAAATTAACTCTTTCTAAAACAAAGTTGGGTACAAGCTAATTAATAAGTTGGGTACAAGCTAATTAATAACTGAAAAAATTCACTTATTTAACAAATGTCCAATTTCATGGCTTGATTTATTTATAGATAGCAACAAGTAATAATATATTTGGTTAAAGATAGTATAGCAAAAGCACGTTTTTTTCTCTTCTCTCCAGTGATATCTCCCCACAAATCACATTTTAATCTGTCAACAAAATATGTATCTATCTATATATATGCCACCAATAGGAACACCAGAACAACCTGAACGACCGGTCACTATGATCCCCAGGGCAGCGGGCCAACCAGCCTGATCGGGGTTGGGGCCAGCCAGCCAACCTCCTGTGGCTCCGCCCCCCCCCCAACAGCCAGCCCAGCCCCCATCAGCCTCCCCACTCCAATCAGGGGCAGGGCCAGCTGGCCAACTTCCTGCAGCCCCTCTCCTTGGCCAGCCACCCACCCTGATGGGGGGCAAGGCCAGCAGCAATCTCCCATGGCCCCTCCCCCCCACGGGCTTGGCCCTGATTGGCCCCCATTTGGGTGGGTCAGCCTGACCCCACCCATGCACAAATTTGTGCCCTGGGCCTCTAGTGCTATATAAAAGGCTAATATGCAAATTGGGTCCTCTGGAGTTTGACTGGGAGTTTGACCACTCACAATGACATGCACTGACCACCATGGGATGGCGCAGAATGAAGGAAGGCCCCAGCCAGCGGCTGGCAGCGGAGGGAAGGAAGACCCCAATCAGCCCTGATTGCTGGCTAGGTCTAGAGATCCTACCCGTGCACAAATTTTGTGCACCAGGCCTCTAGTATTTACATCTTAGTGAAACATGGAAATTCCCACAAACTCCAATAACCTTGAAGAATATTTGATAGAAACAATAAATGCAGACCTAAATGAAAAAGAATGCCTAAAATGGATTCAAACTTCCTCAGATTTCAGACAAGATACAGATATGTCTAAAAAGAAGAATCACAGTTTTGAAAGACCTCTTTAGGGACCTTTTGGGGGAATAAAAAGACCCTTGTGTGATAGAATATAGAAGAAACAAAAAGCTTCACTAAGAAACCTAATCCATGCCACACCTCAGAATGACAGTTAAGATGGAGCCAAAGGAGGAAAAATTAATGTCTATCCCACATGCAAAATACACTCATCCCATTCCAATGTCCCCTAAAGTCTCTACATTTACAGTGTCAAGCCAAAATCCAAAAATCTCATCAGCTCAAAAGTCCCAAATGTAATCATTTAAATATTCTCAATTTGGTATGAGTGAAACTCTGAGTATAATCCATCTTGGGTTCAATTCCTCTTTATGGACCTCTGAAACTTAGGAACCAATTGTCTGCCCCCAGAATACAACAATGAAACAAGCATAAGATAAAAAGTTTAAACACTTCCATTCAAGACAGAAAAGTAGAAAGAAAAAAGAAGGAATGTTTTTGAAATTCTAGCTTATAAGTTACATTAGATTTCAAGGGTTGGAAATAAATCCTCTGTGGTTTTCAGCTCTGCCTTCTGAATCTTCCTTCCTTCCTTCCTTCCTTCCTTCCTTCCTTCCTTCCTTCCTTCCTTCCTTCCTTCCTTCCTTCCTTCCTTCCTTCCTTTTTTATTCTTTTGTTTCTGTTTTCAAGAAGGGTAGAGAGGATCTGTTGCTGAGAAGTTTAATGAGTCTGTTTCCTGACTATAAACTTACGTCTAGTAACATGATTTCATTTCATACTCTCTGTCCTTCTTGGTTCAAGCTAGAAATGTTCTTCTGATATAAACATCTCAAAAATCTTGTAGTTCTCCCATGTATGGGAGATTCACTCCATTAGACATGAGGCTTCTCTACACTTCTTTCCTGGAAAATTCCATCCCCATTCTTGACTTCTGCTTAGGTCACTGGGAGGTTTTATTGGTCACACTTTTTTTTTCCTCCATAAAAAAACCTTTGTGTAACTGATTTTTTTTTTTATATCTGTCTGAGGTTATTAAAAAAAGGTTGTCCAGCCATACTCTCAGCTTTATTCTACTGTATATTTTCCTAATGGTGAAACTCAGTTTTAGTATCTTTCACAATCTGAATGAATTGAAAATTTTCCAAAATATCTAGTTCTGAATGAGTTGAGAATTTTCCAAAATATCTGGTTCCTTTTTGTGTAACAGTTCTATCATCTTATTCTCCTGCATTTTACTATAAGCAGCAGAGGTAACGAGGCTTCACATTCAAACTTTTGCTTGGAAATCTCTTCAGCTAAATGTTCAAGGTCATAGCATACAACTTGTACTTTCTACATAAGCTATAGACCACAATGCCACTGAGCTTTTGCCCACTATATAACAAGGAGCTCCTTTCCCTAAGTTTCTAATAACATGTCCTTCATTTTCTTCAGAGCCCTCATTAGCAGTACCTTTAACTTCCATTATTTCTATCAACAGTCTCTTTGTGATTTAGATATTCTCTAAGGTTATTTAGATTTTCTCTATCATACTCCTCACTTCCTTCTGAGACCTTAGCAGAATCATAAATGTTCATAATTCTACTAACAGGCTGTTCAAGATAATCCAGGCTTTTCTTTTTCTATTTTCAAACAGAGTCTTCAATATTCTAACCTTCACCTCCCACCCAGTTACACATTTTTAGATGACCTTTATCAATCAGTGTTCAACTAGAGAGGCAGAGGGCTTTGTTGCCACAAATTGGCTTACTCAATTGTGGGGACTGCTTAGGCAAGTCCCAAATCCATAGAGCAGGCTACCAGAAAGGGCAGGCTGGCATTCTGGGGGCATAGAAAGAAGTTATTATACACAGGAAGAATTTCTTCTTCAGGGACACCTCAGCTCTGTTTTAAAGGACTGTTAACTAATTGTATCAGGCCTGTGCAGATTATCTAGGGTAATCTCCTTCACTTACATCAACTGATTATGCACTTTAGTCACATCTACAGAATACCTTTGCAGCAGCATGTAGACTAGTGTTGAACAACTGGGAACTATAGCTTAGTCAAACTTACACAACAACAAGACCATGACAAGCTAACTAGACTTAAGGATATAAAATGTATCCTTTGGGACTGCGAATTATTTCCAACAGCTAGTAATAACTGGCTTCAGTTTTTCCAAAACAACATTCAATGAAAGAAGAAGAATACTTATAAAATTTTGAAAAAAAAAGGTGCAATCCAAGAGTTATAAATTAAGCCAAGTATAAAGATAAACACACACGCACACAAAAATTCTCAGGAAATAAAAAACCCACAATCTCTCTTTGAATTACAAAAAACAAACAAATAACAACAACCAAATAAAATATTCTACTATATTTTGTTAAAATAGAGTCAAATCAAATCAAAATAAAGAAGGAAAGAGTGAAGAAGCCATGGCAAACATGAAGGAAGGAAAGATAAAAGGATGGAGCTGGTAAATATTGAATTCATTTAAGTATATAGAACTCATTTAATATATAGAATTCATTTAAATATATAGGCCAAGCAATTGTAGAACTTATAGGAAAACATACATAGAAACCTTGAAAATATATATTTTAAATTATCAGATATATTTTTAAAATTGAGAGATAATTTGGAGAAATTTAAATGTGATAATTTTATCTTTTTATTGGTAGATTTTCAGTAAAGAATTTTGATAAATTAGGAGATAATTTAAGTTTTAAATTTAATAAAGTATTCTTTAAAATTTTTTCAGAATAATCCTGACCAAGTTAAACTCTCAATGGGTAACATACATACTATTTTAACTAGACATAATGCTACCTCTATCAATTTAGAAATTTGGTTACCAATGAAAAGAGGAGAGATTAAACATGCATATATTTATATTGATTCCCTCATTCTCCAAATGAATTAAAGGCATTTGGCAAGAAACCCTCATGGGATAATTTTTCTATAAATATATAAATAACATACTTTTCTATAATTATAAATACTTCATTTTATACTGTTTTCTAGATCTAAGCAAACATTTATGAATCAGGTAATCTAGTAATTGTCTTTAGGAGCAAAGTGATGTTTAGATATATATATTTCTGACATTTGAGATAGGCTAAACAGCAAAATTCCTGTGTTTTGTGCATGTTGTTTCTTGAAATATAAGATAACTCAAGTTATTTCCCCTTGGGTTTTTCCCAAAAGAGCAAGATTAATTGCTTGACTAAAGATAGGCTTACATAATTTATAGATGCATATGTGGTCTATTGTGCTGTATTTAATATCTCTCATAGGATAGCAAGCTTAAAGGATAAAGTAAATTAGAGACCTGCTATCTCTCTGTTTTGTTTTAATTGGGCTTTAAAAAGGTTTCATTAAAAATTATATGGAAACTAAAGAAAAACAGATTAGCAAGCTCTAAGATCAAATGGATTGGCAGAAATAATAAGCAGAATGTTTTTAGTGGTCCATGGCACATTGACAGAAGTTATTAAATTGATAACAAATATCAGCCTAACATATTGTATTGTCTTGAGGAAAAAGGGAAAGATTAATATAATGTAGTTCAGAAAACGCATTGAGATATTCTTCAGGAACAATACAAAGTAAAGAAGAAAAGACAGATGAATTTGACTATAGTACATTAAAATTAAGAGTTTCAGCTTATCAAAAGACCACCTTTCCCCTCTCTTTTGGGTTAGAAATACCCTTTACAAGCATTGCATGCTAATATGATACCTAATACACTGTGATTTGATCATAGCCACATGTTCATTTTTTATCTTTAACCCAGAAGCAGTCAAGAGACACTATGGTGACAACAGCTCCTCCTTGTGAACAATGTCACCTGTAGACAGGCCTGCAGCAGCACTTTTCTGCACTTTAATGCAATCTTCTTCATGGCTCAAAACTTAGCATTAGTTATGAGTGACTGAGAGAGTGGTGGCTAAAAGGTCAGCGTGACTGTCAAGGTAAGATAAGTCCATATTCCTGCAAAAGCCCTGTGTTTAGATATGTGTATTTATATAAATGTCTGAGTTTCAAACTATTTAACAGAGAACAGAGGATATGTACAGTTATTTCTAATGTACATTATCAAGTTTTTTAGTTTGTACACACTTGACACTCCAGAAATCTCATTTCAAAATTAGGATTGAGTCCTGGCCAGTGTGGCTCAGTTGGTTGAATGTTGCCTCATGAACCAAAAGATCACAGGTCCAATTACTGGTCGGGGCATATACCAGGTTGTTCGGTCCCCAGTCTGAGTGCACGCAGGAGGCAACCAATCGATGTTTATTTCTCTGTCTCTCTCTCTCCATCTTTCTTTCTCTCTCTCTAAAACAATAAAAATATATTTTTTAAAATTAGGATTGAAATCAGTATCTTAAACCTAGTGATTACAATTATGGATCCTAATGAAAGCAAATGACGAGATAAAATATAGAGCCTCACTTTGGGATCAAAATGATAAGTTATAGGGACCAAATTTAATAACCGTTCTAAATGGTGTCTGTGCCTAGAGTAATTATTGTTACAGTCGAGTAACAACTCAAAAAGTTTCATAAGTTCAGCATTTTTATCTATATTGTTACTCTCTGCATCCCTTTCTAAAATGGATTTAGCAGTTTCTCTGATGATTTATGCTAAAATCTCAGATTTCAATTCAGATTTTTTAAAGGAAGCTTCATGTTTCAAACAACACATTTTACTTTACTTGGGATAGCAGTTAGAAATAGAAAAAAATATATATATTCATTTAGGTTTTCATATGATCTGCTAGTGATCTGGTTAAAAAAAAAAAGTTTTGCCCCATATACCCATGAGATTCATAGCCTTGTTGCAAATTAAAGAACATTTTCTATTTATTCCTCATTAGTGTTGGCATGTAAGCATTTTCCAAAGAGAACTTGTCACATTATTTTATTTAACTTTCTGAGAAATCACCAAAGACTTAAAAATGTGAGAATTATTCTTACATGTAATATTTTAAATAAAATTATCATGTTGCTGCCTTAATATGCCAAAAATATAGTTGAAAGTTTTTTCTCTTATAAGTTGTCATGAGGAATTTGGAATTCATGCTCTCTTATTGGATGATTCATATATTCCTGAGATGTATATATAAGAAAGCTATCTTTAAAAAGGAATTCATTCTTGTGTAGTGATACAGAATGGATTTGTTGTGTCAAGCTAATTAGTCCATAAAATAAATGAATCCATAATGCTAGGTCTTTCTAATATGCTCCATTCAAAAGAGATAACTGGCTCAAATATAAACTTATTATATTGATTAATAATATAGATATGTGTCAATGATACACTTTTAAAAAATTAAGATGCAAAGTATAATTTTTCTGTACAGTAAATTGTACCAGTCTGGGGGAAAACTGGAGTAATTCTTAAAACAAACTCAAATGTAGAATTTTTTACATGACACCAAGACCTTAATTTTAGTCATCACTGGAAGTAGTTTGAAAGAAATAATGGGTCTTACACTTAGTATTATCAGACTTGATTAGAAAGTACCAAAGAAAAAACAGGAATAAAATATATCAACTTTGATTTTATTTTCAATTTTGAAATTGGGAGGGGGGGGGAGGAGGAAAACCTATTCTAGTGTGGTGAGTTTCTTGTCAATGGCAACATGAAGCCAATAAAACGGAAGGAATAACATATCTATCCTGAAGCAATACATGACATTGAGGATCACTTTCAAAAGGAAACATTTCCATTAGAAAAGCCTGAATTTTATCAAAATTTGGATTAGTCCCAATAGGAATATCTTGTCTTGAATCATTTTATGAGGTTGCTTATTACACTGTCAAGGAAAAGAAGTGATAAATGACAAAAGATTAAAATGAGATTTTGGAAAAGCCATATGCCCAGAATATAAATGGTCAAATGGCTGTGGAATGGATAGAAGATAAATGTGAACTCCCTTGGAACTACTTAAAAAAGCCCAGATCTAAGCTAGCAGGAAGGTATGGAAGCCTGAGAGCTGTTAAGAAGCAAACTTCTATTTGTCAAGAGACGTCTTTTTAAATAAAGTGTTAGAAAATGAGAAAGTAAAGATACTATACCATAAAAACATTTGCTTTGATAGACTTTATCTATTATTTAGATATTAGTCACTTCTCTAGATATATTGTACCTAAAATGGCTCATACATAATATCATTGTCATCTATGAATTCTTTGGAGATCTTGTGAAGATTAAAATTCTTTATCTGTGCTGCCCAGGAATCATGAATGGGTAGTTTTGGGTAGAGCATGACATTCTGCATTGCTGACATAAGCCAAGTGGACATCAATATTGCTGATATCAATGAACACTGAGTGGAAAGGTTCTCATGGCTGACTAGCTGATACAGAGGAAGGTCAGTGTCGGGGATAGACCAAATCAGGACACTTCTTCAAAAAGAAAATGACTCAGTCAAAGTAATGACAGGTAACAGTACAGAATGGCATGGAAGCCTCCTTGGCTCATGGTCCACGTGTTTTCTTGTCTATTCTAAAGACATGGGAAGGAGAAGAAGCCGTGTTAGAAGGGAAAAAAATTACTCATCTTTTCCCATTGCCACAACAGTACATACTGTCTACATACAGTCCAGTGAAGTTAATTTTCAATAAAGCAACAGAACTATTTCAAATTTCTGTCCTTCTTGTTTATCTTCCATGTGTCTTTTTCTCCATTTCCACTCGGAGCCCATTAGTTTTCATGGAAACAATGCCTGGTGTGCGCGAGAAACAGAGACTGAGGCAAAGTGCCGGATGCTACATCGATCCTCTGAGCTGGGTTTCTACCACAGTTGGACAGCAGCAAAATTAAATCAGAAATTAACTCGTGCATTATTCTGGATTCAGCTCCAGAAGGCAGGCTGCTGGTCTCTGCAGGAGAACATATGAATCTGAGCTGCAGAGGATGGTTAGGCAATGAACACCATACTGGGAGAAAACGGATTTGTAGGAAAAAGGGATAAATAAAAGTTCTCTATCTCCTTTCTATGAATTTCAAAATGCCCCTTTGGTGTGAGGTGATGGGATTACTGCATTAAAAAACTGTTAGTTAGAACTGAGGAAAAGAGCATGGTTTTCATCCTTTAGGAAACAGTCTCTGGTTAGAAAACATAAAAAAGACATTCACATTATATAAGATTTCTGTTTACATATATGCAGGCAAGATAAAGACTACTAAACTGGAGGTGTCCAGAGAAAATCTGAACCTGATTTGTTAAGGCATGAAGACAAATGATGATCAAACAGAGCACTTTACAATGAACAGCCATGAACACAGGAGTACAGTTTACTGCTGCTATTAGCGATAATTGGGTTTTGGAAGGAGACAGAAGCCGAATGCAATATAGGTAATTAAAGAACAAGCTTTTGTTAACACTGGCAATCAAGGGGTTGTGATTTTACAGACTTGGAACCCATTATGATGTCCTATGAGTAGTCTATTTTTAAACAGGTAGTGTATTTCTCTTTTTTACAACACTAAAGTGTAACCATGGCAAACAGACAGGTCATTTTCTATTCAAACTATTTGTTATCAATTTAAGGCAAAGATGAGCATGTTTAGAATCCAGAATTACCATGGAAACCATATTCTTAATCCCGAGGACTGGGGAGCAATTGCTTATGAAATTGTGATGGCTAAATTACAAGTCCCTCAACACTGCATTTTTGTAACTACTATCTCAAAACTAAGCATATGGGTTTTTATTTTGTTTCCCTTTAAAATGAACTCATTGTTTTTTTATAAGATGCCTATAACAGTTTGATTAGGTAACTTAAAGCAAACATGGTATTTCAAAATATGATGGCTGAGAATCAAAGTTAAAGTCATAATGAATATAAACAACAATTACAATTGTCATACCAGATGTTCAACATTTCTGGAGAAATAACATAGACTTAACATTTTTAAAAAGCTCGAAAATAAAACATGAAAATAATACCAGTACATTTAATAAGTAGGAACCTTTTGGGAAAGTTCCTAAAATATGCTACTTAGAAAGAAAACCTGAATCTCAAGGAAAGCCAAAATAAGTTTTAAGACTGAAGGCAGAATAGGTAGACTTAAGCAATTCCCAAGAAGAGAAAAGGCATTAGACACTTTTTCTCAAAAAGTGTCATCAGTTGTTAATTAATGTGGAAACTTGCGATCTTGGGTGGTCTTTTCCTATAGGACAGTGAGAAGGTGGGCCTTTAGATGGCATGAAGGGCTATGTAAAAACTATAGATCAAGCAAAGTCTAGTGATTTATAATAAATGGCTCAAGATCTCATCTAGCTAAAAGACTTCCACGATATGGCCCCCTCCAGATACATTTGGGATGAAGATGTAACTGGATGTTCTATTTAGAGTATATGCTATTAAAGTAGGCTTTTATCAACACCAAATGGGCCTAGTAACATAATTCAACAAGGAAGCAAATAATGGAATGGAATTAAACAAACAAAAAAAACACATACACCCACACAGGTGAATTTAGCATTGGGGGGCTTCAGTTGAATTTTTTAAAAAATTCTGAATTAAATACAAAATGTCCACAGCATAGTCTTCCCAGCAAGTACATTATTTGTTAGAAGCTAGATTGCTGCTTCAATGCATTCTGATTCCTTATTTTGTTACATAATAATATGCTTAAAAAGCAACACATTGTGAGCTTGGGAGCTGTTAGGCATTTATTTACCATGGTGGGTTAATCTCATTCAGTGAGGTATAGAAACTCAATAATGAGTGCTACAGTATATAAGCTAATTGCTAGGATATAACCAAATGAATAATTACTTAACTCTGGAATGAGGCCTGCGGGAATTTTTCTTTAATAAAGGTTTAATTCACCAGTGATAATGAATGCAATCTCACATACTACTGAATAACACCATTAACATAATGACTATGATACAAAAACTATAATTAGAACTAAACAGAAACGTTAATTACAACCACCAAGGTACTGAATGAAATACTGTTGTTTAAGAAATTGACCTGCTTTGCTGTCATGCTTTATGGGCTCAAGAATATCTCTGTAATTAAATATACATGTTTATAAAAATATATAGAATATAGTTTATATCATTCTACTGGAATTCTCTGAAATGTAATAAATATCTTAATGAAAAATTGTGCAGAATTTGAAAGACAAGTTAAACATTAAAATGATTAAATTTTTTTTATCTTGGTGAAAAGCAAATATCAATATTTGTGTTAAAATTTTTCAATATTAGAGAGAGCAGGTATCTTCAATTTTGTATTTTACTGGTGTTAACTCTATGAGCACTAGAAAAGTAGTTATGAAAAATGAGCAAATCAATAAAGTTTGAAACATTACTATAATAATTTGGAGAAATAAGTTGCATAATAAATGAAAAGTCAAAGTACTAAATTGGTACTTCTAAAAAGAAAAAGCTGTGATTCTTAAAATTCTTTGAATTTCAGTTACCCAATATATAAATATGTACATATTTATCTACACATATAATAGATTTGTGTATCTAAATATATGTTGATAAACATTTTGAAACCAAGTGTCACACTCTATTAAGCATCAAAAAAAATAACAACTCTCTATTATACAGACACTTTCAATGTTTAGGTATACTTATAAATATTAACAAAAAGATAAAGCCATTTGCCTCAAATATGTTCTATTGACAACTTTATTGGCACTGAGCTTTTACAATAAAGGAATATTTATTTTTTACTAAATTATTGGGGAGATCAACCGAAGGACTTGTATGCGTGCATATAAGCATAACCAATGGACACGACACAAGACACTGGGGAGTAGGGGATGCCGGGGGAAGGTCAAGGGGAAAAAAGAAAGGAGACATATGTAATACTCTTTGTAATACTTTAAGCAATAAAACAAAATTTTAAAAAATTTATTGGGGTGATATTGGTTAATACAATTATATGTTTCAAGTGTACGTTTCTATAATACATTATCTGTATACTAGAGGACTAGTGCATGAATTCATGCACAGGTGGGGTCTGGCCTGCCTGCCCCGATGGGGGCTAATACTGGAGCTATAGCTCTCCCCCGGCTGGATCTAATTATACTTTAAAGATGGCCAAAAGAAAACCCACACTAGAACTCTTTTGCATTTCATGTGTCATGAGATGAAGTTGTTTATGTGTTGTTTGCAAATGTATGTATCAAGATGGATGATGGCTCTTTAATGATTTTTGTGTTCTTCCCTAAGCTCTGCCCTCATTTTCCCAATGTGATCTTTATGTCTATTTATTTAAAAGTTTTTCTGTTTTTGAATGTGCCTACCCTTCACTGTTGCTCCTGGCAGCCTGCGGGTCCTCTTCACCACCCCTTTTAAAAAGAGATTGAAAGCTCACCTAATCTGCAAGGCACTGCAATTTTACAAAATCCCCAACCAGCCTCTCTACATTCCTCAGCAAAGGGCCACCATCACGCTAATGCTTAGGTCACCTTTTTGGCTAATTTAGAATGTCTACTGGGGCTGCAGGGCCATGGAGAGAGAATTCCACACCTTGGTTGCAGTATTAGCAGAGCCCTCTGGAGACTCTGGTCAGGGACAGGAGGGACTGGTAATTATTTTCTTGTGCTTTCACTAAATGTACATGCACCAGGGAGCCAGGCAGTGATTTAGGGGTGTTGGGGGCTGATTGGGGGCAGGGCCAGCCAGAGGGAGAGGCTGCTGGCAGTTGGATCAGGCTGGTTGGCTGCTGCAGTGCATGTCATAGCCACCATTCATTCTGGTCATTCTGCCATAACGGTCTCTGGGCTTTTATATATATAGATTACATTATGTGTCTACCACCCATCTTATGAGCCAAATCAGTAAGACTGGAAAAATATATCCCTAACTACTCATCTACTCATTATCCTTTTACTTCATTATTCTGTTTTAATGGAATATATATATATATATATATATATATATATATATATATATATATTCCATCAATTGCTCCACTGCTTTACAATGTATTTTTCAATAATCTAACACAAATTCTGAGGTCTCATATTTGTGACCTCTCCAATAACATACCTGCCAAGTGCCACTATTCCAACTATCTGCCATGCCATTAAAACTCCCTTCTTTAGTGGAATATTGCCTAGTAATAATGTATATGACAGATGTATTTATCCTTCATAGTACTTCTTACAATTTTCTGTGACCTGGATGAATGCTGGTCACAAGCCGATTGCTAACCATAGCATCCACCCTGATGATAAACATGAGGGAATAGAAGGGAAGGAGCATTAGCTTAGGTGTAGCCTTTCCCAGGCTGCTCTCATATCCTCTTATGATAATAAAGCATGTGAATAGAATGGATTGCTATTTCCAAGTTTCTCATTTGCCATCCGACATCCTGTGGAATGTGCCTAAAACAATTTGACTTAAATGGCCAGCTTTGACTATGGGACTCCAGATTCATAGTGACTGTAACTCCTAAATTGGTCGTTGAACAAAGAAAGCTTTTGTTCTATCAGGGATTGTCATCCTCTTGCACAGCCTTTGGTGGGTTACAGTATGTATGATGGAAAAGGAGGAAGAGACTATGATCTAGCAAACTAGATGGGTTAAATAAACTCTGGCACCAAAGGGATAAGATATCACCTTCATTATTTAGATGCTTATTTAATTGCCAGGCGGGCATCTCCAACCCAATGATCTACAAACTAACCACTACTTGGTATTGATATTCAAAAGTCTTCCTTATTTTATATCCCCTACCTCTGTTAATGGTGACACTATCAGCTCAACTTCTGAGCAGGAAGTCCAGAAATTTTTCTCTGCATTCTTATATTCAACTAGGGGCCCGGTGCACGAAATTCGTGCACTGGGTGGGGGGAGGGGGGACAGTGTCTCTCAGCCCAGCCTGCCCCCTCTCACATACTGGGAGCCCTCAGGCGTTGACCCCCATCACCCTCCAATCGCAGGATCGGCCCCTTGCCCAGGCCTGAGGCCTCCGGCAGAGGTGTCAGGCCTGGGCAGGGGACCCCCAGCTCCCCGCAGTTGCAGGCTCCGCCCCTGCCCAGGCCTAATGCCTCTGGCCGAGGCATTAGGCCTGGGCAGCCAGGATCACCAGCTCCCCGCGATCTCCCGCTCTGCCCCTGCCCAGGCCTAATGCCTCTGGCCAAGGCATTAGGCCTGGGCAGGGAACTCCCAGCTCCCCACGATCTCCCGCTCTGCCCCGCACATGCTTGATCGCACATTTAATGGCACATGCAGCACAGAGCACGGATAAACACGCGGGTACATGTCACAGTCACCCACGCCACGGCCACACGCTGGCACCCAGACGGGCTCACGGCACTATTTCCACTGTTTCCGGGGCCACCAGAAGCTGCCAAGCGGCCTGCAGTGGCTGAGCCCTCCTGGCCTGGCTTGGGATGTTGCTGGATTGAAAATGCATCGATGAGGGATGTCCGAGCCGGTGATTGGGGGTGTGGGCCCCAGGGCCTGAGCTCAGGTGGTGGACTGTGCAGGGTGAGGCCCCCGCTGCCGGGACGTGGTCCTGACAACTTTATCCAGAGTCGTCTGGGACCCCTCCCCACTCGGGGCCCAGGAACGGCTCTACAAACAGGACGCAGACCTGGCTCGGGCCCCGGCTCCGAGAACAGCGCTCACCCGCCTCGGCAAGTCCTAAACTCACGCATGAGGTCTCCTCCGTCCTGGGCGCCTCAGCCCGGCCAGCCGGGGCGACAGTGGGACCAACCGGCACCTGGCGAGTGCCCCAGACCCGACAAAGGCTTTCCAAGACAGGTGAGCGCCCACCACTCCTGTAGGTGGGGGTCACCTGCAGGCGGCTCCTCCTTCCTGGGCGGCCCTGACCTGGAGCATCTCCCACAGGACCCCCTGGGGGCGGGGCCCTCTCTTCCCTCAGCTCTCGCGTGTTGAGGGCGTGAGTGCGGTCGGACGCTGCAGCCGCCCCGCCGGCCCGCGTCCGGGTCTGCCGGCGGGATCGGGTCCCGGGCAACCGCCGGCACTCACGCCCCCAACACGCTCTCGGATGGCGCTGTACCATCCTGCCTGCAATATGCAAATTAGCCGCCATCTTTGTTGGCGGTTAACTGCCATCTTAGTTGGCAGTTAATTTGCATATCTCGCTGATTAGCCAATGAAAAGGGTATCAGTCGTATGCCAATTACCATTTTTCTCTTTTATTAGTGTAGATTGGAGAGTAACCTTTAAATACTTTTTAATTTTTCTTGTCATTCTAAATAATTCTTTCATTTTTCTCATTGAGAAGGCAAGTGTATAGAATATAAAATAATTTTTCTACAGCAGAAACTTGAATGAACTTTAATTTACCTTGCATTAAAAGAACTATTTTATACCCATCAAAAGCTAACACTAGGATTTAAAAATAATGCATTAACCTGGACAGCATAATGTTAAGCATTTTTTGAAAATGTGTCACTAACCATCACAAATGTGGATTAAATACTATTAATCCACCCAAGCAGATATAGAAATGCCTGTTGTCATACATTAACTCCCCACAACACATACGATGAAATTATGTATGATTAGTGAGAGACCCCATGTTGCTCGCATTAAGCAACCCTATGACTTGCCTGACTTTGAAAGGAGGAGGGATTTCCAAATGGCTCCCAGCAATCGGTACTTTTACCCTTGGGTGACCTCTGTAGTTAGAGAATGCATGCATAGTCTGAGAAAGATTCACCTTGCTATAAACCTTGAACCATTCTGCAAATACACGAAAAAATAAATTAAGTTAATTCAAGTGCTGTTGCTGCTGCTAACACTGTCCTTTGCTGAGGAGGAAAAAAAATTAGGTGGGTTCAAGCATTGGGGAGGACTGTAGAGAAGGAAAACTTGGAAATGGCACAAAAAATTTACATTCTTTGTATGCTTATTGGCATATAAAATATCTGAAGAGGAGAAAGAAATAAAACATGTATTTTGTTGTATGAAATTAGTTACCATGGTTTAAGCATGTGGCTCTATCCAGATACTAGGCTTTTCTTCTTCTTTTTTACTTTTTACAGTTTCCACTTCATAATATATCAAAACTCCTGTCCAAACAGAGCCTGATACTACACCCTCAGTAAAATTCTGCCTTTTCTGTATTTTTAATTAACTTGATCCCAGCAGTGGTTTTTAACAGCTAACATTTTGTGTGAGTTACAGTATGCACACTGCTGAGACATAAATGCAAAGTAATCACCCTAATAAGTAGATATAAACATTTACAACAATTGCAACAAACCCCTGAAACAAATACGGGGATATAAAGAAAAATAACCAGCAGTAAGCCAGGAACTAAGTCTCAATACAGCAGCATGAGTATGAATGTCATTCAGAACTCTGGTCTTTTGTTGCCTTTAGTAATTTCAACACCCAAAGTCACTAATGAGCGAGAGAGAGAGAGAGAGAGAGAGAGAGAGAGAGAGAGAGAGAGAGAGAGAGAGAACAGAGAACTGATTTAAAAATAAAAACAAAAGCCAAGACTTCAATTTTCACATGTGTGCCAAAAATGCTAGCAGAGAACTGTATGCACTTGTGTGACTATCATTTCCATAACAGAAAGAAAGGATAATACTTCAGCCCAGAACCGAACAGGGCAAGACGTTGGCATTCTACCCACAAAAAAACAACAGGCCCTAAGGTGGGAAGAAGCTGGATGAATGTGAAGAAAAGGGAGAATGAGAATGGAGCTGGAGCCCAGTGAGGCAGACCAGAGTGGAACAAGATGAGCTTGGAGAAACAGATAGCAATGAGGACATGAAAAGCTTGGTAGGTCAAGATAAGGGGAACAGATGTTATTTTAGCCACAAGGATGACATGAGAGGATTTTAAGCATGATAGTACTATACTCTTGCTTATGTTACTTTGGCTGTAGGTTAGAGTATGGGTTGTATGGAGCAAGAGTGAAACCAAGAAAAGCACCTATGGGCTATTATAATAGGTGGTTTGGTATTCCAAGGTGAGGCTACACAGTATATAGAGAGGGGCAGAAAAAAATAGATGAAGAACAGGAATTATGGGAGAGGGTAAGGAAAAGGAAGAAAGAATGAATCCCAGATTGAAATGTGGGCCTATCGGAGAATAATGAAGAACGAAAGCTCATACAGAATTTAAGTGAATAAATTTTCAGGTTTCTGAGCTACACCAAGCAAGCACTCTCTCTTATATACCATGGATAGTGTTACTGCCATTAACAATGTATTATCTACTATGACACAGAGATGGATACATAAATAATGATTGGGGGAAAATAACACAGAATGAATAAGTGTGAGCTAAACACTGGTCTAGGACCTTTCACCCATTTAAACCTCACAGAAACAAATGTCACAGGCGAGAAAATTCAGGTCCAGAGAAGTGACAAGCCCCAACATCACCCAGAAGATGAATATTAGAGTCAGGATTCAAAACTAAGGCAGTGTGCCTCCAAGTCTATGCCTTTATCCTTTTATATGATACAGCTTTCAAAACATACGCATGTGCACATGTGAACACAAACAGGCACATACACTGAAAGTTCTATGGTAAAGGTGCAATAGAACAAAGATTGATGTCAACTCTAAGCATCTGGGAATGTGTAAGAAATAAACAAAAATTGATGTTCCCCACAAAGTTCAACATGTTCAGCAACTGGTGTTTCGTGCATAGTTGGATATTTAGAGAATGACCTTTATAAGTGACTAGATGCCCGGTGCACAAGAATTTGTGCACTCGGGGGGGGGGGGGGGTCCCTCAGCCCGGCCTGTGCCCTCTCACAGTCTGGGACCCCTCGGGAGATAACGACCTACTGGCTTAGGCCTGCTCCCGGGTGGCAGAGGGCAGGCCCAATCCCTAGGTGCAGCCCCTGGTCGGGCTCAGAGCAGGGCTGATTGGGGAGTTGGGGCGCCGCCCCTGTCATGCACAGAGCAGGGTGGATTGGGAGGTTGCGATGCCACCCTCAGTCACGCTCAGGGTAGAGCTGATTGGGGGGTTGGGGCACCGTCCCCTGTCACACTCAAGGCAGGGTCGATTGGGAGGTTATGGCTCTACCCCGTCACACACAGAGCAGGGCCCGTGGGGGGTGAGGGGGTGGGGCGCTGCACCCTGTCACACACAGAGCAGCAGGGCAATCGGAGGGTTGGGGAGCTCCCCCGTCACTCACAGAGTAGGGCCGATAGGAGAGATGGGGCGCCGCTCCCTGTCACACACAGAGCAGGGTCGATCAGGGGGTTGGGGCGCCGCACCCTGTCACACTCAGGGCTGAGCCGATGGGGAGGTTATGGCTCTACCCCGTCACACACAGAGCAGGGCCCGTGGGGGGTGAGGGGGTTGGGGCGCTGCACCCTGTCACACACAGAGCAGCAGGGCAATCGGGGGGTTGGGGAGCTCCCCCCTATCAGGCACAGAGCAGGGCTGGTCAGGGGGTTGGGGCGCCTTCCCCTGTCACAAACAGAGCAGGGCGGATAGGGAGGTTGTGGCCCCACCCCCTGTCACACACAGAGCCGCAGGGCGATCATGGGGTTTGGGCTGCCCCCTGTCACGCTGATCCTGGTGCCGGGAGGCCTCGCGGCTCCGCTGATCCCGGTGCTGGGAGGCATATTACCCTTTTACTATATAGGATAGAGGCCTGGTGCATGGTTGGGGGCTGGCTGGTTTGCCCTGAAGGGTGTCCTGGATCAGGGTGGGGGTCCCCACTGGGGTGCCTGGCCAGTCTGGGTGAGGGGCTGATGGCTGTTTTCAGGCTAGTGGGTGACAGAAGCTCCCAACCGCTCCTTTTTTTCTTTTTTCTTTTTTTATTCTGGGCCAGCTTTAGCTCTGAGGCTCCAGCTCTTAGGCCTCCGCTGCTGAAAGCAGGTTTCTGGCCTTTGTTTACCTTCTGTATTTGAAACAATGTTGCGATCCTGCTGGCTGAAGCCTGACGGACTAAAGCAGGTTTCTGGGGTTTTGTTTAGCTTCTATATTTGTAACATAGTTGCTTAGAGTTGCAGCTCAGAGGCCTGCAGCGCCAGGCGGGGAACGTTGGATTCCTCCATCACTGAAACAAGCAAGCCTCCTGTTCGCTTTAAGCTGCCTGGCTGCTGGCTGCCATCTTGGCTGGCAGTTAATTTGCATATCACCCTGATTAGCCAATGGGAAGGGTAGCGGTCGTACACTAATTACCATGTTTCTCTTTTATTAGATAGAATATCTGGCTAGATATAAAGTTTGAGACATGATTTATCTCCTTCAAACGAGCAAAGAAAAACACATATCCAATTGTCCTAAAGTCCTTAAAACAGTTTCTGGCTCCTGGGAATCAGAATGAAGGGAGGGAGGATATTATGCAGAGAACTAAAAATTTTAGGTGCCAATGCTTATCTGATTGTCATATATTTCTCTGTAGGTTGGAAATATACATATCTGCATATACCTGGTAGTTTTTCAAGAAACAAAATAGTATAATCACCATAGTTTTATTTAGCCCTTTTAATTTTCTTAACAAATTTTTTTTATCAAAATATTAGAAAAATAATAATTTGCCTCAGTAAAAGAGAATACAAACATAGTATCCCTAATTTAGAAAGATACTGCACCTATATTCATTATGCAGTATATTCATTTTAATATATGTATTATTAAAAACAGAAAGATATCAATATTTAAATTCTAGCTGATTCCCCTTTGGAGGCAGATGACTGTTTACCTCAGCAATGTAAAAATTGCCACCAGAGATCTTTTTTAGAAAAATAGAAAGGGTCCTTATTATCTAAGAAACAGCTGTATACCCCATAGGCAAGAAATGAAAGCTCTTAAAGGCATGAGTTTTAAAATTCCAAATGTTATGTTACAGTAACGTAATACTAATTAAAACGACAGCTTGGAAATAAATTCAAGATGTCTACTCCATCATCCACAGTAAAGAAGAAAGGTAATGCAGATTGACCAAAATAATGGACAGCAAGTCAGTTGTGTTTACTTTGGGATATAATTTTTATTCAAATATTCCAGCCACAGAAATGAAAAAGAAAACAACAACAACAACTACTCAGAAATTGCCTGAGGTCTATGGAAGGTCTTCTATCACACCCTTGATCAATGACTTCCTGTAACTCACTGCATCCTGAGAACACACTGCTTTCTTTTCCAGCTGACGGTTAGCTGTTAACCCCTTGGCAACGGCCTACGCTTAGCAGACCTTCCAAATCCTCTCTGGTGAAAAGTAGTTTAAATGGACAATCAGATAATAAGCTCTTGTTTTGTCCAAATACAATTTGGTTAAGAAATTTTGTTCCAATGACCCATCTTTCATTATTTCAAAGGTAAAGAATCCGAGATAACAATAAAGAATGATTAGATGAGAAAGGTCTCAACTATCCATAAAGGGAGAAATCCCTGCAGAGTGAACACTCTATATTGTGCCCTTGTAGCATGATTATTTATGATTTAAGCCAGCAAAGTAGCAAATGAAGTGCAGGCTTAAGTTGGTATCTTTTATAATATAAATCCTCTCTCTGTATGCATCTAGAAAGGAGTGAAAACAACTTTCTATTATAGATAGTGAACTGAACCTTCAGGTAACAGAGAACATTTAAGTGTATGAAGAGTTCAAATACAGTATTTAGACCCAGATGACTGAATCAGAGATGGCTGAACGCATGTTCAGATATGAATACGAACTACCTTGAATTAACTTTTAGAAGCCATGTAAGTTTTGAAATTGTAACAAAGATTAAGATAGGCAAAAGGTGTCTTGTCCCTTTTGTTTTAAGGATGGGTTCCAGAAACCTAGAAATGTTGACATTGATCTCCAGAGAAAATTATGCAACAGGTTTTTAGGAAGATGACTTGATTACATATATAAGGAATAAAGGGTAGAAATCAAAGGAGTCCAAACTGGGTCAATAAGAAAATTCAAATTAAATCAATACTAATTCCTTTTTTCTATACTTTTCTCTATTAGAAGAGCAGAAGAATATCATAGACATACATGGTCCTAATTTCAGTAAGATATTCAATAGCCCAAGCCAGTTTTCTCAGTGGTTAGTGTTGGCCCATGGGCTGAAGGGTCATGGGTCTGATTCCAGTCAAGGGCATGTACCTCAGTTGCAGGCTTGATCCCCTGCCCGGTCAGGCATGTGCAGGAGGCAGCCAATCAATGTGTCTCTCTCACATTGATGTTTCTCTCTGTCTTTCCCTCTCTGAAATCAATAAAAATATACCATATATATTCAATAAAAATCACATGAAATTATGGAACATAAGGTAGAAAGGTACAGAACAATGAAATATCAACCAGAAGTGCTATGCTGTTCTATGTAACTGGATTCTTTTCTTTTGCAATATAGCCTCTCAGTGATTTCAAAGAACACAATGAAAGTCATAATTATCCACTTTTAGAACACCAAAATCTACTTTATTCATTTAGAATGGAATTTTTAATTTTTTTTTTTCACTTTCATACTTTGGCTTCTGCACATGCTTTTGCTTTCGTCTGCAACGACTTTACCCGGCCCTCTCTGTTTGGCCAACAGAAAAGCTCCTATATTTCCATCATTCGGTTTGACTTATAATTATATCCTCTAAAATAAGTTCTCTGAGGAGCAACTGAAATATTTTTCCCATACTTGAGTGACTGAGCTAGTCACATTGCATTTTAAAGTAGTTGTTTACTTGCTCTTCAGCCATCTAGAGTGCACCTGTCTTGAAAAAGGATTTTTTTCTTTAAATTTATCTTGGTATCCTGAGAAACATGATAGATAGTGAGTGTTTGATGAATAAACCCAACTTTGCATGATTCCAGAAGAAGTTAATCAGGATGGTGATAAACGTGTACCAGAAATTACAGAAGAAACGACATTTGGCTAAATGATAGAAAACTCCTGGTAACATAAAAGGTGTTTATCTGCTCATTGTTCCAGATTTCTACTGAGATGAGCCAGAGGCTGTAAAGTGATTAACAAAATGGCAAATATGAGCAACAATGAGAGGGGATCACCAACATGACAACATTTTTTTTGGTAAATTATACAAAAAATAATAGCACAGATGAGATCATATTGAAAAGAGGAAACAGTAGAGCCAAAAAATGACACACATCCAGAATCCAGTTCCCAACATAAGAGTTTTATTAATAAAGAAGAAATTTCCCTATAAGAAAATTCCCTCACTTGCTATTGGATGAATTCCTTATAATAAAGTCATAGGACTTCCTATAACTTTAGCTCCCTCCCAGTTCACCTTAGACTGCTAAATCACTGATTTTGTAAGTACAGTCCACTAGTCAAAAATCTCAAAATATAGTAAAGGATTTTTATGACACAGTTCAGGCAATTAGCCCTGAGCACTCATCAAACCACTTATGGGCAATTACTAACCCTGAGTAGACTTCTCCTCGTCAATGCATAATTTTTAAGTATTTAAGTATGTGAAATATGTAAAGATATACTTTTCCCAAAATAACTTACCATTGAAAACAAAAGTCAAATTTGTAAACATCAACTTGTGCTCACACTAAAAGTCAAGGAAAATAATATATTCTGACATCTGAGATGAAAAACAAAATGATAAAGCAATGGGCTTAGAAGAATTAAAAAGAGCACAATGAGGTCAAGTAAATTGAAGAAATGCAATTGCAGAATTGATAAATGCACCCAAAGCAAAGAATAGTAAAATTGGTGCTATAGAAAATTTGAATTCATTTTGGAGCGAGAAAATATCCAGCAAGTAGAAAGGCTAGAAAATGGGTATCTAGTAGACATCTATGTGTTCCTCCAGAAGGTACCAGAAAATGTTGGATTAAAAATAAAAATCAATACCAGAAAAATCTTAATAACCATACCAATAAATAATCCAATTAAACTAAATTTCCTGATCTATAAAACTGTCTGAATCTCTATATCTAAAGGACTTACTAAAAAACAGGAAATTAATATAGAAAAAATACAAAGCTACATGGCAATTGAATTTTTAAATTTTAAAGACAAATAAAGATTCTCCTAATTATCCAGATTGAAACAGCTTGAGGAGAGGTGGCTTCAGAATTCCCTCCCCCGCCCCCAAATATTAAATGCTAAAATGAAATGAAGTGATACCTACAGCGTTTGTAAAGAAAATAACTGTAACCCAAGATTTTGATGTGCAGCCAATTGTAGGTCATAAGTAAATACAAAAGAAAGATTCTCTAAATGCTGAAGCTCAGAATCTAGAATATTAGGTATTTTTTTCTATAAATATGATTTGAAGGTGTATACCAGCCAACCAAAAGGTGAGCCACAAGAAAGAGTAAATTAAAAAAAAAAAAAAACTGAAACGACCAACAAAACACCAAAACATAAAAAAGAATCTGTATCAGGGCAGAAACATTGAAAAACTGCAAACTATATAGACTGCAGGGTCCCAAGGACATGCTCATTTCAAACTATCTACACTTAAAAAAATACTATCTAAATTTTTAAAATAACCATCAAATTGGGAAGAAAATACATCTGGAATTTTGGCAGAAAATAAGCTGTTTTTCTTAGTATATAAAGAACATTTCTAAATTATTAAGAAAAAGGCCCTGACTGGTTTGGCTCAGTGGATAGAGCATCGGCCTGCGGACTCAAGGGTCCCGGGTTTGATTCCAGTCAAGGGCATGTACCTTGGCTGCGGGCACATCCCCAGTGGGGAGTGTGCAGGAGGCAGCTGATCGATGTTTCTCTCTCATCGATGTTTCTAACTCTCTATCCCTCTCCCTTCCTCTCTGTAAAAAATCAATAAAATAAATTTAAAAAAAAGAAAAAAAAGAAAAAGAAAACCACACCAATTAAACAAATCAACAAATAACCCAAATGGACAATTAACAAACGAGAAATTTAAAGTTGTAAGAAAGCTATGAGAAAAGATTAGCTTTTACTAGCAACCAAATAAGAAAATTTAAAACAATACTGTGAAATCATGTTTCATCAGATTAGAAATAATGAAAAAGTATGATACCACTCCAACATGGCCAGGGTGAAAAGAAATGGATATTCTCATACATAACTTCTGATAATATATAAATTGTTATAGTCTTTCTGGACGGACATTTGACAACATGAATCAATATCCTAACAATTATTTACTCTGACTCAACAATTCCACATTAAAATTACTGAACAAAAAGCTTCCGCACAGCAAAAGAAACCATAAAAAAACAAACAAGAAAGCCCAGTGCATGGGAGAACATATTTGCCAATGTTATCTCTGATAAGGGTTTAATCTCCAACATTTACAGGGAACTCATACAACTTAACAAAAGGAAGATAAACAATCCAATCAAAAAATGGGCAATGGACCTAAATAGATACTTTTTGGAAAAAGACATACAGAAGGCCAAGAGACATGAAAACATGCTCAAAGTCACTAATCACCCGAGAGATGCAAATGAAAACGACAATGAGGCACCATCTCACATCTGTCAGAATGGCTATCATCAATAAATCAACAAATGACAAGTGCTTCCAAAGGATGGGGAGAAAAAAGAACCCTCTTGCCCTGCTGGTAGGAATGCAGACTGGTGCAGCCACTGTGGAAAACAGTATGGAGTTTCCTTTAAAAACTAAAAATGGAACTCCCATTTGAACCAGCAATCCCACTTCTAGGAACATATCCCAAGAAATCAGAAACACCAATCAGAAAGGACATATGCTCCCTTATGTTCATAGCAGCACAATTTATAATAGCTAAGATTTGGAAACAACATAAGTGCCCATCAGCAGATGAGTGGATTAAAAAACTGTGGTTCATCTACACAATGGAATACTATCCTATCTAATAATAGAGAAACATGGTAATTAACCATAACTTCGCTAGCCTTCCCATTGGCTAATCAGAAAGATATGCAAATTAACTGCTAACCAAGATGGCGGCCGGCAGGCAGCTGAAGCGAACAGGAGGCTTGCTTGCTCCAGTGATGGAGGAAGCCAAGGTTCCCCGCCTGCTGCTGCCGGCCTCTGAGCTGCAACTCTAAGAGACAATGTTGCAATTATAGAAGGTTAATAAACCCCAGAAACCTGCTTTCAGCCATCAGAGCTGGAGCTAGCAGGACCGCAACAGTGTTACAATTATAGAACCCAAACAAACCCAGATCCCTGCTTTCAGCAGCCGAGGTCTCAGAGCTGGAGCCGAGCCTCGGAGCTAAAGCCAGCTCTCAGTTCCACTGACAGCCATAGAAGGTAAATAAATCCCAGAATAAAAAAAAAAAGAAAAAAAGGAGAGGCTGGGAGCTTCAGTCACCCGCCAGCCTGAAAACGGCCCTCAGCCCCTCACCCAGACTGGCCAGGCACCCCAGTGGGGACCCCCTCCCTGAAGGGGGTGTGACCAGCTGCAAACAGCCATCATCCCCTCATCCAGGCTGGCCAGGCACCCAAGCAGGACCCCCACCCTGATCTGGGACACCCTTCGGGGCAAACCAGCCGGCCCCCACCCGTGCACCAGGCCTCTATCCTATATAGTAAAAGGGTAATATGCCTCCCAGCACCGGCATCAGTGGAGCTACGAGGCGTCCCGAACCCGGGATCAGCGGAGCCGCAAGGCCTCACACCCCGGGATCAGTGGAGCCGCGAGGCCTCCCAGCACTGGGATCAGCGGAGCTGTGAGGCCTCCTGGCACCAGGATCAGCGGAGCCTCCCAGCACCGGGATCAGTGGATCCGCGAGGCCTCCAAGCACTGGGATCAGTGGAGCCGCGAGGCCTCCTGGCCCCTGGAGCAGCTTGACAGGGGGCAGCGCCCAAACTCCCTGATCGCCCTGCGGCTCTGTGTGTGACAGGGGGCGGGGCCACAACCTCCCTATCTGCCTTGCTCTGTTCATGACAGGGGAAGGCGCCCCAACCCCTTGATCGGCCCTGCTCTGTGCATGACAGCGGGGAGCTCCCCAATCCCCTGATCGGCCCTGCTCTGTGGGTGACAGGTGGGAGCCGCAACCTCCCCATTGGCCCTGCCCTGAGTGTGACAGGGGGGAGTGCCCCAACCCCCTGATCAGCCCTGCTCTGTGGGTGACAGGGAGCGGCACCCCAACCCCCTGATCAGCCCTGCTCTGTGTGTGGCAGGGTATGGAGCCCCAACCCCCCTGATGGGCCCTGCTCTGTGCATGACAGGGGGTGGCGCCGCAACCTCCCCATCGACCCTGCCTTGAGTGTGACAGGGGACGGTGCCCCAACCCCCAATCGGCCCTACCCTGAGCATGACTGAGGGTGGCATCACAACCTCCCGATCACCCTGCTCTGTGCATGACAGGGGGCGGCGCCCCAACTCCCCAATCGGCCCTGCCCTGAGCCCGACCAGGGGCTGCACCTAGGGATTGGGCCTGCCCTCTGCCACCCGGGAGCGGGCCTAAGCCAGCAGGTCGTTATATGCCGAGGTATCCCAGACTGTGAGAGGGCACAAGTGGGGCTGAGGTACACCCCCTCCCTTCGCCAGTGCACAAATTTTTGTGCACCGGGCCTCTAGTGCTTCTATAAAAAGGAAGGAACTGCTACCATTTGCAACAGCATGGATGGAGCTGGAGAGCATTATGTTAAGTGAAATAAGCCAGTCAGAGAAAGATAAATATCACATGATATGACTCATTTGTGGAATATAATGAACAACATAAACTGATGAACAAAAACAGATCCAGAGACAGAGAAGCATTGATCAGACCATCAAACCTCAGAGGGAAGGCATGGGAGGGTGGGGGGAAGAGGGAGAGATCAACCAAAGGACTTGTATGCATGCATATAAGTATAACCAATGGACACAGACACTAGGGGTGGTGAGGGCATGAGCGGGGGGTTGAGGGGGCAATGGGGGGATAAGGACACATATGTAATACCTTAATCAATAAAGAAAAAAAGTAAAAAAATTAAAATAAAATAATAAAATTACTGAACAAAATATATTCACAACAGAATGTAAGAATGATATAAAAAAATACCCACTTATTGATTCAACAAACATTTGTTCATTACTTATATGTGCCAGATAATCTTCTAAATGAGGACTTGTAGTAATAAACATGACAGCTAACATCCTTAATCTCATGGAGTTTACATTGGAATGGGGGAAAATAGGAGAATAGGCACATCATTGAAATCTCTGAATATATAGGAAAGCACATAGGGAAAAAAACACAGAAATACCTGAAGTCATAGAATACCAATGACTTACATATGATTTTAAAATACTCTTTCTTTAACACACCTATTGAGGAAGTATTTCTTAAAGATGTGCCATAATAAGAAAGTAGAATTCTATAGTCACCTTGTAATGGCAAATACTTTTGGGGAATCCCAATATCTGTTACCAAACAGAAGGTTCTGAAATGTTCTGTAAGTAAGATATCTGTCTTATTTTTCTTTAACTTTTCCAAAACTATTATTTTTCAAATGTAGCTCTAGAGTTTTTACCAGATCATATAAAAATGCATTTGAAATACTAACAGAAAGACAAGTATAAAGGAACAAATATAAATCATCTGAATCACACCATCCTGAGATAACCACCACAAACATTTAGCTGCTGACCTTCCGTTCTTTCCTCTCTGTGTCTGTATGAACACACAGAAAAATGTGTGTTTGGAGATTGTTCTAAACTACTGTCACTATAGTAGATGTACTTGTTTTCTTTTATTCTTTTTTCTCAGCTCTCCATTTTCCATCCTGAAAATCAATATTACGGATCTGGTTGTTACTTTTATGCAAACTTGTCTAGTCATATACAATTTCTTAAGGATGTGACATGGGATTGTCCCTGTAGTCAGAGTGACCTGAAACCTTAACCAGAATATGCTCAGTGATAAGTACCAAAACATTCTACAGATTTGAAAGAGAGGTCCTGGACACATTTTACTAAGAGGGGAACAGAGCTGGGTCTGTGAATCTTAGTTACCTTCCAACTTGAGCCTACATATAAATACTTATTTATATGAAGAGGAGGTGTCCTAACAAAGAGTAAGCCAGCGCCCTGACTGGTTTGGCTCAGTGGATAGAGCGTCGGCCTGCGGACTGAAGGGTCCCAGGTTCGATTCCGGTCAAGGGCATGTGCCTTGGTTGCGGGCACATCCCCAGTAGGGGGTGTGCAGGAGGCAGCTGATCGGTGTTTCTCTCTCATCGATGTTTCTGACTCTCTATCCCTCTCCCTTCCTCTCTGTAAAAAATCAATAAAGTAAGCCAGCATTTTCTCTTCTTAATAGAGGTGAGGATGCTATTTTCCCACTTACCAAGCCAAGGGAAAGAGTGGGGAGTGAGGAGGGCATCAATAATAACCCTTGGAAAGATTAAAGGAGGCTTGCATAAGAAGACTCGGCCATCTTACTTTCTGATTGGACACTTGTTCACCTTAGGAAACTCATCAGCCCAATTAATACTACATCTACTTCTATTATAAAAGAATTATTGGAGAATATGATACAACCCTACAAGAGTTAAGGGGTATACACCATAAAAACAGAGGCTGCTGGGATTCCCCTGTCATCAGAATAAGGAGAGAAGACTACAATAAGCGTAAAGTACATTTCCATGGATGTGGGGCAACAAAGTCAGTTTTCTGTAGATCGAATGATACCATAAATGCTAAAGCTACTTTGAAAGGATCGCCTTTCAAGGTGCCTGACAGAAGGAGAGGACCCACAATTTATATCCTTTGGAAAGGAGTTACGTATAAAATGATAGACCTATAGCACATCACTTGAATGAGGGAAAGGTGGAAGATAAAAGGCCACAGCACTAGAGTGCTTGGGGTAGGGTGTCACTGAAGAATCTACAAATGCAGTCCTAATAGAAGGAGCTAGCAGCAGTTAGAAATCTGTCATAATAGATAGCATATAGCAGCCAAGATGGAACAATCAGCATCAGTCCTTGTCTGGTTATCTCTCCCATCTCTCCTCTCTGCTCTGACACTGGAAGAATCAGAAGCAGCAAGAAAGTGATGAAGGAAGGTGAGACAAGATAGAAGACCATTGAAGGGATAGTTGATACCGCATCACCATCACCACTCACCCCCTGCTTCTGGTCTTCCTCACTGCTGCTTTGCAGAAGCAAGAATCCAGCCTGAGCTAGAGGTGAGGGAGAAGGTTTGAATTGGTTGAGCGATTGAAGTTTTGATATTAGGTTAGATTTTTTATTAACTGAAAAAAATGACTGGAACAGCCAGGAGATTTGAGATCAAGATATAATCCAGGGACAAGGAAGGGATATCTGAGAATCTGCTTGATTATTAGTGGAGCAAAGTAAAAGTTATTTTCTTGTTGCATTCCCCTGAGACTATCATTTTTAATAAACAAGAGATGATAGATAGATAGATAGAAATAAGCACATATACATGCATCCACACATATATAAATACCATATATATGTACATATATATCTTCATATATAGCATGCATGCATTTATCCTATTTACAAAATGCAATCATATTTATAAATTTCTTCATATCTTTCTCTTCTTATTCAATAATACACTCTGTAATGCTTCACAAATCATTTTCTAATTCATCAATAATGATTTCTTTTCAGTTCTTGGTATTGATGCAACCTTCTTTCATCATTTTCATATTATAGACTTCCATTTCATTTCAATTTATTTTTGCTGTTAAAAATAACCCTGCAATATACATTCTTATTTTATGCCAACTTTTATTTTTATGGGATTATTTTCCAGGAGTCTGTTTGCAAGGAAAATGTATGTATATTATAGTCTAATATATTGCCAAAATGAATTCTGCAAAGAATAAAAAATAAATTCTACCAGCAATATATAAGCATGCTATGTTCTTGGAATCCCCACCAGTTATTACTACTCTTTTTAATTTTTAACAACCTAATAGGAGAAGATATATCACATTGTTATTTTAATTTGCAATTCCCTGACTACCAGTGAGGTTAAGCATCTTTATTGGTCATGTGAATTTGCTTTCCTGGGAAATGTCTTACAATGTAATTTGCCTATTTTTCTACTCTTTGTCTTTTTCTTATCAATTTAACGGACTTTGTATGGTATAGAATCTAAATATTTATGACACTAATATTACAAGTATTATTTGCAAATCAATCACATTTTAGCCATAAATTATTTTTTACTCTTTTAAAATAAATACTTTAAAAAATGTTTTTGGAATAACTTTAGATATATAGAAAAGTTACACAGTACAGAGTTTCTGAATGCCCCTCACTCAGTTTCACTTTCTTCTGATATTACTAATTTTCATCATCATAGTACATTTGTCAAATCTAAAAAATCAATATTAGCATATTACCAATAGCTAAATTTTATCTTTTTTCTTTAAAAATATATATTTTATTGATTTCAGAGAGGAACAGAGAGGGAGAGAGATAGAAACATCAAAAATGAAAGAGAATCATTTATTGGCTGCCTCATGCATGCTTCCTACTGGGTATCGAGCCCACAACCTGGGCATGTGCCCTGACCAGAATTGAACCATGACCTTCTGGTTCATAGGTTGACGCTCAACCACTGAACCACACAAGTAGGGCACCAATAACTAAATTTTAGGCTTTATTCTGATTTTATTAGTTTTTCCATTAATTCCCTCTTTCAGTTCCAGGATCCAACCCAGGATACTACATTGCATTTATTTGTTATGTCTCTTTTTTCACAGCCTCTGATTTGTGATAGTTTCATATTCTTTTCTCACTTTTTATGACCTTGAAAGTTTTGAGAACTACTGGTCATGTAGTTTATAAAATGTTCCTCAATTTGGGTTTGATATTTTCCTCATGATTAGACTGGGTGATAGATTTTTGAAAATGTAACTATAGAGGTGTTCTTCCCATAACATAGTATCAGGCAGTACCTGGTACCATATTACATCACTGATGATCATAATCTTCATCACACGGGTACCACAATTTGTATCAGGTTTCCTCCATACAGTGTCCAATTTTCCCTTTCCATTCTCTGTTCTATGCAAGCAAGTCCTTAAAGTCTTACATTTTTTATGAGCCAATACATAATTTCCTTTCAACTTCTGGGTTTCCTACATAGAACATTTCCTCCTGGATCATGGAATAAAGCCCAGCCTCCTCAAAATGACCCACAAATCCATGGAGAGTTTGACCCTCACTATCTTCCTTAAACTCATTCAGAGATTCCTGTTCTATTCTTCCTTTCTTCACAGAGATAAATCCCATCCTTTCTACATATCACTTTTTTCATGAATGCATTTCATAAGCTCTGCAGTTTGGGTCTGGTGACGCCTCTTGGAGATGCCATGGCATATTGTCCTCTCCTGTTACATACCTTGTTATTGTGTTGCTATATCCTCTGCATCCTGCATGGGTTACACATTACAGTAAGGCAGTGATAGTGTCTTTCTTTTTTCTTTAGTGTCTCCAGAGGCTAGCATCGTGCCTGATACACAATGTCTACTCAATAACTATTTTATGAGTAAATGCTGTTTCAGAATACCATGTTCCTTATTATAATAGTTCTCAAAGATATTTGTGTATTGTTCTTATCATTCATTCCTCCACACATTCATTCATCCTGCATTTATTACACACCTTTGTGCCAGATACATGCTATGTGCTAGATGCTTAGTGAGTAAGACAGACACAGCCTCTGCTCATATTACTGTATGAACATGTGCTGCATGAAATCGTAAAACTTATTTTACACATTAAGGCCATTCACATTCTGGTTGTCAACACTGACTGATCAACCCCGTGGTCTTTGGGGAACATGAACTCAATTTAACAAAAAATGTAAATCAAATCCTCTTATTCTCATTGATTAACTTCCCTTAGAAAGTACAACTAATAGTTTATAGGAACTGGGGTGGTGGGGTGGGACTGGGGTAAAAATGTGGACAGAAGGAGGGAAAATGATTTTATAATTGGAGATTTCCTCAGTGTTTTGCAGCAAAACGATGCAAAACCCAGATCTGCAGATTTTATTTCATAATGCTAAGCTAAGAAATGCAGCAATAGAAATGGCAATGGCACTTTTAAACACTTTATTATAGATATTTATTTAGTTTAACTTGAGAAATTTCGCAAATATAAATTTTAATGAAGAGCATTTGACCTTTCCTATTAGATTTAATATATTTCTCTTTTAAATTGTTTTAATATTTTCATTTGATTCTGTGTTGTCAGTTGAATTATTCTACTAAGTCAGAGGTAGAGCTTACAATTATGAAATCCAAGCATACTTGTGACTTATGACCTACCCACCTCATATTATTACTGACTGGATGAACTCAGACCTCTTAAAATATTAATTGTGTAATTTTCGCTATGGCCCTTGCTCTTTTTCATAAATATGAGTTCCAAAAAAAAAATGAAGTCACTATAGTCATACAGTGTTCTGAATAACTTTATCTCATAAAGCTGAACTAAAGTGTTTTCTTTAAGTATTGAATTTCACAGGGTGACACTGGATAACCAAATTATACAGGTTTCAGGTGCACTATTCCACAATGTATTGCATGCTCACCACCCAAGTCAGTACTCTTTCCATAATAATTTATCCCCCCATACTCTCCTCCATCTTCCCTCTCCTACTCCCCCCAAATCACCCCCCAAGCAATCACCTTTGTGTCTATGAGTATTTCCTTTTTTTCCTTTTTCTCCATCCCCCTATCCTGCCCACCCAGCCACAACCTCCCCACCCTGACAGCTTTCAGCTTCCTCTCTACTTGTAAGTCTGCCTTTAACTTGTTTGTTAGTCATTTTGTTCACTGGATTAGACATAAGAGTGAAATCATATAGTACTTCTCTTTCTCATAATGGCTTTTTTCACTTAGTATAATGCTATCTAGGTCCATCCAAGCTGTTGCAAATGGTAAGATTTCCTTTTTTATGGCAGCGTAGTATTCCATTATGCAAATGCTCCATATTGTTTTAATCCACTCATATAATGATGGACACTTGGACTGCTTTCAAATATTGGCTATTTTACATAATGCTGCAATGAATATATATTCTTTCAAATTAGTGTTTTGGGTTTCTTTGAATAAATTCCCAGAAGTGAAATTTCTGGTCATAAGGTAGTTCCTTTTTTTAATTTTTTGGGGTAACTCCCTACTGCTTTCCACTGTGGCTGCACCAATCTGCATTCCCACCAACAGTACACAAGGTTTCCCTTTTCTCCATTTCCTCACCAGCACTTGTTGTTTGTTGATATATTAATGATAGCCATTCTAACAGGTGTGAGGTGAAGTGTTTTTACTAAAGATAGCCTGAGCTTCTTACACTATGACTGCTTGGGTTTCTATGTGAATATAATCTATGTTTAAAATACCTTAAGTTTCTATTTCCTAAATTATAAAATATCTCCAGTTTTCTGTTATATAAATAATCCAGCCATGTCCCAATGCCACATTCAACTATAGAGATGATGCAGACTGATGAACTAACTACATCCCAAACCCATCCTAGCTAACCAGTGAACCATAAGTCTAATGTTAGTAGAGAAAGTATATCTGGTCTCTTTAAGAGATTCTCATAAAGAATTACAATTTTCCATCTTATACTTTGCTTCTAAGGATACAGGATAACTTAAAACTTGGCCAACATACTCAGTGAGGAGAGGGAGTTCCATATTTCTTAGTAGAATGTGCTAGTCCCTGAAGGTGAATAAGGCTTCTACAGTTAGTGTACTCATCCTATTTATAGTGCCCAAGTCATCCTTGTGTTCTTGTCAACACAGCTTTAAGAGCTATTATTCATTCTCTTAAAATGTAAATACACAACAAATGTTCTCTCCTAAAGAGTAAGTGTGAAAAAATAAAAGAAGGGCACAATGATCTATTTAGTTGTAACAAATAATGCAAGCTTTCCAAATGGAAGTACTGGAATACTTAAACTAATTTTCCAAAATTATTCTAGTGTATTCAATTATGGCTTTTAATTATTTTAGAGAAGCAACTCTCAGTGTTAATGAAAGAAACAGTAGTAAAAATCATGGTGGAGTTAGGATTCATGCTTCTACATTCTATAAGCTCTATTAGACAATGTTAATCAAATATTTGATGAATACTAAGAACCTTTTGGGATAGTAAAATGAATATTACCATCATGACTCTGAGAACTAGGTTGAAGTGTAATCACAGTCAGTTAAGGTAAATGTATTTTGCTGCCAAAGGGAACATTGTTGTTGAAAAGAGGCCTCTGGAGAACTCTTGGATATTAGATAGAAAAAATACTAAAATAAAAATTAAAGCATATTGAATTTATAATGTAAGCTACAGAAAATTAAAAATAATAGGTTAATGTTGTTCTTTAATCTTCAACTCATAATTAATAAAAATATTCAGTAGTGTATAAGGTAATAGATTAGAATAGATCCCTTATCATTTCTCTATATTATATTTGTTTTATGTGTCATCCAAATACATCTTACACTTTTCTCTCTATGGCATCTTCAAAAAGAAAAAGATATAAAAGGAATGAAAGAAAACAAAATAAATGAAACCAATGTGTCTTGGATTACCTGCATCACAACCACCTGGAGGTGATAGTTAAAAATACAGATTCCTGGTAGTCGCCCCAAATCTAACGAGGGATTTGTCCTTGAAATAATTTTCCCAATTGACTATCACATTAAGATTTAAGATTCACTGAATTAGATGATTGAGTGAAAGGACTTGCTGAATATCTTACTAATAGGATTCCTCCCTTGCCTCCAACATTATCACAGTAATCTTTATAAAGTATATGAATTCATTTACTTTTCTGAGTAAGTATCACATACTGGAATACTTTGCTTATTGGAAGTTTAATAGATCTTCTAGACACTGTATTAGGGTACCATGGATACAAAACAAACAGCACAGAATATTAGGGATATATGAGAATAAGCCTTTATTTAGATCACATCTTTATCATTATCAATGATGGTTAGCTCATGTGAGTGAGCTGGGAGTCAAATGAACTAGCCTAGACTTACCCAGGCAGCTATAAACTGCAGGTTGTTTTCCTTTTACTTCCTCTCATCCTCCTTGAACCAGAAGGATAGTTGGGGCATGCCATTCTCCTAGAATTGACACAGGCACAAGAAGACTAGCCCAACCACATAGCAAGTTTTTGCTGGTGTCACATCAACTAATTTCCAATTGGCCAAAGCAAGTCCCATGGCTGAGCCCAAAGCCAAAGAGTGAGGAAGCATATTCCATTCACCATGAAGCTAAAGCTAGTTAAGCAATCCAGTCCAATACCATGAGTGTAAGGGAAATATACTTCTGGCATGCAGGTACTAGGGAGAAAATGACTATTTAACAAGCCTGAAAATCATAATTTACTTTAATAAAATTAGAGTAGATCTCTGCTAAGCTGGAGCTAACTGGATATATGAGAGAGACATGGGAAGTGGTCTTCCAACCACCACCAATTGCCTCAAATGTTACTATTAAGTCTATGCCTTTCAATTAAGTCTCTGTGATATGTAGGAATCCTCTAGTATAACTCAAACTTCCCAGAAAAGAAGCAATGAATTTTGAACAAAGCAATAAATGTTCATCTTTCTTGTTCAAATAAGAAAACATAATAGGGGACTATCTTAGTAGCACATTCCTAAGTTATATGGGTCAAATATAAAGCAGCAACCAAGAAAACAGAAAGGAAGGAAAGAAAGTCAGAGATACCATGAAAAAAGAACCCAGAGAACTTGACTACTGATTGAATGATGTGAAACAAAACAAGTGGGAAGAAGTTTAGGTTCTAGAGCAGTGGTTCTCAACCTTCCTAATGCCGCGACCCTTTAATACAGCTCCTCATGTTGTGGTGACCCCCAATTTCATTGTTACAAATTGAACATAATTAAAGCATAGCGATTATTCACAAAAGCAATATGTAATTATATATGTGTTTTCCAATGGTCTTAGGCGACCCCTGTGAAAGGGTCATTCGACCCCCAAAGGGGTCACGACCCACAGGTTAAGAACTGCTGTTCTAGAGGATATTGAAATGAAAATGACTCATAGAATATTGGAAATGTGAGAAGAGAGCTCAGCCAAAAAGTGTGTGTGTGTGTGTGTGTGTGTGTGTGTGTGTGTGTGTAAGAGAGAGAGAGAGAGAGAGAGAGAGAGAGAAGGAGGAAGTCTTGGATATAGAAATAATGATGAAAGTTGAGAAAGGTGATGAGGTCACCTAAGGAAAGCACTGAGGAAAAGTAAAAAAAGCAATTACAGACAAGCTCTTGAAGAGTTTCTGCATTTAAGGAAGAGCTAGGAAGGGAAACAAAGAGAGAGAAAACCTGAATTAAGTTTCCTTGTCCCGGATAAGTTAACTAGACAGTAAATAATAGATAACAGGTCCCACCATTTTATCTAGAGAAGGTAGCAGAAATATGACACTATATCCCTATGTTGTGATTTTTTTTTTTGTCAAACCATTTACCAGCAATTATTGCTCTTTTTCTACATAGAAAGCACCTTCCTGAATCCAGTAAAAATAAATAACAGCAAATTGATGCCATATAAATATCAAAAAGTAAAATACATACTAAGTGAAATATTAATATATACAGTAGAGTAAAAAGCAGATTAAAATAAAAAAGACAAAGAGAAATCACTCAAAATGGGCAAACATTATAAATAGAAAAATCATAGAAGAGCACACAAATATGAAGAGCAGTTATATGTCACATATAGAGAAATGTAAATTAAAGTAAGTTTCAACCATTTCTCATTCACCAAATTGGCACACACACCTGCCACTGGGAACTCAGATAAAAAGTATATACTCAAACTTTACTGGTGAAAATTTGGATTGTTACAGTCTTTCTAGAAAATTATTTTGTAAATATCAATCAAAATTTAAAATTTTTATGTCTTTTGATCTAACAATCTCATAGAAATAAAAAGGTATTAGTAATAGCCTCACACTAGAAACAAAGTAAATTCTGAGCAACAGGGGAATGACTGGATAAACTGGAGTGTATCCATGTCATAGAATATAATGAAGACATTAAAAAGAGTTAAGAGGGTTTTCATAAGAGAAAAAAGATTTAAAAAAATGGATACAATATGATTTTGGTCAGTAAAATAAACTATAGCCTTAAGTATGTACTTTCATATGCATAGATAAGCAAGAAGAAGAGCATAGAAGAATTTTAAAGGTTTTACAACAAGAATATAGTATTTATATAATCAAAAATGGTTTTTTTCACTGTGAAAAGGTTTAACGTGGTATACAAATTTGAAAAATGCCTCTCCTCAGATATTTACAGTCTCCTACATTACACAAGTGAAAATAGACTCTCCACAAATGAAAGCCACTTCTCTGTGAAATCAGGACAGACTAATCCAGGTTTAATTTATAAGTAATTAAATAATATTATAACGACCAAATGGTCTAAATAGAACTTTAACCATTTGACATTCTTTTTGATGATTAAACACATTTGTAAACATTGGAACTAGGAAATTATATAAAAAGTATTTTATGGCAATATTTTAAATATAGAAACTGTGAACATGAATAATTAACATCCAGAACAAAAAAAAATAATCATCCTGGCATACTTTTTATTTTATTCCTTTTTGTTATTTTGTAATCATTTTGCTTATTGCTGAATGTTATATTCCAATTTTAGGAAATCATTTTTAAAAATTTGCAAGTAATCAGTTCTTTTATTTATTTTTGTAACCTCTCAGAAAAAGGAATTACAAAGAAGTGAGGTTGTAGCAAGGAGAATTCTAGCACATGCCAAAGTACATTCCTATCTGACTCCTGAAATGAGGAAGTCAGCAAGAACTGCATTATAATAGTGATACCAAACTGAGAAGGGAATCACCAGAACCATTACTCTAAAAAGATCATTATTGTCACAACCATCAAACAAGAAGCACCAAACTAAGCATGGCTTCACCATACCAACCAAAGCAGGTTTAATTGTTGAATTCTTTTTCCACAATTGGAAGAAAGGACGTAAAATAACTAACATTTTAAAACCTGTAGATGTGTTGCTTTATAGATAATATGTATTTTCCTATTATTATAAACTGAATGTGCGACCCCAAAATTCTTCTGTTGAAACTTTAATCCTCAATATTCTAATGTTAGGAAGTAGGCCCTTTGGGAAGTAACTAGGTTCAGATAAGGTCATGAGGTGGAACGACCATGATGAAATTAGTGCCCTTATCAAAAGAGAAAGGGCCCAGCTGGCATGGCTCAGTGGTTGAGCATCGACCTATGAACCAGGAGGTCACAGTTTCATTCCCTGCCAGGGCACATGCCTGAGTTGCGGGTTCGATCCCCAGTGTGGGGAGTGAAAGAGGCAGCTGATCAATGATTCTCTCTCATAATTAATGTTTCTACCTCTCTCTTCTTCTTCCTTCCTCTCTTAAAACAATAAAAATATATATTTTTAAAAACAGAGAGAAAGGGATGCCAGAGATTCCTCTCACCAACCTGTGATAATACAAGGGTAAGATGACCCCTTTCAAGCCAGAAAGAAAGCCCTTACTAAGAAGGAATCTGCCAGCACTTTGATCTTGAGCTTCCCAGCCCCTAGGATTGTGAGAAATACATGTCTGTTGTTTAAGCCACAGACATGTTATGGCAGTCCAAGCTGACTAAAACGCTAGAAGCATTGGTGAAATAAATCTGTATTTTTAATTTCAATGTGTTTGTCTTCAGAAACTGTTACCAATAATAAGTTCTTGGATGTAATCTGACAGCTACCAGTTTTTAAAATTCATTCTATGCAGCACTAACAGACCGGGCCCCACAAAGGAACCTGCATACTCTAGTTATCATTCTGTTTTATCTTCATTTCAACAATAAGAATAGTGCCCCCTTTTAATATTTAAACATTTGCTCTGATTAAACAGTCCACTTTTGCTGACTCATAACAGCCACTGGCCTGGTGATGTTTATTAACTTTCCTATGATCATACTGTTTACAGCAGGTGTCTGATTAACATAACTGGTCACTGAAAGCTCATTGCTGGCCACATAAGAGAGTTGCATTGCCTGGCAGAAGTTCCAGCTTCTTTACAACCTCATGTATTTGAATCCTAGTCAAGTTGAATCTCCTAACTTTCCCTCTTGTTGGATGACTCATACTTGGCTGGCTACACAAGTGTGTCCTAAGTTTAGCAGATCCTTGTAGAAAACTATTTTAATATGCCTGAATATATATGGCCTCAGCTCTTTTCACCCTAAAAACCTTAGAAACAACATGCAAATGAAATAAATACAAGAGCCACAAGATGTCCTTTGTGAAGCGTGGTAAAGATGATGCTGGTATGACACCAGGGGCCTGGCCATCCTCAATACCTGTAAAGTGACACATTTGCAATCGGTCCAGAAGAGATGCCTCATGCTTGTTATTCACATTCCCCCACAAACTGAACAGAATACTCATGAACAAGAAATCATTGCCTGGGCAATACTTCAGGATCTCCACAGGCTCTCCTGGAGAAGAGTTCTGGAAAGTTCTGAAGGGTAACTTTCTTGGCCCCAAGACAAGAGACAAGGCAACTGAATAATGTGTTTTTAATCATCTCTAGGATGACTATATGGTAATATGCTACCTTTTTTCATTTTTTCCTACTCCATTAATTTTAGAGGAAAGTAGGGAAATTTTCCTTTCATATCTCTGGCGTGTGTCACAGTCATATGGCTGGTGACACCATCCTTCCTTGGTCCTATATAAGATTCTGTTCTATGAACTGGATCATAGCAGTGAACAAGTAAGATGAGATCCCTGACCTATTGAAATCAGCAGGGAAGTTAAGGAGATAGACAATAAACATATAAATACATGTGTAATATAAAATCAGACAGACATATGGAATGAAGGGAAATAAATATGGGAGTATAGAGGGCAGAGGACAGTGCGAGAGAGTGCGGTCTTTCAGAGAAAACATCAGGAAAGGACTTTCTGAGCAAATGGTATTTGATGTCAGTCGGACTCTTACAAAGTGATCCATGAAATAAGAAACCTCTAAATAGAAGAAATAGCAAATTCAAGGAATTTTATGGATTCAAAAAGGAAAGTCATCAACCTAACTGAAGTAGCGGAAGCAAGAGGGAGAGGGGTCTAAAGTGAGGCAGGAAGGTAGAAATGTATCCTTGTCAATATTAAAGGTTACTCTGCATGTGATAGGAAGGAAGTGGAGGTGCGTTAGATTTCATTTTTGAGCATTTCAGACATATAAAAAAGAAACAAGAAGAAAAATGAACATCTGTGTACCCAGTGCCCAAGTTAACAAACATTACAAGAGAATTAAATCTCCTTCATACCCCAACAGCAACAAAAGAAACAGACTCTTAGAAATAAGTCTATTAAGCAAGATGAGTAAGTTCTAGAGGTCTGCTGTACAACACTGTGCCTACAGTAGACAGCACTGTGCTGTACAGGTAAACATGTGCTAATAGGTAGATCTCATGGTAAGTGTTCTAACCATAATGACATAAAATAAAATAAAGAAGAAATATGTTTAAGAAAAATGTATAAGATCTTTAGGGGGGGGAAACTAAGATGGCGGCATAGATAAACACTGCGAAATTGCTGCTTCCCACAACAATCGATAAATGCATAAAAAACACAAGGTGGACACCATCCAGAACTACAGGAGGGCTGGCTGAGTGTAAATTCTACAACTAGAAGGAAAGAAAAGCACACTGAGAGCCGGAGGAGCTGCGGAAGTAAAGTGCAGAGGTACGGGGGCTCGCGCGCGGAAAGGGTCTGGCACCTGAGGACGCGGCTGTCTTTTTGAATCCGCAGGGAGACACAAGCTCCCGACGGCTCTGAAATCTGGTTCCGGGAAGTCTCTGGGGACCCAGGACTCATACGGGGAGATACTGGACTGTCTGGCAGCGGGCGAGCTTGAGAGCGGCTTTCCCTCAGAGGTGCTTGCAGCCATTGCCGGGACACTGGGACTCTCGACTCCTTAGGGCGGGGCTGAGGCTCCGCCATAGCTACTTTCTCTGCCCTTTGATTTCTTGAGACCCCGCCCCGCCCAGGCTGCGGCAGAGGCTTTTGCATATGAATGCCCCGGCCTTTTGCAACCTGTAATTACCTAACCGCAGCCGGGCCAGATAGACCCAGAGCTTCCAAGAGAAGGCCCAAGGCCCCACAGCGGCTTGCATTGCTACACAGCTGAGCATCATCAGGGCACTTCCAAACTCCAAAAAAAAGGAAGGGGAATCTGCAGTTCTCTTCGTAGTTCCTGCTGTGTAACCTCAGGCAGAGGCTAAATTAGCACCTCCTTAGATCCAAGAGCCACTGTACCCAGTGGTCAGAGGGGAACCACCCAGATCACAACTCCTCAGATCCATAAGGGACACACTCAGGGTGCAGTCTCAGTGAGCACCAAAGCCCCACGGAAGCAAGTCTTGCCCCAGAAGGGTGTCTCCAGCACAGAAGTTCTCCCACTGCAGACACAGCTGATTATCGCTGCCAATTGCCCTGGAGGTCAATTCCTCCCAGTGATCCTACAACAACCAAGGCATAGCTACAACAAGACTGTGCACAAAGCCCACGAGGGGGTGTACCAAGAGTGTCCACCTCAGGTAACTGGGGAGGCTGAGCCACTGGGCCCTACAGGACACCTAGCACACAAAGCCACTCTATCAACACAGGGAAGCAGCCAAAATGTGGAGACAAAGAAACAGGTCACAAATGGCAGAAATGGAGGAAAGCAAACGACTGGATATAGAGTTCAAGGCCACGTTTATAAGGTTTTTCAAGAATTTTATGGAAACCGCCGATAAATTTAATGAGTCCCTCAATAAGTATAGTGAGACCATGGAGGACATGAAAAAGGACCAACTAGAAATTAAGCATACACTGACTGAAATAAAGAATAATATACGGAGATCCAACAGCAGACAAGAGGATCCCAAAAATCAAGTCAAAGATTTGAAATACAAAGAAACAAAAAATACCCAACTGAAAAAGAAAAAAGAAAAGAGATTCCAAAAATATGAAGATAGTGAAAGGAGCCTCTGGGACAACTTCAAGCGTACCAACATCAGAATTATAGGGGTACCAGAAGAAGAGAGAGGGCAAGATATTGAAAACCTATTTGAAGAAATAATGACAGAAAACTTCCCCTACCTGGTGAAAGAAATAGACTTCCAAGTCCAGGAAGCGCAGAGAACCCCAAACAAAAGGAATCCAAAGAGGACCACACCAAGACACATCATAATTAAAATGCCAAGAGCAAAAGACAAAGAGAGAATCTTAAAAGCAGCAAGAGAAAGACAGTCAGTTACCTACAAGGGAGTACCCATACTACTGTCAGCTGATTTCTCAACAGAAACCATGCAGGCCAGAAGGGAGTGGCAAGAAATATTCAAAGTGATGAATAGCATGAACCTGCAACCAAGATTACTTTATCCAGCAAAGCTATCATTCAGAATAGAAGGTCAGATAAAGAGCTTCACGGATAAGAAAAAGCTAAAGGAGTTCATCACCACCAAACCAGCATTATATGAAATGCTGAAAGGTATTCTTTAAGAAGAGGAAGAAGAAAAAGGAACTCTTACCATTTGCCACAGCATGGATGGAACTGGAGAGCGGATAAATACCACATGATCTCACTCATTTGTGGAATATAATGAACAACATAAACTGATGAACAAGGACTGATCCAGAGACGGAGAGGCATTGATTGGACTGTCGGGCTTTGGAGGGAGGGTAGGGGAGGGTGGGAGTAAGGGGGAAAGATCAACCAAAGGACTTACATGCAGGCATATAGGCCTAACCAATGGGCACGGACAATGGGGGGGGGGGTGGTGAGGGCATGAGCAGGGGGGGGGTAGAGGGTAACGTGGGGACAAGGACACATATGTAATATCTTAATCAATAAAAATATATTTTAAAAAAAGATCTTTAGGGGGGAAAATTAAGAAAATATTAAAAATATAAAAGATGTAAACACAAAGTATATAATATAAAATATATAAAAACTTAGATAAGCCATGGATGAGTAGAAAGATTTCATATAAAAAGTCAATTATCTACAAATTATTTTTATGTTAACTGCATTTTTAATGGAACTAGAATGACTAATACAGACATTTATACAGAAATGAAAAAGTCCAAGAACATCCAGGGGGAAAAAAGTGGTGGACCTTTTCCAGACAGGTGAAATTCATTGCAAAGCTTTATACAAATTGGAGTATTGGTGAAGGGATATACTAAGAGATTAAAAAATAGAAATGAGTCCAGCTGGTGTGGCTCAGTGATTGAGCATAGAGCTATGAACTAGGATGTCACAGTTTTATTCCTGGGCAGGGCACATGCCCAGGTGTGGGATCAATCTTCAGTGTGAGGTGTGCAGGAGGCAGCCAATCAATGATTCTCTCTCATTATTGATGTTTGTCTCTTCCTCACTGAAATCCAGAAAAAGTATATTTTAAAAATATATAAATGAAAATTCAGAAACAGAACCAGATTTATAAAGAAATTTTATTCCTAAAAAAACAGCATTTCAAATTCTGCATCTACCACTATTATATCCTTTACCTTTTTCTCTACTCCTTCCACTCTGGACATAAAATCTTGTATGAAGCTCAAATTCAGCTATGATGGAGAGTTCTTCCTTTACACAAAAACCTCATCATTTCACCAGGAGTTCCCACAAGTTTCACCTGGGCTACCAGCATTTCTGATGGTTAGGATGTTAACAACCTTTGAAGGTTTTGGCTTTGCACTTGGTTTTTAGTAATGCTAGTTTCTTGCCCAGCACCAATTTTAGCCTTTTTTCTGAGACTAACTGGGATTCCCTAAATGCATAAACTCCTAATACAGCTGATCTTCCCTAGGTGGGGGGAAAATGGTAATCGTTATTCAGAATTTGCTGTATTCCTTTACCACTTATGCCTTTATGCTTTTACTGCATATATATGTACTCTTAAACAATATAAAATATCATGGTCAATACTTAAAAATTTTACATAAATTATGTGTCCTTTTCCATTTTTTTTCTTTATTGATTATTTTAAAAACAATACGTATCCATGTTGATACATGTAGCATTAGCTCACAACATGAGTAATGTTTATAATATAATTCACTGATACTTTTTATAATCTGAAGTTATGCAGAATGTGTCTTTTAAAAGGATAAACATATGGGAGGTAAGGAAGTAGACATGGCAAATAACATCTTGAGGAGTTGCTTATAAAGGAAAACAAATAAAATGTTAATGAAAGAAGGAAAAACTAAAAGATTACATAACATCTAGGGAGGTATCTAGAAGAAGAAAAATATCACGGCATACTCATATGCTCTTAGGAAACAGATCAGTTGAGAAGAAATAAACAATAAAGGAGAGACAGGAAATAATCAAGTGTAAAGAAAATAAAGACGGGAGTAAAATCCTTGTTGAGGTCAGAGAGAATGGGGTACTGTGGTCAAGAAGGGATCACGGGGAAAGTTGACCCATCCCTAGAGGAAGAAAAGCAGGTTCTGAGAGTGTAGATGCTGGGAGGCTGATAAACTGAAAGGAAGATAATGGAGTCTGTTCTAATTGTATCTGCTGCATCAATTTCATTAGAGAGAAGAGAAAGACAGGTGTTTAAAGTTTGAGGAAGGCCAAGACCATGTGGAATATAATCTGAGAGAGGAGGGGTTTCAATTAACTCAAAAACTGGAATAAAATTTGGGTCCTCCTGATATTTGTGAGCAGAAAATGAAAGTAAAATAAGTGAACATGATGTGTTTTTCTCCAGCCATGCCATGTTCCTGTGCTTGAATGAGACAGAAAGTTGGCTCTATCAGGTTCAGCCTCTAGGAAAATAAGTCTGAGGAGGGTAAGGAAGCTAAAAAAAAGAAACGTATACAGGGGTCCATGGAGTGATGGGTTATGAACACTGGGTAAAGTTAACGGATTGAGTGTTCCCATGGGGTTACAGATTTATCAAAGAAGGGGAACTAGGAAAAATGAGCCACAAAGAGGTCAGAGATTAAGAGGCTTCAAAGAAAGCTGGTGGGAGCTTGCAGTTATCAGCAATGACAAAACCTAGTTATAACCAAGGAAGTCAGTCGCTGTAAGAATATGATGCTTAGAAATGAGGGCTGAAACTGACTATAAGTCCTTTGGAAGTTTTCACTTCACTGTTGGAATTAACAGGACTCCAGATGAAGTGAAATGCCAGAAACACACACACACACACACACACACACAAACAAAGCTCTTTAATGTTTATGAGGTTGGAATAAATGTACTATAACCTAAAAGTTTGCATTTCATAAGAACTTCTGATGAAATATTTTGTTTCTTTTATTTATGAGAGACTTGAATAACCAAGTTTTTCTCACCAGGGAGTTTATATTCCTGATATTATAATAATCTACTTATATAAAAACCCTGGAAGTAACATCACGGCCAGAACCGCAGCCAACCAGAAGAAAGTCAGTCCTGCAGGGGTTGTCTTGGAAACAGCTGTGCCCTCCCCCAGCTGTTTCCTGGAGGGCGAGGTTTCAGGCAGGAACCTGCCCTTGGAGTGGAGCATGGAAGTGGAATGATTTGTAATGGATCTATTATTGAAGCTACCTTTGGAAATGCTATATCTATAGATAATATTAAAAATATATCTAAATGTGCAATTCTTTGTCCAAAAAATGAGCATGCTCAAAAATTAAATGAAGAAATTTTGGATATACTCGATGGAGATTTTCACACATATTTGAGTGATGATTCCATTGATTCCACAGATGATGCTGAAAAGGAAAATTTTCCCATCGAATTTCTTAATTTCTCCTTCGGGAATGCCGTGTCATAAATGAAAATTTAAAGTGGGAAAGTGGGTACAATCATCATGCTATTGAGAAATCTCAACAGTAAATGGGGTCTTTGTAATGGTATCAGATTTATTATCAAAAGATTAAGACCTAACATTATTGAAGCTGAAGTATTAACAGGATCTGCAGAGGGAGAGTTTGTTCTGATTCCAAGAACTAATTTTTCCCCATCTGACATTGGCCTCCCATTTAAATTGACTCAATGACAGTTTCCTGTGATGCCAGCATTTGTGATGACTAATAATAAATCACAAGGACAAACTCTAGACAGAGTAGGCATATTCCTACCTGAACCCATTTTCACACATGGTCAGTTATATGTTACTTTCTCTTGAGTTTGAAGAGCATGTGACGTTACAGTTAAAGTTCTAAATACTTCATCACAAGGGAAATTAGTCAAGCACTCTGAAAGTGTTTTCACTCTTAATGTGGTGTACAGGGAGATATTAGAATAAGTTTAATCACTTTATCAGTCATTGTTTGCATCACTGTTGTTTTTATATCATGATTTTGTTTTCATATCATGTTTTTGTCGTTTTTATATCATGCCTCTGTTGTTGTTATATCCTCTTGTTACTGTTTATTTATTAATAAACTTATATATGATTTTATATACATTTTACTAATTTCCCTTCATCTCTCACACTTCTCTTATAGAGAAAGGGCAAATTGCAATATTAAAATATATCCGCTAATTAATTCCCTTTTAAAAAAATACATTTTATTGATTTTTTACAGAGAGGAAGGGAGAGGGATAGAGAGTTAGAAACATCGATGAGAAAGAAACATCGATCAGCTGCCTCCTGCACACTCCCCACTGGGGATGTGCCCGCAACCAAGGTACATGCCCTTGACCAGAATCAAACGTGGGACCCTTGACTCCGAAGGCTGATGCTCTATCCACTGAGCCAAACCGGTTAGGTCAATTGATTCCCTTTTAATGTGCACAAATTTTGTGCACTGGGCTACTAGTTTAATCATATAAAACAAAGACTTGCTGGTGGGGCTCTGAATGCTAGGAATACTGGGTGTGTAATCTCAAGAAACAACTCTCTAACAAAAGGAGCCTAAAGCCTCGCTCTCTAACAGACTTATGAAAGTAATTGTACCTTTATTGAAGTGACACCATTCTCAAACCCCTGCTATTTATTAAAGATGGCTATTTTTCTCCTTAAAGAAAACAGACAGGCGTTAGAAGAATAGCTCGTGTTAAGTAATATTACAAGATTTAATCAGGTTCTCTGTGCAGCTTATACTACGATACAAATATTTCAACCCAAATAGTAAAAGACTCAAAGGCTTGAAGAACAACAACAACCCAGAATGGCTGATTAGCGTAGCTCACTAATTGGAGTAACAACTCACAAGATTTTAGGAGGACAGGAAAGAGGGGAAAGTCTTTCACAGGCCACGCTCGTTCCCAGCACACATCATTAACATAGGCCTTCCCAGGCTTTGCACAGCCGTGGCTCTGGTGCAAGATAGCATTAACAGAGTTGCATAACGTAAGACGAGACAAAATGTCAAGAACCATCTTTTAAAAAGTGTTAGGAGAGAAAGCAAGCAGAATTATAGGAGCAGCTGCTCGGATTAGGTGGCTGAAGCAAGTTGATGACAGACATATCTTTCAGGATTGCTCTTTGCCCCTAGGGTTTGATCTCTAGTCTATTCAGGGGTATGAAAGCTCTAGGGAAAGTGTTTAAATAGCACCTCCTGACACAAAACTGACTTATATCCAAAATCTAATTTGCATTGTGCATTTGGAAACATCCATTTCCAATAGGCAGATGACAGGTGAATAAGGGACTCAAAACAAGAAGAATCCCATAGGGAAAAGCAACCACAGATCTCAATGAATGATCTGGCATCTTTTAGTCTGCAATTTTAGTAACATCTTGCCCTCTCCAGTTACCCAACAGAAGACACAGATTTTCCACTATACAGTGTTAACAACAGCCCTGAAAACTCTAATTTGCTTTGCCCACAGTCTTTCTTTTATTAGCTAGTTCAGTGGTCAGCAAACTGCGGCTCGGCAAACTGCGGCTCGCGAGCCACATGAGGCTCTTTGGCCCCTTGGGTGTGACTCTTCCACAAAATACCAACTTCTGCATATCGGCCACGAAGTTTCAATCACACTGTACATGTGCGCCCACACGTGGTACTAGCTGGAGGTTCAGAGTTGGCACAACAACCAGCCAGCCAGAAACTTAATAGGCAGAGTTTGGAAGTGAGAAGGTCATAGAAGAGCCTGATAACCCTTATGCACATCCCAAGTACATTGGGAAGCAACGGGAATGAACAGGAAAGACCCAAGCGTGCTGGTGGAACGTAAAATATGAGGCAGGCATAAAACTGACCATTGAATGCGCTTCCCGACCCACACACATGTACATATGCAGAGGGGAGAAACCTTAAGTGCTCAAGGTGTTTCCCTAAATGCTATGTGCAGTCATAGGCTGGCAAGTATGTTATACAGATCAGAGATGACCTTTTGAGAAGCCATTGTCTAAAATGCCTAGTATTCAACAATTAAAAAAAAATGAATCATTCAAATAAACAGAAAAGTGTGACCGATACTCAGGGAAAAATAGCAGTCAATAAAAACTGACTCTGAAATGACTCAGACGTTAGATTTATCAGGCAAAGACCTCAAGGATGTTATTATAAATAGGTTTAAATAATTTAAATAAAAATTAAAGAAAAACATGACAACTACTCAAAAAAAGAATTATCAAGAGAAATAGAATCTATTAAAAAGTAACTACATGGATTCTAGAGATGAAAAAGACAACCACAAAATGAAATATTTACAAGATGGGCTCAGTAATAGATTTGAGAAGGCTGAAGGAAGAAACATTGAAACCTGAAGACTGATCAAAAAGAGAGAACTCATGGACATGGACAACAGTGTGGTGATTGTGGGGATGAGGGCATAGTGGAAGAAGGCATAGAGGAGATAAATGGTGATGAAAAAAATAAAATTAAAAATAAAGTATAAAAAATTATATAAGTAATAAAAGAAAAAAAATAGCCTGCTTAAAAAAAAGAAAAGAAAACATAAACAGCCTTTGAGACCTCTAGGATAACATTAACTGTATTAATATAAGTTTAGCCCTGGCTGGTTTTACTCAGTGGTTAGAGCATCAGCCTGCAGACTGAAGGGTCCTTGGTTTGATTCTGGTCAAGGGCATGTACCTGGGTTGCAGGCTCCCGGCCCTGGTCAGGGGCATACGGGAGGCAACCAGTCAATGTGCCTCTCTCTCACATTGGTGTTTCTCCCTGTCTCTCCCTCTCCCTTTTACTCTAAAAATCAATGGAAAAATTATCCTAGGGTGAAGATTAAAAATAAATAAATAAATATAAGTTTAATAGGATTCTAGAAGGAAAGAAGAGAGAAAAAGTGTGCAAAAATAACTGACTGAAAATTTGCCAAATTTGATGAAAAACATTAATCTAGAGATCCAAAATCCTCAATGACCCCAAAGTACGATAAATTCGAAGTGATCCATGACCCACACTCACTTGTGTAAGCCAGCCAGTCTGCGGTATTTGTTAGGGCAGCCCAAGCAAGCATATACTAGGAAATAACTATGTTAACAGGTGATACTGCAGCTGAACTGGACACTTCACATGCTATGTCATTATATAAATTCCCCCATCCGTACTTAGCCACAATCATAAAAACAAGAGAATGAAAGCCAAATGGACTGAAATTAAATGTTGGAAGATGAAAGCTAGAAATAAAACTTAGCTCCAGTGAATTCATGGACTGAGATTTATAGCATCATCATAAATATAGAGGGTGGCCACATTTTTATTACATAAAATAGGAAAACAGATTATCAGAGACTTTCTGCAAATGTTAATGGTTGCACTAAGAAATCCTTAGAAGACCTGGTTACCTGTTCTGGTTGGCCCCTAATCAGTTGCCTCATGTCATTCTGGAACATCAAATTGCCAGTGTTTTTCATTTCTTCTTTTGTTTCTAGTGTGTATTTTCAAACTTTTTACAGTAAAAAGGTGTTAATTTTTTATTAGAAGTTATTGAAAATAAGGCTTTTGTAATAGTTTACCTCTAATACTTCACTCTTTACCATTAGAATTTGCCAATGTGTCATATTTCTTATACCCTAGAATACTATTGTTAGAGTACCTGTTCATATTTTTAAAATTAAGGGAAAATCATGATATGCTTCCCATTTAATAACATAAAGCTACATCATGAGAAAGCAGCAGAAAATGCAGTGTTGTCTGTGGTATACAAGCTGTTCTCCCAAGAGCAGGAGGCCCAAATACAGTAGGTTTGCCACTAACTAGTCAGAGAGTCTAAAATAATTCACATTCCATCTGAGGCCAGATTCTTCATCCGATATAATAAAAGCCTAATATGTTAAGTGTCCAGTCGTCCAGTAGTTCATTCAATCAATCAAAGCATAATATACTAATGATATGCTAAGGCCGCTCAACCACTCACTATGACATGCACTCACCACCAGGGGGAAGTCGATTGGTCGACCAGTCACTATGATGTGCACTGACCACTAGGAGCAGATGCTCTGACTGAGAGGTTAGCTTGCTGCTGGGATCCAGCTGATCAGGACTGAGCGAGATGGGAGCCCTCCCTCGGTCCCTCCCCGGCTGTCCAACCATCCCTCCCCAGCCCCGATTGTGTACCTGTGGGGTCCCTCGACCTGGCCTGTGCCCTCTCACAATCCAGGACTCCTTGGGGGATGTAGGGGAGCCGGTTTCAGCCCGATCCCACAGGCCAAGCCAAGGGACCCCATTGGTGCACAAATTCATGCACCGGGCTTCTAGTATCTATATAGTACATCAGGAACTTTCTGTGTTTTTTAAGTTTTGTGTGTGTTTTTTTGTTTTGTTTTGTTTTGTTTTTGGTCTAGGGCTGCACAGTGAAAACAGACTTCTCTTCATGATTGTTTTCTGTTCGCTCTAACTCAGAAAATAAACTAGAGGTTCTATTTACATATTGCAAAATTAGAACGAAAATGTGTTATTTTCCATACTTTCAGATATACTGTTCTATTGTTATCAGTTTCATTCACTGAGATTTAAATGAGTATCAAGTAAAAATGCTCATGTTTATATAACCTTCAACTTTTAAGATCAGCCTTTACATGCAGCCTAAAGTTGTTTCATTCTTCCACAAGAAGATTTTCAAATGAAAATCATGACCCAGTCACAAATTTTTTTTTGTTACCATAGTGATAAGAATAAAGAATTTTTAAAAGGCTAAAAATACCTGAACACATACAGGCAGTTTTAGAAATTTGACCTACTTGGTGTCATACACTGAAGAAGTTAATCAATTGAATTAACTACATATGCATTAGATGAAATATTCTACTGAATGAAAAAAATGCATAGGTTGCACATCCGGAACTATTATCATAATCAAAGAAGCCATTATGAATGAAGATGATTGACAATCTAAAATGCATAAAATCAGATTCTCTTAAAAATGGAATATATTCCAGAAGCAAGTAAAAAACTCATTAATTTAGCTCCATTTTCCATAATGTTTTTCCGTTTCATTATTTAGAATATTATCATTTTAAATGAAGTTTCTTTTGTATCAAAATAATTTTTCTAGCTGGATGGAGCAACAAAATTGGACATATATTTAAAATTATGTTAGAGTGAATCCTTTCTATAAAGCAAAGCTTCCCAAATTTAGGCATTATAATAAAACAATATGATTTTAAAATAAGTTTTCTTTTGAAAAATTTAGTTTTTATGAGCAATTTAATTGACTCAATCATTCACAGAAGACCTACTATAGTTCAAGGCATTAAGCTAGTTACAAAATATCGGGAGTACTTGCTGTCAAAAATGCTATAATCATTCATTTTTCATAACATTGACTTTTAAAATGTCTACCAAAGTGAAATGGAAAGAGTACTGAACTTCACTTGAAGAGACCAGGAAAAAGTTCCAGCTCTATTAATGAGCTTATAAAAGTCTCTTTCTAAGTCTCAGTTCTCTCATTTGTAAAAATGAGCATAAATGAATGAGTGTATCTACTCCTCTAGAAGACAGGTCATTATGATAGTACAAAGAGATAATATGGGTAGAAATCAATAGATGACATTTAATAAATAACCTCTATAAAAGTGAGTCATTATAGCTCAGCCTATGTGACTTAGTGGTTAAGCATCAACCCATGAACCAGGAAATTGTGGTTTAATTCCTGGTCAAGGTACATGCCTGAGTGTAGGCTTTATCCCCAGCAGGGTGTGTGCAGGAGGCAGCTGATGCATAATTCTCTCTCATCTTTGATGTTTCTATCTCCCTCTCCTTCTTCCTTCCTCTCTATGTAATCAATAAAAACATATTTTTTAAAAAATGAGTCCTTATATAATTAGGTTCAATATTTTAAAATAATTATTAAAATTTATTTTTATAATTAAGTATTGTTAAAATTATTTAAGAATAACAGTAGCAAAGATTTACTGAGCACTTATAATAAAAAACACATTTCCCATGAGTTATTTCATTTAAACCACCCAACAGTCCAATGATTTAGTATTACCTTCCTTTTATAGTTGAGCAAAATAAGGCATATTAAAGATAAATTATTCAAAGACCGACAACTAGCAAATGGTGGAGCCAGTAATTAAACCCAGGCAAGCTATGCTCCAGATCTTAGCCTTTATGATATACTCCAAAAGAACCAGTATAGAAAATATCTCTATAAAACTTAATTTGAAAAGAAAATCTTATTTTTCAATTACTAACAATAATCCGTATGTTTCTGAAATGCCTAATTAATTCAATTTTGCTGTATTTAATTTTTTCATTTTATTATTATCCTAATAAAAGAGAAACATGATAATTGGTGTACGTCCACTACCCTTCCCATTGGCTAATCAGCGAGATATGCAAATTAACTGCCAGCCAAGATGGTGGCTGGCAGCCCGGCAGCTTGAAGCTAACATGAGGCTTGCTTGCTTCAGTGATGGATGAAACCAACGTTCCCCGCCTGCCTTGCCGGCCTCTGAGCTTGCAGTTTGAAACATTGTTACAAATATAGAAGCTAAACAAAACCCCAGAAACCAGCTTTCAGCCCGCCGGGATCTCAGAGCTGGAGTTGATACAGTGTTTTGACTATAGAACCCAAACAAACCAGATATCTGCTTTCAGCAGCAGAGGCCTCAGAGCTGGAGCCAAGCCTCAGAGTTAAAGCTGACCCAGAATTAAAAAAAAAGAAAAAAAGGAGCGGTTGGGAGCTTCAGTTACCCACCAGCCTGAAAACAGCCCTCAGCCCCTCACCCAGACTGGCCAGGCACCCCAGTGGGGACCCCAACCCTGAAGGGTGTGTGACCAGCTGCAAACAGCCATCATCCCCTCACCCAGGCTGGACAGGCACCCCAGTGGGGACCCCCACCCTGATCCAGGACACCCTTCAGGGCAAACCAGCCGGCACCCACCCGTGCACCAGTCCTCTATCCTATATAGTAAAAGGGTAATATGCCTCCCAGCACCGAGATCAGTGTGACAGAGGGCAGCGCCCAAACCCCCTGATCACCCTGCAGCTCTGTGTGTGACAGTGGCCGGGGCCACAACCTCCTTATCCGCCCTGCTCTGTTCATGACAGGGGAAGGCACCCCAACCCCCTGATCAGCCCTGCTCTGTGCCTGATAGGGGGGAGCTCCCCAACCCCCTGATCGCCCTGCGGCTCTGTGTGTGACAGGGTGCGGCACCCCAACCCCCTGATCAGCCCTGCTCTGTGTGTGACGGGGTAGAGCCATAACCTCCCCATCGGCCCTGCCCTGAGTGAGACAGTGGCGGCGCCCCAACCTCCTGATCGGCCCTGCTCTGTGGTTGATAGAGGGCGGCGCCCCAACCCCCTGATCCGCCCTGCTCTGTGCGTGACAGGGGGGAGCTCCCCAACCCCCTGATGGGCCCTGCTCTGTGCGTGACAGGGTATGGAGCCCCAACCCCCTGATGGGCCCTGCTCTGTGTGTGACAGGGGGCAGCGCCCCAACTCCCCAATCAGCCCTGCTCTGAGCCCAACCAGGGGCTGCACCTAGGAATTGGGCCTGCCCTCTGCCACCCAGGAGTAGGCCTAAGCCAGCAGGTCGTTATCTCCCAAGGGGTCCCAGACTGGGAGAGGGCACAGGCGGGACTGAGGGACACCCCGCTCCCCCCCCAGTGCACAAATTTTTGTGCACCAGGCCTCTAGTCTCTATATATAAAAGCCTAAGTGACCATTATGGCTGGCCGACCAGTCACTATGACATGCACTGACCACCAGGGGGCAGGCCTTCAACACAGGAGCTGCCCCCTGCCCAAGGCCCCTGACCGCCCCCCCCCTCATCCCCCCCACCAGCCAACCTCCCAGGGTCCCTCCCCCCAGCTGCCAGCCCCCCATAGGCCTTGATCGCCAGCCAGGCCAAGGAATCCCACCCATGCATGAATTCATGCACTGGGCCTCTAGTTTATTATAAAATGGAAATTGTTTAAATATACAACAGTAAATACATTATAGATGATCCATATGACAGATTATTATAAGGCATTTATGGCTTGGAAACTTATGAGTATTTCTAAGTAAAAAGAACAGATTTTCAGATTTTCAAATACATAGAAAATAATCTCAATTTTCATAAAACATCTTATGTATAGAAAAATAATGGATAGACTTCAAATGTCAATAATTGCTCTTTCTTAGCCATTTTATGTATTTCTGTATCACAAATTTTCTATAATAAATATGCAATGTCTTTTTTTTTTTTGGTGCTATCAGCTTTATTTAGTAGAATGCAGAATGCAGGCAGGAGGTTTGTACAATAGTTTTTTGGGTTACTGTAAAAGGAAAAAAATCAATTTTATTGTAATTTTTAAAATAGGAATTAGCTTAGCATTACAGTGCCTTTTTAAAAATTGTTTTATTGCTTAAAGTATTACAAAGAGTATTACATATGTCTTTTTTTTATTCTCCCCTTGGCCTTCCCCTAGCCTCTCATACCCCCCAGTGTCTTGTGTCCATTGGTTATGCTTATATGCATGCATACAAGTCCTTCAGTTGATCTCTTACCACGCCCCCCCCCCCAAAAAAAAAAAAAAACACAAAAAACAAAAACCTCCCTGGTCTTCCTGCTGTAGTTTGACAGTCTGTTCAGTGTTGCTCTGCCTCTGTATCTATTTTTGTTCATCAGTTTATAATGGTCTTAATTATCCATAAATGAGTGAGATCATGTGGTATTTTTTCTTTCATTGACTGGCTTATTTTATTTAGCATAATGCTCTCCAGTTTCATCCATGCTATTGCAAATGGTAAGAATTCCTTATTTTTTACAGCAGCATTGTATTCCATCATGTAGATGTACCACAGTTTTCTAATCCATTCATTTGCTGATGGGCACTTAGGCTGTTTCTAGATCTTAGCTATGGTAAATTGTGCTGCTATGAGCATAGGGGTGCATATATCCTTTCTGATTGATGGTTCTGGTTTCTTGGGATATAGTCCTAGGAGTGGGATCACTGGCTCAAAGGGGAGTTCCATTTTTAACTTTTTGAGGAAACTCTATACTGTTTTCCATAGTGGCTGCACCAGTCTGCATTCCCACTAGCAGTGCACGAGTGTTCCTTTTTCTCCACACCCTCTCCAGCACTTGTCATTTGTTGATTTGTTGATGATAGCCATTCTGACAGGTGTGAGATGGTACCTCATTGTTGTTTTGAACATGCACTGTCTTTATCACCAGGAAAAATATTACTTGAACAAACCACCTAATCATGACCACTGAAGCACAAAGTGATTTGGATGCTTCTGCTCATCTATGAACAAATGTTCATTAAGAGTCTAGAAAAGCATTCTACATACGAGGGATACAGCACTGCTGGGGTTCATGTCCCAGAATCAAGAAGGGTTCAGGAATCTGGAAAAGGCTGTGCGCAGATGACATAGAAATCCAGAGACTAATAAAGAGTCTGGAGACGAGTTATAATTTTGAAAGGCATTGGGGGTCAGAGGACCTTCAGCTAAAGGAACTGAAGGGAGTCCCTCCTTGTCTAGGACCCTTGCTTTTATTAACACAATTTGTCCTGAGGCAAGGTGGAGATAATACACTTCAAAGGGTAAGATTTCAAAGGTTACAGAAGCATTCTCAGTTTGGGGAATAGCCTACGGCTGTTCAGGTGTTTGGCCAGTAGGAGACAATAACATGTAGATTAAGATGCCCTTTAATTGTCTGGCAGCCACAATAAGTTTCCTATTCAGGTTTGGGGAAATGCCTTTAGCCATTCCCAACAGGTGACTACATGTGTGACTCAACCCTGTTGAGTCCCCAAGTTTCATCAACCTTTTGATGAAATTCTTGAAATTATGACTTACTGGAATTGGTTTACGGCACAGCACTGCAAAGCAAAGTCCATAGGCAAAGCATTAGGCAAATTTACACTAAGAACCAATGAAAGAAGAGAACTTCAACCCTATAATGAGTCTTCAACTTTCTCACTCTGACCTGAATCAAACCTTCCTACAAGCATGTGAGCCCTATTCTTCCATTTAAAAAGATCCTGATACGTTTGTTTACCTTTTTTCCCCTCAATTAAATTGTGGCTACATCCATGCATCCTCTCTAACTGTGGTAGCAAGCCATAACATTAGTATGAACATAGAAAGAAAAGTTGAGAAGTATCTTAAGGAGCTAAGGAAAATTTATAGAGTTTTTCACATCTCAATAACAATTTATACCCCATTACAAGTGTTTACTAGTAGAGAAGAAATGTCACTCCACTTAAATAGTCTCATACAACACTATCTTTTCATTTATTTATTTCCTAACTATAAAATTCTATTACATTGAACTATTATCCTATATAATAAAAGGCTAATATGCAAATAGACCGAACGACTGAACAATAGAATAACCAGTTGCTATGACATGCGCTGACCGCCAGGGGGCATGTGCAGAATATGGTGGGCATCAGCCGCAGCAGGATGGTGGAGCAGGTGAGTGGGGGCACCAGACCAAGGCAGGGTGCCAGTTGCTGTCATCAGTGCAAGCTTGTGGTGGATATTGAAAATTCTTTGCTCCAGCGCACCGTGGTCCTGCCCGGTGCTCGCACCTACTGCCAGTGCCGGCCCCACTGGCACCTGGTGCTGGCGCCAGAGCTGCCACCCGCACCCACTGCCAGCGTCAACCCTTCTCACACCTGCAGCCGCCACTGGAGCCGCCGTTCATACCCACTGCTGTGCCCAGCGCCAGTCCCAATCACTCTGCGCCATCAGCGGGTGCAAGCAGGGCTGGTACCATTAGTGTGTGGGAGCAGTGGCAGCCTGAGCAGGGCTGCTGGCAGAGAGGGGGCTGGCAGACAGGGAACTGGGGGCATGGTGGGAGGGGCTGGATGAGGGTGCAGAGGATGGGCAGAGACCCGTCCCTGTGCCTACCGCAGTCTCACAGCCCACAGTTCCTTTCAAGGTGCATGAATTTGTGCACTGGGCCCCTAGTATTACTATAAAAAACTACTATTTTGAAACAGTTTACAATGTTTAAGCATTTATGTTCGTTGGTACCAAATATAACTATCTATGAGAAAGCTTATTAGCATCAGTCTTTAAAATACAGTGGTTTAAAATACACTCCGATGTAGCTTATAGCATAAAATACATTAAAAGCTTAAAGAGTGAAAATCACCTCTTCCACCCACCCAAGAAAGTTCATTGTATGAACTTCTTTTAAACTTTAAATATGTTTCTTCATATATATTAAAATCAGACAAAAAAATAAGTTTGAGGAAAAGGACTTATACGACAAGTTTAATAAAAGAGAGGAACGGAGCCCTAACCAGTTTGGCTCAGCGGATAGAGCGTCGGCCTGTGGACTCAAGGGTCCCAGGTTCGATTCCGGTCAAGGGCATGTACCTTGGTTGCAGGCACATACCCAGTAGGGAGTGTGCAGGAGGCAGCTGATTGATGTTTCTCTTTCATCGATGTTTCTAACTCTCTATACCTCTCCCCTCCTCTCTGTAAAAAATCAATAAAATATATTTAAAAAAAAAAAAAAAAGAGAGGAACGGAAGGAAAGAACAAGGGAGGAAATAGACAAGAAGGAAAAAGAGAAAAGAAAAGGAAAAGAGGGGGCGGGGGTTGGGGGTGGGGAATGGAGAAACTACTTGCCTCTATGGACCAGGTCCCAAGCCTGATCAATTTGCTGCACTGTTGGGTAATGACCGCAGTCATTGAAGTACTTAAGAAGCTCACTTCTTTCTAATCCTTGCCAATCTTGTCTCTTAGCAAACATTGTTTCATAGTCTAAAAGAGGCGGGGGAGGGAGGGAGATCAAAGAAAACACTTTCTTTCAAAATAATATATCAAGTACAAACCACCTAAAAGTTTCATCTGGATTTGAAGCAAATTTAACCCAGTTTTATTTTTATGTTTAGTGCTAAGCCTCCATACTTAGTGTAGCACCATGTCAACCTCCTACAGACGGTTAGAAGGAAGATAAATTTGCATTTGCTTCCCCAAAGAGAACACTGGTGTCCTTTGGCCTGGTTTACATGACAGTTATCTACAGACCCTACATACACGAATGCTCAAACTATATCATAAGACAAAGCTTCTAGGTATTCATTGCTTAGTAGTTCCCCTGATTTTTTTCACCTCTTTTTGACCTCTACACATTCTAATTACTTGAATTTCTGATTCTACTTTGAACTGATATTCTACTTCTGATTTGGCCCCTACGTGGAATGATGTATACTTTTTGGCTGACTTCCTGTATTCTTACTTTCTAGTTTTAGGTACTTGGCTATTGCTGATTCATGGCTACCACATAAAACCACTCAGTTGGGCATTCCCTCACCTATCTCCCATACATGGCATGATTCAGGGGTTAGATAATGACTAAGAGAATTGACACATACATTTTGTAAGTGTAGTTTTCCATAAACATTTTTTCTTTTCGAAACGGTGATATTGAGATTCTATTCTTAAGTTTATGGATTCCAGCCATGGGCAAACTACGGCCCTCGGGCCGGATCCGGCCCGTTTGAAATGAATAAAACAAACAAACAAAAAAAAGACCGTACCCTTTTATGTAATGATGTTTACTTTGAATTTATATTAGTTCACACAAACACTCCATCCATGCTTTTGTTCCGGCCCTCTGGTCCACTTTAAGAACCCATTGTGGCCCTCGAGTCAAAAAGTTTGCCCACCCCTGGATTAGCCCCATGAAGCTGATTGTTAACTAGCATTTACAGGATGACGGGTTTTGATTCAATGTGGGTTTAGCTCTGAAAAATGCACTCTGGATGTCTGGATGACAAGAGTACCAGAGAGGTTTCTAACAAAAGTTAATGAGTCACCTTGGCACTCAACATATGGACTTCAAATTTCTGTTCACTCATTCATTCATCTGAGGTGGACAGTCATGAGACATTGACAAATCCAAGCAGTATTTAGTGATTGCCTAAATATGAGTAGCTATTCCAGATCCTGAAGCACAGCAGCAAGTTCATATTTAGTGTATCTATGACTTTTCCTCTCATTTCAAATAAGCAAACTAGAGCAGTTGCTAAAGGTGCCACCATCCATACAGCCTTGTGCCTTACATTTCTGTGCACATAGACCTGACTTTTCATTGCCAGCATCTGTATTTCATTGCCTAAAAGCTCCCTCTGGCTGCTGGACTCCACTCTGCCCACCTGAGGAGCAAGTCAGAAGTTCCAGGAAATTGAGGCCCACACTGGAGCAGCCCTCAACCACTGACTGGGGGAGTTGATGGATAAAGACCCAGCAGTGAGGCAAGTTGGCTGTACTGTTCTCTAGAGGAATTAAGCTTCAGTTGCCCACATGATAATCTGCTTGATAAAAAACGCTTCTTTTTTTTTTTTTTTTTTTTTTACTTCCATCCCTTCGCTATCTCACTTCCCCATTCTACTAAAAGTATTTCCTGGGATCAACTCACAAATAAGTTAGTTGTTAGTTCAAATTCTTGTCTCAGGGTCTGATTCTAGAGAAAGCCAAACTAACACAAAGAAAATCACTTTTTATTTTTATGTTAAAGTAAATATATTTCTCCTTGAGGTACATATGCCTTTATTAGTTTTTCCTTGAATGGATCCATTTTATATGTCTCACACTAGATCACACTAGATGCACATATTAACATTATCGTTTTAACTCTATTAAGAGAGAAATTATGTCTTTAACCTGTAATTAGGCCCCCAAAAACAAACATTTGGCAACATACTATCAGAATTAATATTCTACATAGGTTAAATTAGGGTCCATATAAAACTTAAATCATGACAATTAATGAAATGTTCTGGTCATTAAAAGATACTTAAAAGGTGCATGGCTATCTGTCAGATATCAAATATCAACCTAATTAGCAATCAAACTATGGGAAGAATGGAGAATTTCGTAAAGAACATGAAGACAAATAACAACTTGAAAATTCTATAGACTCTTGAGTTACTTTAGACCTCAATGCAAATGGATGCCTTAGTTGGTAATTCTTAAAATCATTCCTTCAGCTTTCTTGTATTGTTCATATCCTATGCTGGACAGAGCACCCTTGATCTCAACTTGACTTCTTGACATCCTTTCCTCATGTCAACCTATCCTCAAAAATTCTCCAGGGTGATGTGTTCAGATATAAAGTCCTTGGTCCACAGCTCTCTACAGGCTTCCCAACTTAGGTAAGGTAAGATCCAGTGGTCTATAAAGCCTGATGCAACCTGTGTCCCTACTCCCATCTCAGTTTGCTCTGCTCTGGCTCACAAACTCTATCCAGCACATTAGTCTCCTGGCTTCTTCCCACAGTAACTGCATCCAACTTCCAGGCTTTATCCTTGCTTCTCCCTCTGCCTGGAGCATTCTTCCGCCCTCACTTTCTTTAAGACTTTTACCCACATTCTTAGCTAGAAACTACCAGAGTCCAGACTGGAAAACATAACCACATTTTTTGTGTGTGTGTGTGTGTGTGTAGTCTATTTTCTCAAACTGAAAAGGTTATTTTTAGATGCAGAAATAGTGTAATCTGCAGTTATAAGCCAAGGAGGGGAAATCATGAAAAGAAAGTAAAGCTAAGAAAAATGAGCAAAACTCTATAAAATTAAAAATGAATTTAGTGACAAAGTTTGGGGGAATAAAGGTAAGACAGAGTAAAAATAGTGGGGGCATTTAGATAAGGAATATGTGATTTTGAAGTCAGTAGCTAAACATAAAGTGAGTGGGGGAAAAAACGGTGGTCAGTGTAATAATTGTAAGGTCCTAGTACATATTTTAATAAAGATTAATATATCTGTACATTCATACTAGATTATTGGATATAGAATTATTATCCATAAAAAAGAATTATTCAGAAACATCTTAATTACTTACATTTTTTTCTATCCATCCATTCTTCTAGCTCTGCATAGTTTATAATTAGTCTTGTCCTCCAAAGACAAAGTCGATGTTTAACACGATGGATTTGTCTGCGATACATGTTTATAACTGCTTTCAAACTTGGCCCATGATACAAAGACTATAAAATAACAACAAAAACAGTAAAGCTTCTTATATATTCTGCTACTTATATTTGAGTTTGTCCCTTTCATTTCACTAAGTTTCTTAGCTTATGGACGCATTTATTGTTTCATGCCTACGTTGGTTAAATACATGTGTTATACAGTGAGGGAATCACTGAAGTTCAGAGAATTTCATTGAATTTATCATATACTAGTACTTCCCACAGAACAGAGATTTCAGTGATGGATACTTTCATTGGAGCTTCATAGGGTGATGTCCAGATTTCTATAATATGTAGCCTACCCAGCCAGAAAAAGAAAACAAAGTTTTATTAAAGCATTATTCTATAATGAACAACTTTTACCAAAGCTATACACTCTGGGTCCTCAAATTCTTGTATTTCTTCCTTTTGAAAATTGTATATTCATGTATTTTACCTAGTTTTCACTGGACTTTTTCAGGTTATTCTTGCTGATTTCTAAAAACTCTATTTTAAAAAGTAACTCTTTTTAGCATATGTGCAAATTTTCTTTATGTCATCTGCGACTATATTTTTCTGCATATTAATTTTCTACACTAATACTTTAAAAAATAAAATATTCATCTATTTTAGGAATTTTTTCTTTCTAAGTAGCCAGTTCCATTTTATCAATGCAATTATTTTCACATTTTACACTTTCTAGCTCATTAATTTTCTAGGTATCTTGATTAATTCCCCTTTTTAGCCTATTTTCTCTGTTCTCAACTTCGATTTTCACTATTTTGTAAGAATGTATTTAAAGGTCATGAATTTCCCTGAGTCAGCTTTCCTTTGATGTGCTTTGCATACTATTTTACAAGTGAAAAAAAACCTGAAGTATAAATCTTTAAATAACTTTCCTAAGGTCCCATAGCTGGTAAGTTGCAGAATTAGTTTTGAAATGAAACTAATTAAAAGAGCCCACACTTTTAATTATATACTATATTCCTCTTAATTTACTTACATTTAGTATGCCTTACCTATCCTGTGAACTTTTGTTCTGACTTCTTTCCTAGTTTATTTCTTTTTATAACACTTATGATTATTCTTGCTTTTGTCATTTATTTTGTTTCATCTGATTCAAGGTTATATTTATAATTTTATTTTTTTACCATTGCTTAATTTTGCGATTCTTCTCAGAAATTTAAATGTTATGCTCAACCTTCATGTCTTAAGTTAGCTATAGTATCAATGAAATACTGCTTAATTTGCTTGAATGAAAAAATAATTAGCATAATGTCACTACTTTCCTCTTCTCCTTTAACCTTCCTGCCGGGAGCCGGTCCATCCTTGCTGTTTCAAGGGACCCAGCATATATGGCATACTGTTCTTAATATGTTTGCTCACCTTCTTGGCACTATGTGTTTTAACCAAGGTCTCCTCTGAGAAAGGTTGTTTCCCCAGGTAGGGATTTTCCCCTGAAGTTAGGGAGGGAATAAAACCTCTTAACTAAGTGCCAGGTGGGTAATTAATCACTTTAACTACGAACAATCATGCTTAAGCTACATAATCTTTACTCCCTGGAATGGAGATAAGAAACGCCCTAACTTGCCAAAACCGGTTTGGCTCAGTGGATAGAGCGTCGGCCTGCGGACTGAAAGGTCCCAGGTTCGATTCCGGTCAAGGGCATGTACCTGGGTTGCGGGCATATCCCCAGTGGGAGATGTGCAGGAGGCAGCTGATCGATGTTTCTCTCTCATGGATGTTTCTAACTCTCTATCTCTCTCCCTTCCTCTCTGTAAAAAATCAATGAAATATATTTAAAAAAAAAAAAAAAAAGAAACGCCCTAACCTTTGGAATAGAGATTGATAGGATTGGAATCAACTGGTATAAATACAGATGTAACAACACAGAACTTAGAAGACAGAACCTACACAGAACCTAGAGACAGAAGAACTTCGCTGGAGAGAACATGGCAAAAGATCCTGGACTGAACCTGACTACAGAAATTGGCAAGAGAACCTGACTAGAACCTGGTGACTGAACCTGGCTGGAGAACCTGGACAGAACCTGGCTGGAGATCCTAACCAGAACTTCGCTGGAGATCCAGAGCAGAACCTCTCTGGAGATCCAGAACAGAACTTGGCTGGAGAACCTGGCTGGAGAACCTAGCAAGAGAACATGGACACAGAACTTCGCTGGAGATCCAGACCAGAACTTGGCTGGAGATCCTGGTTAGAGATCCTGGCTAGGCTGCTGATCAACTGAACGCTGTCTCTGTGTCATTCCTTCTTCGCCGACTCCGTCCACACCTTTGGGACCCCTGGACCTGCTGGGGTTGGACCCCAGCACCTTCCACCTGAATGCCATCAGAATCCAGGCAGATCCTTAATGTTTGCTAATGTCTTTCAACATTTAATAACATTTTATATGTTTATTTTTAATCTGCCTTTTGTTCAATAGGCTCATTTAAAATAATAATAATAATAATAATAATAATAATGATGATGATGTCAGACTTTATTGGACTATTCCCCAGCCTATGAATCTTAGTGGAAGGCAAAAACCTCCTACAGTTTGAAGCTACAAGTCAGATGCTCATGACCCAAGCTCTCTCTGTTGCTAGGATACACACACGTGATGAAACTTCATCCATTATCTACACCAAATCCATGTTTTGAATCAAAACTAGTAATGCTTTTAAAAGCAAAATAGTGGGAAGTCTATTTGTGTAGTAGAGCAACCGTGGCAGCAATGTCCATTTTCCAAGGGCAGTATTCGTGGAGGCCAGAATACCTCAGATTCAGGATCTATATCAGGTTCTTCCTATGCAGGATGTGGCTGGAGCCCTGGGAGCTACATGCAGTATATCTTCTTATTTCTGAGTTTAGTTCTCAATCCTCTGCCCAATATTATCCTCAGTATCTTCCAGCTTAAAGCTGTCAGTAGGTTTCTTTTGCTTATAATTGAGAATCAAGCAATGCATTAAATTAGAACAGGAGCCAAAAGGTCCCAGCTTGGCATGTGCTGCTTAGACAGATGATGCCATTTGCAGAGAGAGCAGGAGCTTTGGGCAGACACCAAAGCTAATTTGAGCATCTTTCCCTCTGAATTTAATAAATATTCTTTGGGGTACATCACTTATTTTATGAGGAAAACCTTCTCAGGTCTGAGCATTCGGAAGATTAGTCAGAAGGTGTTTATGGTTAAGAAGCTGCAGTTCTTATCCCAGCGTGCCTCTCTGTCAGGCTTCTGCATGGAAATATGCCTCAGCTATGATGTCATGGACACGTTAGGTTGTAAATATTTATATTTCCATGCATTTCTCAAGTCACAAATTATCTAAAAACTTGATATCTATAACAGCAATATTGAAATAGAAAAGTCTCACTGGAAATTACTAATTACAATTTTCCAATCCCTGTTAGTTTTAAAGGGTAAATGTACCATACTCATCACACCACAACATGAAAAAAAAAGAAGAAAATGTTTTTCAGTAGGTATTTTCAGTCTGCCTTTTATCTTTTTAAAAAATATGTAAAGAATTAGTTGCTCATTTGGAGAATTCCATTACCATATAACACTCAGTGGGATTTCATTTATTTGATTTTCTAGCAACAGTAGCCCCCTTTCACGTTTATTAGCCACTTATGTTTCTCCTGCTGTAAAGTACTGGTTCATGTGTTCTGCTTATTTTTTTCTATTATTATGATGGTTTTTATCAGTGTGTAAGATAGATGTTTGCATATAACCATTGTGCAATATTTCAGAAAATATTTCCCCACAGTTTAACTTTTTAAAAAATGTTATTGACCTATAACCAGATGTCTTGACCATACTCATTGATTGAAGTCTAAACTTGTCTAAACAAATATGTAAGACAATATCCCAAAGGATATTTATTCAAAAGGATATTTATTCAAAACCTTTTAAAAACAAAAAGGAAAAGGTTTTAAAGTGACTAAACCTGTATACAATGAAATAAAAATTGAATATTCTGAATAGTAATCTTAAGTGCATACACATAAACACATTTAATAAATATACAAAACACAAATAACATTACAGATGAGTTTTTATTTACTTCCTCACCCACAAAAGAATTAGTGAAGCCCTTAGCCACAACATAGCTATAAAGACATGTCTCTCTCTTGGGTTTTGTCCTTTGTCTTCTTTGTGTCCCCTGCCCGAAGTCAGACTGATGACTTTTATTACTTTCCGAAGCACATACTCAATCATTCTATATCTAATTGCTTAATATCAAGACTAAGTACACATTTTTGACCACCTGTATCACTGAATCTTATTTTCTTCCAATGCACACTGTAAAACCTTAGCAGTCACTCCTGATGGCCACAAAATTGGTGCCTCTATGAATACACCTGTGGATCTCCATGTCATCTCCCTGATGTGAGCATCCCCCAGTTAGGTCTATAGGGTCAGAAGGGAGTTTAATCTAGCCTTAGTTTTTTTTTAAAAAAAATGCATGTTTTTATTGTTTTTAGAGAGAGAGGAGGAGAGGGGTTGAGAGAGAGAAACATCGATTGGCTGCCTCCTGCGCAGCCCCTACTGGGGATCGAGCCTGCAACCCAGGCATGTGTTCTGATCGAGATTCGAATTGGTGACCACTCAGTGCATGATACTACTCTGAACCAACTAAGCCACACCAGCCAGGGATGGCCTCAGCTATTGACAGGGCAATTCAATGTCCATGTTGAGCCTGATTTAAGAAAAGAATCCACCATTTTGCAATGATTATTGGCTACTATTGGTACTAGAATGTCTAATATTTTAAAATTTCTGGAGACATATAGACTTAGGTTTGATTCTCAAAATATGAGTATGCCACTAGCTAGATGTGTACCCTTAGACAAGACATACTCTCTGTGTCTTCCTTTTCCTAATTACTAAAGATAATTATATAAGCAGGAGGAATAGTACCACTCCAATTCTTGATCACCAACTTCGGTCTGGGTTCTTAAAGTGGCCTGGAAATTCACCTGTGTTTACTAGTCATCTTTCTGCCATTTTCTATAGAAACTTAATCTCCACAAACATTCACACTCACCATCCATATGCTCACAGAGAATAAACAGATAGCAAGGGAGAAACAAAATTAGCGCAAATATAGGTGGTCCTGGCTTTAAAGTAAAAGTAGCCCCAGAACTGCTTTTCGGTTAAGGATAAGCCAGGCCTTTTGTTCAGAATCTCCAGCTTGACACAATCAGCAAAGTAGATTATTTATAACATTTTCTTAATCCAAAAAAGGCAGATAGAATATTATTTAGAAAAATCATGAGTTTACTGACCAGATGATTATTCAAAATTTTACTTGAATCTACATTAGATATATTATAAACACCTCATAATATTTAACAAACACTTTACCTTGTTCAATATTCTGTGGTATCTTCTGCGTTCTAGCCACCCTCTGACAAAAGCCTGCACGACGGTGATCATTCTAATTGTTTTTTTGGTGATTATAGATCTGGCCCTTTCCCGGAATACTTGGAAAATTTCTATGTGTGGCCCAATTCTTTTAACTTTGCTGTCAAATTTACTGGTTTTACTTAGACTAGAAGGTGCCCTAAAAATAAAATAGAAAATGTTTTATTAGAGTTTATTAAAAAAAACAAACAAACACTGAAAAGTCTTTAAATTGTTTTACTGATGAGTATATTGAAATAAGAAACATGTCATAATGTGTACACAGAATTTATATACATTGCTTAAACCTGTCAATGGGGTTCTTCAAAGAAGGTTGAACATACCAGAATCAATTTAGCATGTATAAAATTAATCTTCTGGAAAAAAGAAAACTCAAAATAAAGTGAGCTTCTCAAAGCTTATTCACAACTATTCAAAAGAGAGAAATAGAATCCAAGGCAAATAGTATTTTCATACAATGAGACAAGTTAGTCAAAGTAATTATACTGTCCCAGAAGCCATTAAACTAAAGACTTCTTCGTACTTATATGGTGGTGCTACTCTACTTAGCAACCTTCTGAAAATTAATTTTATTTTCCAAATACTATCAATTGAGAGGCACAGTGATATTGGTAGGGTCATGGACTACAGGATCGCAGAAGTGAGGGATCATACTGGAAACAAGGACAAGCCCTGCAATACTGATATTGACAGCCTCTGTAGTGACGAGAACATATGAAAAAAACTGCAGACTTTCTGTCATGCACAGACGCTTGCTCTGTAACTTTAGTATTCTTGCACCTGCATTTTTCCTTTATATATAGGTTGTATTTTTTTATATAGTAGTCAGTTTTTCAATGTCTTCCAAAGTCCAGTTTCATTGTACTGGTTAGTATACAAAAGGCTTTTTATTCTTTTTAATTGCTTTTGACTCTGCAACTTGTCACAGCTGAAGTTCCAATGAGATGCCCAAGTGAACTTCACCAGAGCTGAGGCTTTCCCTAAAGTGCACTGCCTAGAGACCTCTGAATCCCAGGCCCAGCTTTCATGATCCCCACAGTGAAAGCCACGGACTCTATTTCTGCTTTTTTTCTCCCCCTCTGAGTCTGTTTTGATGTCTTCATTAAGCTGATTCTTAATGCATCTTGTTCTGTTTTATACAAAGCCATTATTTTTCTTCATTTAGTAAGTGAAATGTTGGGGGTCTGATTTTGATTGTTTGACCCATCTAGTCAGTTGGTTTGTCTTGTAGCTTATGGCATGCTCCGAAATACCCTGTATTACATTGTTTGAATACCAGTATAGCTAAAATCATTCAAGGGATAATTTTGGGCCCACTATAACTGATGTCAGCTGCAAGTCATGAGATGTTCATAACAAGCATTTCTTGGAGATCCTTTTTGGTTCCTTGATCTTCCCACTCCCAAGTTACAACTGACCAGTGACATTGCTCAGGCACTGAAAATTGTATTCCATGTTATGTTTGACCAATTGCTAAAGATGTAGTATTTAGATTGTTGGTTTCTTTGTGCTCGTATATATATAAATGAAAAATGTCCTTGTTCTCCTTATGAAAGAATGGAAGTTAACCTTGTACAGTTTCTAGTAAATGTAACTCTTTTGTGTCTGTGGCTTCTTCTTTCTGTCATTCTCTCTCTTGAAAAAACTTCTGTAGATTAATGAGTCAAAAATATATTTTGTTCTCTGGAGACATATCTTATTTAAATAGACAAAACTATTAGAAAAGGAGGGAAATGAAGAAGAGTTTTTTGTTTGTTTATATTAAGACTAGAGGCCCGGTGCACAAAAAGTCATGCACTGAGGGCGGGGGTTAGGGGGCGGTCCCTCAGCCCAGCTGCACCCTTTCGCAGTCTGGGAGCCCTTGGGGGATGCCTGACTGATGGCGTAGGACAGCTCCCTGGGGAGAGCGGATCTTAGCTGTCAGCCGGACATCCTTAGAGCTGTCGCTGTGCTTGCTAGCCATGAGCCCAGTTTTTGGCTGAGCAGCGCTCCCCCTGTGGGAGTGCACTGACAACCAGGGAACAGCTCCTGCATTGAGCATCTGTCCCCTGGTGGTCAGCGCACATCATAGCGACCGGTCATTCGGCCATTAGGTCAATTTGCATACTACCTTTTTATTATATGGGATTGATATTGAATAGCTTAGAAAAGAAGATGTTCTGATTTCTAAGAGGATTTTTGTTTGGTTAATATAACCAGTTTTATGAGTGGACTTCCATATATGAGATAAACAGAATGGAGATGAAGTGGAAATGATTATTTCTGGCTTGTCCAGCGTTTCAAGACCTACTATAAAATCTAAAAGATTCTGAGTTCATGGCTTTTTTTTCCTCAGGGAATAAATAAGAGAAATGTTATTATAGAAATGCCCAAATGAGCCAAGTTAATACCCAAAGTTACATTCTCTAACAACAAAGTGTAAGTAAGTCTTAAAGTGATATGTGTGATTGTAAGTTGATGTGCGATGTGTATTGTTGAATCTTCAGCAGTGGTCACAAGAGTAGTTCTGGTCTACTAAGTGACCCTGAATGGCACACAGTTCTTCGTTATCTATGGAGAAGTGTGTGTGTGTGTGTGTGTGTGTGTGTGTGTGTGTGTGTAAGAGAGAGAGAGAGAGAGAGAGAGAGAGAGAGAGAGAGAGAGAGAGAGAATTGAAATTAAGTTGTTATGTTTAAAAGCTATACTTAATATAAAAGAACGAAACTATGTTAAGTAAAAATGCTATAAATAAATACAAACACATTTACCCAATGATGGATGTGTTTTGTCTGATTTTTTATCAATGAAAAATAAAATAATTTCATCTTAGGCCTTAGACATATGGATTTTGATCAATACATTTCTAAATAATTAAAATCTAAAAATAAAGAAAAGGGAAATTTGGGGTTGAAGAATAATTTATAGAAGGCTTAATGGAATGTGAACTATATTAAAAACAATGGGTTGAAAGACACTATAAAACATACAAAATTTTGACAGATCAGGTGTAATGAGCTTAGTCATAAAAAAGAGAAGTGCTTATTAATCCTTGTTTATAAAATGTGGCATAGGTGATATATAAAATAAAATTAAAATTTGATTTACTTTCTCTTATATTGATGAACTGATTTTTGAGTAGACTATCTGCTCTTAATTTGATAAAGGAAATATCAGTACCTTCAATATAGTTTTCTAGAACATGAAAGTTCCTTATATCACAACATATTCCTTTTATCATGCTCATGAATCTTTTTTCTTCTTTGTGATCTACTTTTTTTTGTAAAAACTGGTATTCTGAATATTTAGTTACTTGTGGCTGCTACTTTTTTTATTTACTCAAAAGGTACCTATGACTTTTCCTCATATTTTGCCTATTCTGAAAATTCTTTCCAATATTGTTTTCTCCAAATTCAAAAACAAACTGTTATGTCTTTTTAACCTATCTTTTGGGTGTGCCATGTGGCTGCAGGACTATACCAAAGATTTCTTCTTCACTATTAAAAGGAGGAACGCTAGAAATGGCAAGGCATTTTGTCACGGTTGTTATATAAATGAACCAAAGATAGTCCTTGTATATTGGCCCCTTTGTTGCTTACTTCTTAAGTCAGGCTAGGACCATGAGCTGAGAAGCCTGCTGGCTCTAAACTCAAAACTGTTAGACATCCAATTATTTAAACATGGCCCAAATAAGCATATTTAGAGACTGCCTGCTTTGCATATACCACAAAACTATAACTAACATCTGTTGTCATAGATAACACAAATGCTGGGGGTAAAAAGATTGCACACTATGGCTGCCCTTTGGGATTCTCTTAACCAGAGACTCCCCATCATGCTGCTGAATGACATCACCTAAATATTAAAGCCCCTCTCTGACTCCCCCTCTCTGCTACTCTCTTCTCATTCTGGGTGGTGGCTCTATGCCATCATCTCTTGATTGTTTTCTGTGAGAGACTTCCCCTCTCATGAAAAGTTATCTATGTGATGCCCAAATAAAGCTTGTTATGTGCTAGTGCCACCTCCTAGCCATATCATTTCCTTGATTAGCCCAAAATCCTTGAACTTATTACAATTCCCCATAGTTTATTTCACTCAGCATGATATTTATCAGCTGTCTTATTTATCAAAGTCCAAAATATGAAAGGAGGTGAGTGATCAAAGAAAAGTGGTGCATCCTTAACTTTAATATATAACAATTAAAACATCCTATCTAATAAAAGGTGAATATGCAAATTGTCCCCTCAGGAGTTCAACCAGGAGACCTGGAGTTCGATTGCTCTCTATGACGTGTGCTGACAACCAGGGGGCGGCATGGAACATGGTGGGTGACCAGTGGTGGCGGTGGGGCACTGAGAAAGTGAGGGAAGAAGGAGGTAGGGAGGCCGGGAGGCAGGGAACCTGATCAGCCCTGATTGCCGACTAGGCCTAGGGATCCTACCCATGCACAAATTTCATGCACCGGGCCTCTAGTTATTAATATAAATGTACTGGAAGCATACAGAGAAAATTGTTGCAATGATGGCCAATTAATGACTCCTTATATCCCCATCTTTGCAATTTGATTTTATAGTTCCATCCATCAAGAGGGAGAGTCTATACCCACCTATATATTTAGGCTGACTTTGTGAATTGGTTTGACCAATAGAATCCCGTGGAAGTGGTGCTGTGACAATCCTTAGCATGTGCCAAGAAGCCTTACACAACACAGTTCCGTTCTCTTGGACCCCTACATCTGCATGAGAACAAGCCAGCAACTCTCAAAGGATAAGAGACCACATGGAAAAGAGACTAGTTGTTTGCAATTTAAGTGGGTTGTACCCAGTGAGTGATATTAGCTGATTCTGAAGCAGATCATCAAAATTGTCACATGAGAAGAATAATAGCTATTTTAAGCGACCGTATTTAGTGATATTGTTGGAGCAATACATAACTGATACATGTACTTATGTTTATACCCAAACACTAATAAAATAACTGTCAAATTAATTTTTAGATTTTTTTATTTTAAAGGTAAATTATCTCTGTCAAGTAGTCATACTCATGACAAGCAGTTTATGAGATAAGTTTTTTGTTTTTGTTTTTTTAACTTGAGGTTTGTGAGTGTCCACACTGTGGGTAATGATGTTCTTTTTTCTTTTTTTTTCTTTTCTTTTTTTATTGCTTAAAGTATTACAAAGGGTATTACATATGTGTCCATTTTATCCCCCCGCCCTAGACAGTCCCCTAGCCTCCCCTATCCCCCAATGTCTTATGTCCACTGGTTATGCTTCTATGCATGCATACAAGTCCTTTAGTTGATCTATAACCCCCCTACCTCCTGCCCCGCAACCCTCCCCGGCCTTCCTGCTGCAGTTTGACAATCTGTTTGAGGCAGCTCTGCCTCTGTATCTATTATTGTTCAAAAGTTTATAATGGTCTCTATTATCCATGAATGAGTGAGATCATGTGGTATTTTTCCTTCATTGACTGGCTTATTTCACTTAGCATAATGCTCTCCAGTTCCATCCATGACGTTGCAAATGGTAAGAGTTCCTTCCTTTTTAGAGCAGCATAGTATTCCATCGTGTAGATGTACCACAGTTTTCTAATCCATTCATCTACTGATGGGCACTTAGGCTGTTTCCAGATCTTAGCTATGGTGAATTGTGCTGCTATGAACATAGGGGTGCATATATCCTTTCTGATTGGTGTTTCTGGTTTCTTGGGATATATTCCTAGAAGTGGGATCACAGGGTCAAATGGGAGTTCCATTTTCAGTTTTTTAAGGAAACTCCATACTGTCTTCCATAGTGGCTGCACCAGTCTGCATTCCCACCAGCAGTGCACAAGTGTTCCTTTTTCTCCACATCCTCTCCAGCACTTGTCGTTTGTTGATTTGTTGATGATAGCCAGTCTGACAGGTGTGAGATGGTACCTCATTGTTGTTTTGATTTGCATCTCTTGGATGATTAGTGACTTTGAGCATGTTTTCATATGTCTCTTGGCTTTCTGAATGTCCTCTTTTGAAAGGTGTCTATTTAGGTCCTTTGCCCATTTTTTGATTGGATTGTTTATCTTCCTTTTGTTAAGTTGTATGAGTTCCCTATAAATTTTGGAGATTAGGCCCTTATCAGATATGACATTGGCAAATATGTTTTCCCACACAGTGGGTTTTCTCGTTGTTTTGTTCATGGTTTCTTTTGCTGTGCAGAAGCTTTTTATTTTGATGTAGTCCCATTTGTTCATTTTCTCTTTAGTTTCAAGTGCCCTAGGAGCTGTATCAGTGAAGAAATTGCTTCGGCATATGTCTGAGATTTTGTTGCCTTTGGATTCTTCTAGAATTTTTATGGTTTCCTGTCGTACATTTAAGTCCTTTATCCATTTTGAGTTTATTTTTGTGTATGGTGTAAGTTGGTGGTCTAGTTTCATTTTCTTGCATATATGTGTCCAATTTTCCCAGCACCATTTATTGAAGAGACTATCTTGGCTCCATTGTATGTTCTTGCCTCCTTTGTCAAATATTAATTGAGCATATTGGTTCGGGCCGATTTCTGGGCTCTCTATTCTATTCCATTGATCTGTATGCCTATTCTTGTGCCAGTACCAGGCAGTTTTGAGAACAGTGGCTTTGTAATACATCTTGATATCTGGTATTGAGATCCCACCTACTTTGGTCTTTTTCAGGATTGCTGCAGCTATTCGAGGTCTTTTTTTATTCCAGATGAATTTTTGGAGAGTTCGTTCTAGATCTCTGAAGTATGCCGTTGGTATTTTAAAGGGAAGTGCGTTGAATTTATAGATTGCTTTGGGTAGTATGGACATTTTAATGATGTTGATTCTACCAATCCATGAACACGGTATGTTCTTCCATCTGTTTATGTCTTCCTCTATATCTTTTTTCAACGTCCTGTAGTTTTCTGAGTAGAGGTCTTTTACCTCTTTAGTTAAGTTTATTCCTAGGCAGCTTAATTTTTTTGGTGCGATGGTAAACGGGATTGTTTTTATAATCTCTCTTTCTGAAAGTTCACTATTGGTGTATAGAAATGCCTCGGATTTCTTGGGGTTAATTTTGTATCCTGCTACATTGCCAAATTCATGTATTAAGTCCAGTAGCTTTTTGATTGAGTCTCTAGGGTTTTGTATGTATAATATCATGTCGTCTGCAAATAAGGACAGTTTTACTTCCTCTTTTCCAATTTGGATGCCTTTTATTTCTTCTTCTTGCCGAATTGCAATGGCTAACACTTCCAGTACTATGTTGAACAGGAGTGGTGAGAGGGGGCATCCCTGTCTTGTTCCTGTTCTTAGGGGAAATGGTGTTAGTTATTGTCCATTGAGTATGATGTTGGCTGTGGGCCTGTCATATATGGCTTTTGTTATGTTGAGGTATGATCCTTCTACTCCCACCTTGCTGAGAGCTTTTATCAAAAATGGGTGTTGAATTTTGTCAAATGCTTTTTCTGCATCAATTGATATGACCATGTGGTTTTTTTCTTTCAATTTGTTTATGTGATGTATCACGTTTATTGATTTGCGGATATTGTACCATCCTTGCATCCCTGGGATAAATCCTACTTGGTCATGGTGTATGATCTTTCTGATGTACTGCTGGATCCGATTTGCTAAGATTTTGTTGAGGATTTTGGCATCTATGTTCATGAGGGATATTGGCCTGTAATTCTCTTTCATTGTGTTGTCTTTACCTGGTTTTGGTATTAGGGTGATGCTGGCTTCATAGAATGAGCTTGGAAGTGTTCCTTCCTCTTGAATTTTTTGTAGTAGTCTGAGGAGGATAGGTTTTAGTTCTTCCTTGAATGTTTGGTAAAACTCCCCTGTGAAGCCGTCTGGTCCTGGGCTTTTGTTTGATGGAAGCTTTTTGATGACTGCTTCAATTTCTTCCATAGTTATTGGCCTGTTGAGATTTTTAGATTCTTCCTGATTGAGTTTTGGAATGTTGTATTTTTCTAGGAATTTGTCCATTTCCTCCAGGTTGTCTAGTTTGTTGGAGTAGAGCTGTCCATAGTATTTTTTAACAATCATTTGTATTTCTGTGGGGTCTGTTGTTATTTCGCCTCTATCGTTTCTGATTTTGTTTATTTGGGTCCTCTCTCTTTGCTTCTTGGTGAGTCTGGCTAGAGGTTTGTCAATCTTGTTTATCCTTTCAAAGAACCAGCTCTTGGTTTCATTGATTTTCTGTATTGTTTTTTTGGTCTCTATGTCATTTATTTCTGCTCTAATCTTTATTATCTCCTTCCTTCTGCTCACTCTGGGGTTTTCTTGTTGCTCTCTTTCTAATTCTTTGAGTTGTAGAGTTAGATGATTTACTACCATTTTTTCTTGTTTGTTGAGATAGGCCTGTAGAGCTATAAACTTCCCTCTCAGGACTGCTTTCATTGTGTCCCATAGGTTTTGGATTGTTGTGTTTTCATTGTCATTAGTTTCCAGGATGTTTCGAATTTCTTCTTTGATTTCATTGGTAACCCAATCAATATTTAATAGCATGCTATTCAGCTTCCAGGTGTTTGAGTATTTTGGGTTGTTTTTATTGTAGTTTATTTCTAATATTATGCCATCGTGGTCTGCGAAGACGATTTTTATGATTTCAATTTTCTTGAATTTGGGGATACTTTGCTTGTGACCCAATATATGGTCTATTTTTGAATATGTCCTATGAGCATTTGAGTAGAATGTATATTCCCTGGCTTTCGGGTGAAGTGTTCTGACGGTGTCTATTAAGTCCATCTGATCTAGTGAGTCATTTAGGATTGCTGTATCTTTGCTGATTATTTGTCTAGAGGACTTATCCAGTGCTGTTAGTGGTGTATTAAAGTCCCCTACTATGATTGTATTGTTGTCGATGTCTCCTTTGATATCTTCCAGGAGTTTTTTTATGAATTTGGGTGCTCCTGCATTGGGTGCATATATGTTTACCAGGATTATATCTTCTTGTTGTATTGATCCCTTTAGTATTATGAAGTGGCCTTCCTTATCTCTTGTTATGGCCTTCACTTTGAGGTCTATTTTGTCCGATATAAGTATTGCTACCCCAGCTTTCTTTTCCTTTCCATTTGCCTGAAAGATATTTTTCCATCCTTTCACTTTCAGTCTGTGTGAGTCCCTTCTAATGAGGTGGGTTTCTTGTAGACAGCAGATGTATGGGTCATGTTTTTTTATCCATTCAGCCACTCGATGTCTTTTGTTTGGAGCATTTAGTCCGTTTACGTTTAAAGTTATTATTGAAAGGTACTTGTTTGTAGGCATTTATGTTTTTGTGTGGCTGTTTTCTTTCTGAGCTTTTTATTTCTTATTTTTATACCAGTCCCTTTAGCATTCCTTGCATTGCTGGCTTGGTGGTGATGAACTCCCTTAGCCTTTTTTTGTCTGTGAAGCTTCTTATTTCCCCTTCAAGTTTGAATGATAGCCTTGCTGGGTAGAGTATTCTTGGATTCAGTCCTTTGCTTTGCATCACTTTGTAAATTTCCGTCCATTCTTTTCTGGCCTGATGTGTTTCTGTTGAGAAATCATTTGACAATCTAATGGGAGATCCCTTGTATGTAACTTTCCGTCTCTCTCTTGCAGCCTGTAAGATTCTCTCTTTGTCCTGAACATTTGCCATGGTAATTATGATGTGTCTTGGTGTGGGTCTTTTTGGGTTCACCTTGTTTGGGACTCTCTGGGCTTGTGTGACTTTTTTCTTCCCCACCTCAGGGAAGTTTTCTGATATTATTTCTTCTAATAGGTTTTCTAATCCTTGTTCATCCTTCTGTTGTTCTGGTACCCCTATTATTCGTATGTTGTTTCGTTTCATGTTGTCCCAAAGCTCCCTTAGGCTCTCCTCCTGTCTTTTCATTTTTTTCTCCAATTGCAGTACGTTTTGGGTGTGTTTTGCTTCCTTGTCTTCTAAATCACTAATTCGGTCCTCTGCTTCTCCTAGTCTACTGTTGATACTTTCAATGGAGTTTTTCATTGCAGCTATATCACTCTTCATTTCTTCTTGGGTCTTACTTAAGTTGTTGATTTTTTTATCTGTTTCTTCTAGCTTCTTCCATATGTTATCGATTTTTTCATCTGTTTCTTCTTGCTTCTTGCTGAGGTTGTCGATTTTTTCCTCCATCCGGTTTATGCACACTAGGACCCTTATTCTGAATTCTTTTTCTGTCATGTTGCATGCCTCTGTATTACTTAGCTGCTTTTCTGGAGAGTCCTTCTCTTTCCTTTGGGGGTTTCTTTGTCTACCCATGTTTGATCTCACTGACATATCTAGACGTTGAGTCGTTCAGTGGCTGCTCCCTTGGTGACAGTGACTCCTTGGTCTGCGGTTGCTCTTCGGGCAGTTGCGGTAGCAGCTTCTCTTCAGTTGGCAGCAACTCCTCTGGTGGGTGCTGTTCACAGCTGTGGTGGCTCTTCTGGCTGGTGGGGCAAGGTTTCACGTACAGCTGCTGTTCCTCAGCAGAGGGTGTGGTGCTCAGGAGGTTGCTGTTGCTTGGATCTGCTGCGTTGATTTAGAGGCACAAAATACAACACAACAAGGCACCACGTACCAGGCACTATACACAAATATATTCACGATATTAATAATCCCAAATAAAGGTGACTACCTGAATTAAGAGAATTAGGGGATAAGGAAGAAGGAAGAGAAAAAGAGAAAAGGGAAAAAAGAAAAGAAAATTAGGGACCAAAAAAAGGAGTGCAAAAATGAAATTGGGAAAAAGGAGGGGGGAAAGTAAAAGCGAGAAAAGAAAGGAAAAGAAAAAAAAAGAGCGAAAAGAGAGAATGAAGCGGAAGAGGGGAAGAGACTTTTTTATATGAGGAGAATACTCCTATAGAACAGCCATTAATCCCAACAAATTCCAGCAACAGCTCCCTGGAGATGAATGCAAACTAGAAACAACCAATAATATAACGATGAAAATAGAATGGAGAACACTAATCCCAAAATAAAATAAAGAGAAAATAAAATGGCACTTTAAAAAAAAATGGTAAAATGGTAGCAGTAATAATACTGGTTAAAAATAAGAAGGTAGTAATTAAAAGGGTAAAATCAGGTGATGGAAAAAAGAAGAAAAAAAAAAAGAAGAAGAAGAGGAAAAGAAAAAAAAAAGAAAAAAAATTGGTTTCTTAGTTAAAAGGTGAAAAAAGAAAAAAAAAATATTGCAGTAGTGAAGATCCTTCGGTTCTTCTATTCTTCAGTGTGGCTCGCCTTAGACCTGCCAGGTATTCAGGAGAGTGTTGAGTTTCCCTGCCATACACTGTTCCTCTGTGTTGTAAACCACAGTCCTTATTTTAAAGCAAGCCGCATTTGTTTCCCAGACTGCCTTATTTTGTGTTTAGCAAAGAGTCAGTTTGTGGGTCAGCCTCTGGGTGGCAGTGTTCTGGGGTTGGCCTCTGAGGCTACAGGGCCTCTCTGTCCAGTGGAAGTTCACTGCCCAGAGCTGGCTGTGTAAGAGATACCAGTGCTGTGTTGTTGCTGGGATTGAAAATCCCTCTATAGGCCAGACCCTGTTAACTCCCAGGGACTGATCAGGTTATTTTAATCCTTGATCTCGTTCAGGGTGGAATCTGGGTGTGGCTGTGCTCCTTGCCTGGGGGCTGGGGGGAGGAGTCTCACTCTCCGGAGAGAATGGCTGCCTCAGTCCTGGGCTCAGGGGTGTCTCAGCACTCAATTCGCTGCCACCTCTCCCGGCCCCCCTTCTCTCCTCAGTCTCTCCCCAGATTCCACTCCTCCGCACCCTCTCCCTCTCTTCAGCACAGGTGAGTGTCTGTATCCAAAATGTCCCATGAACAGGGTTCAGTGAAAACAAACAAACAAATGCCGGCCGCGGAAACGGGGAAGGCTTGGTTTCTGTAAGCTTCTTCTCTTACCGGGACTGCATGGTCTGGTCAGCTCTTCAGGCTGCCCCCTTTAGGCTCAGTCCTCTGTGATCATAGACCGAGCTCTCAATTCCCCCGGCAGCGCCAGGAATCCCGCGGTTCTCCTTTCCCCTGTTAGGGGCTGTGCCTGTCCCAAGGGACGCGGCTGTCTGCCACGCGGTCTCCCTCCGACTCTCTGGGCTCAGAGGTCTGGCAAACTTTCCTGCCCAAATCCCTGGTTTTTTTACCTTTCCAGGGGAGTTCTGCTCTTCCCGGCTGCAAACTGTCTCGCCAGCTGAGGAATTTCGCCAATTCGGGGTGGATGTTACTAGTTTCAGCTGCTCACTCCATTTGCTCCCCTAACTATTCTGATGTTCTTTTTTCAAGGTGCTCAATAACTAAAGCCTTGTGGAATGGCTATGCATATTCCCAGTAGAAGGCCTTATTCCTCTCTACTCTGATATTATTGGCTATAATATTAAATACACACTAAATGTATATTACACAATTCAGTCTTAACCTTTAACAGGCAGTTTCTGCCTTTCTCACACTTGCTCAAAGCTCCTGATACAAGTTACAGTTCATAAATTATGTCTTCTATAATAGACATAAAAAGAATGGTAGCCTTTTTAAGAATGTACTTTCTTGCCGTAACCAGTTTGGCTCAGTGGATAAAGCATCAGTCTGCAGACTGAAGGGTCCCAGGGTCAATTCCGGTCAAGGGCATGTACCTTGGTTGCGGGCACATCCTCAGTAGGTATACAGGAGGCAGCTGATTGATGTTTCTCTCTCATAGATGTTTCTAACTCTCTATCCCTCTCCCTTCCTCTCTTTAAAAAAATCAATAAAATATATTTTTAAAAAAAGAATGTACTTTCTTAATACCTTATAGTAGAAGTAAAAGACTTATGACCACAGGCTTCTCAATTTAAACTAATATTATAACCATGAACCTGCTGTAATTCTTTTTTTTCCAGAAATAGACAACTTTAGTCTGCTTAATCTAAGGTCCAAGAAAAACATAATTAATTATCTAGAACTGAATAAACAGATTAAATTATGATTAACATTAATTTTTAATTAAGATGTGAGAAATCATTTTTGTGAGAAACTATAAAGTTCAATTTTTTTTTTTTACTTTACTTGTATAAACTAGACTGAAACATCCTTTAAAGGTATGGAAATGGTTTCAACTAAACACTTGGAACTCTAGGAAATAAGTCCTAATAAAATTTTAATATAGACTAGAAGTTAATAAATTATCAAAAATGACTTTATAGAAATTAAAATCATATTAATTTACTTTATCTAAAAACAATGTAGCACAATAGTTAAGTGTATACAAAGTACCTTATTGAATTTATTATATGAGTGTTTATTTACAAAGTTTTGATAAAAATCAATACTTTTCTTCTACCATATTATAATTGAAAAATCTAACCTGTATCCATATTCCATACTAAAGATACTTTATTTAAAGACAAGTCATTTTACTAGATATGGTGGCTCCTATTAAGAAACAAGGACGCACTTATGTGAAAATGATGGCCACTAAATTAACCAGCCTGGTTTCTCCTTTACTGCTTAAGAGATGCTCACCTGATAGAATGTCAAACAAACAAGGAATATGGGAAAAGTTTAGGACAGGGGTGGGCAAACTTTTTGACTCTAGGGCCACAATAGGTTCTTAAACTGGACCGGAGGGCCGGAACAAAAACATGGATGGAGTGTTTGTGTGAACTAATATAAATTTAGTAAACATCATTACATAAAAGGGTACAGTCTTATTTTTAGTTTTATTCATTTCAAACGGGCCGGATCCAGCCTGCGGGCTGTAGTTTGCCCACGGCTGGTTTAGGATGTTAAAAAGAGAAAGAAGATGCTTACACTGTGATAAATAATGTAGGTAAGACTTGGAAGAGGAAAATAGAGTGACTCCTAACTCCTAACCTCATTAGAAGAACTGACAAGGATAATAAAAATATCTCTGCCACATAAAATAATTTTAAATAATATAACACTACAGAATTTATCAATCTTCTAGACAGAAGTTACTGATGCCTTCCCATCATATGATTCTCATTTTACTAGCCCTAAAATGTGGGCGTCTTTATGTTTTAATAAATACCTCTTATTCCATTTTTGTTAACAAAACTGGTCCAATAAAACACCAAGTTAATGATATGGAGTCAAAAGTTGCTGAACCAACTTATTTAGTCAAAATTGTGCCTTAGACTATAACCTAGCCGCAAGGTAGGGCTCCGAAAGCAAGCTTACAATCCAGCTTCCCTCCCTTATGAGTACGTATGCACATACTACCTCAGAGTCAGGGGAAGAAGGGCATTTTTATTATATGATAAACTAGAGCCTCGGTGCACAAAAATTTGTGCACTGGGGACGGGGGGGTCCCTCAGCCTGGCCTATGCCCTCTTGCAGTCTGGGACACCTCGGAGGATGTCCACCTGCTGGCTTAGGCCCGTTCCCTGGGGGATCGGGCCCAAGCTGGCAGTCAGACATCCGTCTGGCAGCCCGGCAGCCTTCAGGGGATGTCCACTTACCAGCAGGGAGCAGACCTAAGCTGCAGTCGGACATCCTTAGTGCTGCTGAGGAGGCAGGAGAGGCTCCCGCCACCACCACTGTGCTGGCAGCCATCAGCCTGGCTTTTGGCTGAGCAGAGCTCCCCCTGTGGGAGCGCACTGACCACTAGGGGAGAGGTCCTGCATTGAGCATCTGCCCCCTGGTGGTCAGTGTGTGTCATAGTGACCAGTCATTCCCAGTCATTCTGCTGTTAGGGTCAATTTCCATATTACCCTTTTATTATATGGGATAGAGGCCTGGTGCACAGGTGGGGGCTGGCTGGTTTGCCCTGAAGGGTGTCCTGGATTAGGGTGGGTGTCCCGCTGGGGTGCCTGGCCAGCCTGGGTGAGGGGCTGATGGCTGTTTGCAGGCTGGCCAAGCCCCCCCCCCCCCCAGTGGGGACCCTCATCCCATGGAGGTTTGGCCAGCCTGGGTGAGGGGCTGATGGCTATTTTCAAGGTGGCCACACTCCCTTTTGGGTGGGGGGTCCCCACTGGGGTGCCTGGCCAGTCTGGGTGAGGGGCTGAGGGCCTTTTTCAGGGTGGCCAAGCCCCTCCAGCAACAGAACCTCCCAGCCTCTCCTTTTTTTCTTTTATTCTGGGATTTATTTACCTTCTATAATTGTAACTTTGTAGCCTTGAGAGGAGCTCAGAGCCGGCCAGGGCGGGCGGGAGGGAAGCCTCCTGCCCGCTCCAGCTCCGTGGCCACAGCTGGCTGAAAGCAGGTGTCTGGGGTTTATTTACCTTCTATAATTGAAACTTTTTGCTTTGAGTGGAGCTCAGAGCCACCCCTGCAGGCTGGGAAGCATGGCTTCCTCCAACATTGAAGCAACCAACCCTCCTGATTGCTCCAGCTCCATGGCTTCCAGCCGCCATCTTGGTTGGGTTAATTTGCATATAGTCGCTCTGATTGGTTGGTGGGCATGGCTTAAGGCGTAGCAAAGGTACGGTCAATTTGCATCTTTGTCTTTTATTAGTGTAGATAAACAGATAATTCTCACTAGCACTAATTTTCAAAAGAGTTAAAGTTTCCAAGAAAACCTGCATGTATAAAGAAATTCTTTATAGTTTCATTTATAATGGAAGAAATATGTAAGTAACTAGTATTATATCCAATGAATAAATTAGTATGTGGTCATAAAAGTGACATTTATGTAGATTACATAATAAATTGATAAATGCTTATGATTTTAAAATTATATTGAAAATGAAGATAGTACATTATATTCATTATATGACTGCAGCATTATTTTTAATGACACATATAAATAAGGCCAGAAAGAAACATGCCAAATATCATTAGTGACTGTATTAATGTAGAACTTCTGCATCAAGGGTGGCATCAAAACCATCTGAGAAGATTTCCAAGGAATTCTTTCTCAGGAGCTGCCCTCATAATATTCAAATTCATTAAATCCACCAATTAAATAAATGCAAATCCCTAACTAAATACTAGGTTATAAAGAAAACTTCAATGTAAAGAAAAAAATGATTATTTGTTTCTGTTTTCTAATTTGTTCAGATTTTCTGAAATAGACCAATATGCCATATCCCATGAAATAAAAGCCTAATATGCTATGTCCGACCATTTGTTTGACCGTTTGACCAGTCGTTATGAGGCGTACTGACCACCAGGGGGCAGACACTCCAACCAGTAGGTTAGCTTGTTGCTGGGGTCCCGCCGATCAGGACTGGGCGAGACAGGCCAGACATGCTGTCCTGGAGCCCTCCCGCGGTTCATCCCTGGCCCAGATCATGCACCAGTGGGGTCCCTCGGTCTGGCCTGTGCCCTCTCACAATCTGGTACCCCCGTAGGATGTTGGAGAGTCGGTTTTGGCCTGATCCCCGCAGGCCAGGCTGAGGGACTCCACTGGTGCGCAAATCCATTCACCTGGCCTCTAGTGTAATATGAAAGAAAAATGCAATAAGTATATCCATTAGGAGCATAGATTAGTAGCAGTGGTTACAGCGATCTTTTATTAAGCCCTTCTGACACACTTTCTCCTTTAATTCTCAAAATAATATTTTGGATAAATGTTACTATGCAAATTTTATAAATGATGCTGCAATAAATTGACTGTTCAAGACTTTGAAGGTATAATTAGCATAGTGAGAATTCAGAGCCCTCCTTGTTATGTGTTATGTGATAAAATCTAAAGGGGACAAAATTATGCCATGACTTCAGCAAGGTTGGCGTGGGCAGTCCTCAATGGTTAGGATGATTTAGCTGACTGGCTTTTTGTCCTTTTGTTGGCTTCATTGGTACTGAAAAGATACAGCCAGACTCTATATCCTGCTCAGCTTTATGAAGGCTACAAAAACAAGTTGTAAGTAGGTGAGATTTGGAAAATATATTATGACTTTCAGAGATCAATGAGTAGGATTACCTTCCAAATGTACTTTTTAAATTTATCTTTTTTCACAATGTTTTAAGATAATTTTGACATAGATAAAATTATTTTTACAGATTCTTAGTGACTGAAGAGTCTCTATAAACCTATCAGAAAATCTTTATGAAGGTAAAAACGTGAGCCCTTGCCAATTTTGCTCAATGCATAGAGCACTGAAGGGTCCCAGGTTCGATTCCAGTCAAGGTCACATGCCCAGGTTGCAGGCTCAATCCCCAGTGGGGCCCATGCAGGAGACAGACAATCAATCATTCTCTCTCATCACTGATGTTTCTATCTCTCTCTCCCTTTCTCTTCCTCTTTGAAATAAATAAAAATATGATATAAAGAAGATAAAACTGTGAGTCATTAGAGGTTAGATATAAAACCAGTTTTCATCATGGACAAGCACATCCCCTGTGTCCTCAAGCAAAATTCACCTCCTATGAAAGTCATGCTAAGAAAAAATGAGAGAAAGGCCAGGGCTAAATAGCTGAATTTGACTTTTTCACTTATAGTTTGACAAATCTAGGATCAAGGTATCAAATCAGATAGTTTTTATTTTTATTTTTATTTTTTTAAGTTTCAAATCACGTTGAATTTTATTTTTATTTTTTTATAGTTTTATAAGCAATTTTTATAATACCATATAGTGAATATTTTCCTCTTTTCCATAAAACATTTTAATGGCTGCATAGTATTACATCATAAGGATATCCCTAATTTATTTAACTATATCCCAATTGTTTGGCATTTATTTATTTTTTTTAATATATATTTTCCATTATTGAATAAGATATTACAAATCTGTCCTTATCCCCCCAATATCCTTTCATCCACCCAATCCTGCCCTCACCCTCACCCCCTGTTGTCCACATCCATCATTTATGCTTATATGCATGCATACAAGTCCTTAGGTTGATCTTTCCCACTCACCCCCACCCTCCCCTTCTTTCCCTCTGAGTTTTGAGCATCTGATCCATGCTTCTCTGTCTCTACATCTGTTTTTGTTCATCGGTTTATGTTGTTCATTATAATCCACAAATGAGTGAGAGCATGTGATATTTATCCTTCTCTGACTGACTTATTTCACTTAGCATAATGCTCTCCAGTTCCATCCATGCTGTTGCAAATGGTACGAGTTCCTTCCTTTTTACAGCTGCATAGTATTTCATTGTGTAGATGTGCCAAAGTTTTTTAATCCATTTATCTGCTGATGGGCACTTAGGTTGATTCCAAATCTTAGCTATTGTAAATTGTGCTGCTATGAACATAGGTATGCATATATCCTTTCTGATTGGTGTTTCTGGTTTCTTGGGATATATTCCTAGAAGTGGGATCACTGGGTTAAATGGAAGTTCCATTTTTAGTTTTTTGAGGAAACTCCATACTGTTTTCCACAGTGGCTGCACCAGTTTGCATTCCCACCAGCAGTGAACGAGGGTTCCTTTTTCTCTTCATCCTCACCAACATTTATCATTTGTTGATTTGTTGATGATAGCCATTCTGACAGGTGTGAGATGGTACCTCATTGTCGTTTTGATTTGCCTCTCTCGGATGATTAGTGACTTTGAGCATGTTTTCATATGTCTCTCAGCCTTATGTATGTTCTCTTTCAAAAAATGTCTATTTAGGTCCGTTGCCCATTTTTTTATTGGGTTGTTTATCTTCCTTTTGTTAAGTTGTATGAGTTCCCTATAAATGTTGGAGATTAAACCATTATCGGAGATATCATTGGAAAATATGTTCTCCCATGCAGTGGGTTTTCTTATTGTTTTGTTGATGGTTTCTTTTGCTGTGCAGAAGCTTTTTATTTTGATATAGTGTAATTTGTTTATTTTCCCTTTAGTTTCCATTGCCCTGGGACAGTGATGGCGAACCTATGACACGCGTGTCAGAGGTGACACACAAACTCATTTTTTTGGTTGTTTTTTTTTTTTTGTTAAATGCCATTTAAATATATAAAATAAATATCAAAAATATAAGTCTTTGTTTTACTATGGTTGCAAATATCAAAAAATTTCTATATGTCACACAGCACCAGAGTTAAGTTAGGGTTTTATAAAATGCTGACATGCTGAGCTCAAAAGGTTTGCCATCACTGCCCTAGGAGCTGTGTCAGTGAAGAAATTCATTGGGCATATATCTGAGATTTTGCTACTTGTGGATTCCTCTAATTATCTTATGGTTTCCCATCTTATGTTTAAGTCCTTTATCCATTTTGAGTTTATTTTTGTGTATGGTATAAGTTGGTGGTCTAGTTTCATTTTTTTGCATGTGTCTGACCAAGTTTCCCAGCATCATTTATTGAAGAGACTGTCTTGACTCCATTGTATGTTCTTGCCTCCTTTGTCAAATATTAATTGAGCATAGTGGTTTGGGTCGATTTCTGGGTTTTCTATTCTATTCCATTGGTCTATATGTCTGTTCTTGTGCCAGTACCAGGCAGTTTTGAGAGCAGTGGCTTTGTAATACAGCTTGATATCTGGTATTGAGATCCCTCTTACTTTGTTCTTCTTTCTCAGGATTGTGGCAGCTATTTGGGGTTTATTTTTTATTCCAGATGAATTTTTGGAGAGTTCACTCTAGGTCTGTGAAATATGCTGTTGGTATTTTAATGGGGAGTGCATTGAATCTATAGATTGCTTTGGGTAGTAGGGACATTTTGATGATGTGTGGATTCTACCAATCCATGAACACGGTATGTTCTTCCATCTGTTTATGTCTTCCTCTCTATCTTTTTTTAGTGTCCTGTAGTTTTCTGGGTAGAGGTCTTTTATCTCCTTGGTTAAGTTTATTCCTAGGTATCGTAATTTTTTTTGGTGCAATGGTAAATGGGATTGTTTCTTTAATTTCTCTTTCTGTAAGTTCACTGTTGGTGTATAAAAATGCCATAGATTTCTTGGCATTAATTTTGTATCCTGCTACATTGCTGAATTCATTTATTAAGTCTAATAGTTTTTTGATGGAGTCTTTAGGGTTTTCTAAATACAGTATCATGTCATCTGTGAATAATCATAATTTTACTTCTTCTTTTCCAATTTGGATGCCTTTTATTTCTTCTTGTTGCCTAATTGCTTTGGTTAGCCCTTCCAGTACTATGTCGAACAGGAGTGGTGAAAGTGGGCATCCCTGTCTTGTTCCTGTTCTTAAGGGAAATTGTTTTAGTTTTTGCCCATTGAGTATGATGTTGGCAGTAGGTTTGTCATATAAGGCTTTTATTAAGTTGAGGTATGATCCCTCTATTCCCACTTTGCTGAGCGTTTTTATCAGAAAAGGGTGTTAGACTTTGTCAAATGCCTTTTCTGCATCAATCGATATGATTATGTGATTTTTATCTCTCAACTTGTTTATGTGATGTATCTATCCTCATTTATTGATTTGCGGATATTGTACCAGCCTTGCATTCCTGGAATAAATCCCACTTGGTCATGGTGTATGATCTTTCTAATGTAATGCTGGATCTGGTTTGCTAGAATTTTGTTGAGGGATTTTAGCATCTATGTTCATCAGGGATATTGGCCTGTAATTCTCTTTCTTTGTGGTGTCTTTATCTGGTTTTGGGATTAGGGTAATGCTGGCTTCATAGAAAGAGCTTGGAAGTGTGCCTTCCTCCTGAATTTTTTGGAATAGTCTGAGAAGGATTGACTTTAGTTCTTCTTTGAATGTTCGGCAAAACTCCCCTGTGAAGCCATCTGGTCCAGGGCTTTTGTTTGCTGGAAGATTTTTGATTACTGTTTCAATTTCATCAGTAGTTATTGGCCTATTCAGGTTTTTTGATAATTCCTGATTGAGTTTTGGAAGCTTGTATTTTTTTAGGAATGTGTCCATTTCGTCAAGGTTGTCCAGTTTGTTGGAGTAGAGTTGTTCATAGTGTTTTTTGACAATCCTTTTTATATCAGTAGGACCAGTTGTTACTTCACCTCTTTCATTTCTGATTTTGTTTATTTGGATCCTCTCTCTTTGTTTCTTGGTGAGCCAGGCGAGAGGTTCATCAATCTTGTTAACACATTGTTTGCGGGTAGTTTTTATCGCGCGCTAACAGGTGGTGCGGGCCATTTTTGCAGTTGAATAGACTGATTACCGTTATATCTGGAAGTGCATACATAATTCACCATTGTATGTGTTAGAGACCCAAATTTTGTCCTTTGGAATTCGTATATCTGCATGTTAGCATCCCTTTAGAGCAATAAAAAAGTATAAAAATAAACGTATTTATATGTTACCCACATTCTACCGCTAGACTATAAAAAATGTATTAATACGTGTCCCGCGCTCTACTACCAGTCAACGTAAAACGTATACAACATTTCCCGCATACAATGTGTTAATCCTTTCAAAGAACCAGCTCTTGGTTTCATTGATCTTTTGTATTGTTTTTTTGGTCTCTATGTTGTTTATTTCTGCTCTGATCTTTATTATTTCCTTTCTTCTGGATACTGTGGGCTTTTCTCATTGCTCTCTTTCTAACTCTTTGAGTTGTAGGGTTAGATCATTTATTGCCAGTTTTTCTTGTTTTTTGAGGTAGGCCTGTAGAGCTATGAACTTCCCTCTCAGGACTGCTTTCATTGTGTCCCATAGATTTTGGATTGTTGTGTTTTCATTGTCGTTTGTTTCCAGGATGCTTTTTATTTCTTTTTTGATCTCTCTGGTAACCCAGTCATTGTCTAATAGCATGCTATTTAGCCTCCAAGTGTTTGATTTTTTTTCAATGTTTTTATATTGTAGTTGATTTATAATTTTATGCCATTGTGATCTGAGAAGATGTTTGTTATGATTTCTATTCTCTTGAATTTGAAGAGACTTTGCCTGTGTCCTAATATATGGTCTATCTTTGAAAATGTCCCAAGTGCACTGGAGAAGAATGTATATTCTGTACCTCTGGGGTGAAATATTCTGAAGATGTCAATTAAGTCCAACTGATCTAGTGAGTCATTTAGGATTGCTGTTTCTTTGCTGATTTTTTGTTTAGAGGATTTATCCAGTGGTGTCAGTGGGATATTGAAGTTCCCTACTATGACTGTATTGCTATCGATCTCTCCCTTGATATCTTCCAGAAGTTGTTTTATGTATTTGGGTGCTCCTGTATTGGGTGCATAAATGTTTACCAGAGTTATAGCTTCTTGTTGAATTGCTCCCTTTAGTATTATGTAGTGGCCTTCCTTATCTTTGGTTATGGCCTTTACTTTGAGGTCTATTTTGTTAGATATAAGTATCGCAACTCCAGCTTTTTTCTCATTTCCATTTGCTTGAAAAAAATTGTTCCATCCCTTCACTCTCAGTCTGTGTGAATTCTTTGTTCTGAGGTGGTTCTCTTGCAGATAGAAAATATATGGGTCATATTTTCTTATCCATTCAGCTACCCTGTGTCTTTTGATTGGACCATTTAATCCATTTACATTTAATGTTACTATTGAAAAGTACTTGTTTGTGGTCATTTTTATTCTTAATGTTTGTGTTTCTTCTTGTCTGTCTTTCTGTTTCTTCTTTTTACAGCAGTCCCTTTAGCATTTCTTGCATTGCATAAACTCTCTTAGCCCTTTTTTGTCTGTGAAGCTCCTGACTCCACCTTCAATTTTGAATGATAGCCTTTCTGGGTATAGTATTCTTGGATTCATTCCCTTGCTTTGCATCACTTTGTATATTTCATTCCATTCCCTTCTTGCCTGGTGTATTTCTGTTGAGAAGTCAGCTGATATTCTAATAGCAGATCCCTTGTAGATAACTTTCTGTCTCCCTCTGGCAGCCTTTAAGATTCTTACTTTGTCGTTGGTGTTTGCCAATTTAATTATGATGTGTCTTGGTGTTGGTCTTTTCGGGTTCATCTTGTTTGGCACTCTATGTGCTTCTTGGACTTGTGTAGTTTTTTTCTTTCCCATATCAGGGAAGTTTTCTGTCATTATTTCTTCAAACAGGTTTTCTATTCCTTACTTCTCCTCCTCTCCTTCTGGTACCCCTATTAAGCGAATGTTGTTTCATTTTGCGTTATTCCAAAGCTCCCTTAGGCTCTCCTCTTGCTTTTTAAGTTTTTTTTTTCCCCAGTTGCTACTGTGCTTGTGTGTTTTTTCCTACCTTGTATTCTAATTCGCTGATGTGGTCCTCAGCCCTCTTCTAGTCTGCTGGTTAAGCCTTCCATTGTGTTCTTTATTGCAGCTATGTCTTTCTTCATTTCCTCTTTTTCATGGTTCCTTTTCATGTTGGTGACATTCTCATTCAGCTCCTTGTAATTCTCATTGAGTTGTGTGTATTTGTCATCCAGCCATTTGAGCATCCTTATAACCATTACTCTGAATTCTTTCTCTGATAAGTTAGTAGCCTCAATTTCATTTAACTCCCTTTCTGGTGACTCCTCTTTTTCTTTCCTTTGTGGATTGCTTTTTTGTCTTCCCATGTTTTGTTGTGATGCTTTAATTGTAGTTCTGATTGCTTTGCTACCCAGTTTCTTTAGGGTATGGTGCTACTGGTGTGACCTGTCAGGTCTCCTAGGTTTGGTAGTCTCGTGTAGCTCCCTACTTGAGCTATTTGGATTCTCTTGATGTAGGCCTGTGAGCTGGAAAGGCACAACTGAGGTGTCTAGAGTCAGAATCCATGGAGGGGGTGTTTCAATTTTTGCTGTCTTATGCCCTTGATTGAAATCACACGTGCTTCCCAGGGACTCACAGTGGCACCCAGGAACCGTCTATTTGGGTGGTGGGTCTCAGGAAGCCTGTGTTCTGGCAAAGCGTGACTGTGGTGTCCAGAGTTCTGTAGTTGTGGGGTGGGAAGACTCAGCTTTTGCTGCTGCCTCCGTGGTTGGATACATGCTATCCCAGCGGCAGCTTACGAGGCACCTGTTGTGTGTTTGCCAGAAGGGTGTACTGACACACTCTGAAGGGCCCTGGCACTGAAGCCACTGGATTGCAGTGTCTGTGGGCAGGTATCCCAGAAGAGGGAATTCAGCGTTTCTACAGCCCAGCAGTGCACCCCTGTTTGTTTAAGTGTGTGACTAGCAGGGCTCACAGTGGGGCCCCAGGGCTGCCTTTGGAGCGGTGGTCTTGGGAGACCTACACGCTGGAAAAGCATGCAACTGTAATGTCCAGAGTTCTGCAGCTGTGGGGTGGACAAACTCAGTTTTTGCTGATGCACCTGTGGTGGATAGGCTCGCGTTCCCAGTGGCAGCACACAGGAGCACCCGCAGTGAGATTGCTAGCGCAGGCACACTGAAGCACTCTGAAGGGCCCTGGCATGCTTTGGGTAGGTATCCAGGATGGGTGAATTCAGAATTTCTACTGCCCGGGGGGAGTGCATCCCTATTAGTCCAAGATCAGACCTAGAGAAGCTCACTGCGGCTTCCCAAGGTGCCCTGTGAATAGATGGGCTCAGGGAGAGTGAGCAACTGTGGCAGTGCAGTTCGCCAGCTCTGATGCACTCAGAGGGGCCCTGGTGCTCTGGGGCCCTGGTGCTGAAATTGTGCAGCTGGGTGTGTGTGGGCAGTTATTCAGGCAGAAGGAATTCAGAATTTCTACTGGGGGGCAGTGAGCCTGTGTCTGTACAAAATCACACCCAGCTGGGGCTCACAGTGACTTCCAAGAGAAGTCTATGGAGTGGTGAGCCTTGGACACCTGTGCGCTGGGGACATGCAAATAAGATGTCGGAGGTCTGCCGCTGGGGAGGGAGAGGCTGCACTTACTGCTGTGCACAGCACGGTGCTCCTTTGGTGGTGGAGATCCCAGGGTCTGCGAGTCTGCAGGTGTGGCTGCAGGATTTTGGCTGGAGTGGCTGCCGGTTCGCAGGTCGGCAGTATCCCAGGCCTGTCTGAGTGGTGGTGCTGATAAGTTCCTAGATGAGGCCGCTCTTCCCTTTAAGATGGTGTGGGCTCCATGCCCGAGTCCGGGAGTGCCGCAGTGGTGGTAGTCTCTCCCTATCCCTGAGAGCCTGTTCTGCCAGCCTCTGCTGTTCCTGCCGGATTTAACTGTCCCTCACTCACACACACAATACACACATCCATTCACTCTCCTTTCATCCCCTCACTCACTCACTTCCTATCCCTCACCTCCATCCTGCCAGCTGCCATCTTTTCTAGCCCAGATAGTTTTTAGTGAGAAAAGAAATCATTAAGAAGGAACATATATGAGAAAAGATGCAATAATTAATAAGTAATCATGTCTGAACATCAGGCAGTGAGCTTGGCAAACATTTGAACAGGGAATTTCCTTTTAACTGCTAATGCTTATATGATAATATATATTAAACACTAAGTCAGTTTTAGAGTTTGGTTCAGATATTTCTACTAATTAGTTTTGGCTGATCTTGAAGTATTTTGTATGCTCCATTTATAAAAGCACTGTTTGCCCATCTGTTCATAGGTTGAAAGTGATTAAAGGATACTTATTTTGGCTGTTGTAAAAGCCAAATACTTTTTAAGCTGCAAATATGTGACAAAGCCAGTTTGGGTTGCCAAATTCAGAAATATATTAAAAGTGGTTTGTGATGCCGCCTTCCCCCAATTCCTCTTCCAACCTGCATTATCGCAAGCTTTCCTGATTAGACTAGCATGCCTGCTTTGTCCAAATGCTTTGCCGTTTAGTTATAATTTACACAATTTACTCTGCTTTGGATCCTCTGCTACCAAGCTGGATGGAGGGCTTGCTTGGGTTTCCTGTCTGTGCAGCCTTGACTTAGAATCATGTGATGCCCTCCTGCTTGAATGCTGGATTAGAAAGCAATTTGGATGGCGAGTGAAACAAGTTTGGGGCCTCCGTTAATCCCCTGTATGAAGTCTGTTCAGTTTGAAAAAAATGTATTAAATTCAGCATGTGTGACATGGATTTTTAAGAACAGGGAGTAATCCATTTCCATGAGTAATATTGCCTCAGTGTTGCTGTAGTACTCCGTTTCCAGACCTTGCCAAGGGTTTAAATTGTTATTTGTGTCACAAGACCTGTTCCCTTCAAAAACCAGAGCGGGATTCCTGGGACTTTTAAAAATAAGATGCAGTCTTCCTGAGTGGAAGACACCACTTAAATTCAGGCCAACATTTTAAATCACTTAAATATCTGAATGAGCTGTGTTCTCTTCTGTGCTTTCTGCACTCCTTTGGTGTCCTGCTCATTCCTCACAAGGCTAGCCTGCCGCTGCCCCCAGAAAACTGGCCTCGTTTTGACTACTCCCAGTTCCTCAGCAATCTCTTTAGCTAGAGCTTATGAAAGGGTAGAGGCTGATATGCTATTTAAAGCATCTAAGAGTATTTTGTCTTAAACAGTTTACCGCCTGAAGTGCTCTACCTAGTACTTCTTGCGGCACCCTCTGCTCCCTACCCAAGTTTTAGTTAGTCATAGACAGTGTGCTCTCCCCACCCCCAACATTTCTCTCATTTTTGCTCAGACAGGCAGACAATGAAGATCGGTGCCTGTTCAGAGATTCCTTGTCCTTAGAACAGAGCTTCAGATAATGAAATAAATTCCCACAACAATTCAGGCGATTCTAAAAGCAATTTCTGCTATTATGCTCAGAAATTGCTTTTAGAATCACATATGTGATTAGGAACTGTCATTTCCAGGAACCAGGGAGATCATCAAGCAGGCACACGCAGAGCGATGGTCAACAACCGTATGCAGGTTAAAGTCTACGTATTAGGAAAGCAGGAGATGTGGGCAGTCTTCAGAGCAGTAAATGTACTCTATTCCATTATATAAAATAAGAGAAAATTTAGAATTGATAGTGCCATTTTGCCTTCCATTAATATATTAGTGATATGCTGTTACTACTATTTTTTTTAGTTCACAGATACTACAAAATAGAAAAGAGAAAGTAAATCATTATTATTCACCTACATGTTCACTAGTACATGAATATTTAGAGTCTTGGCATCCTAAAGAATTAAAAAAAAAAAAAAAGAAAGAACTTATGGGTTCCAAAAGGCTACAATTAACTTCATAGATGGTATATTTAAATGACAATATCTTTATCACCCAGAATTGAAACAAACTAGATATTTAAAAGGTTAAAGGCTGATGACCAGTCTCTGAATTTATTACCTCCACAAATTTAATATCATGAATCAACAATAGAATGTTTTTCCTCTATGAAGCCAAGATCCATCAATTGTTCTATTCTATACTTGGAAATCAGTTGGTCATTTAAAAAAATTATGTGCTCTAGAAATTTAACAGAAGAAAAATGTATCACTAAAGTCATATTGATCTGCAAAGGAATTAACAGCAACTGCAGAAACACATCTAAAAAGAATAAATGTTTTATTAAAAGAATGAAATAGATTCTCTGAAAGAAAAAAGAGATTTTCAATGTAGTTAGAGGTACCAAACAAATTCAAGGAAACCTCAGGAAGATATTTATATATAAAAGGATCTCTTTCTAGCCTGGCCAGTGTTGCTCAGTGGTTAAGCATTGACCTTTGAATCAGGAGATCATAATTTGATTCCTGGTCAGGGCACATGCCCGGGTTGCAGGCTTGATCCCCAGTAGGGAGTCTGCAGGAGGCAGCTGATCAATGATCCTCTCTCATCATTGATGTTTCTATCTCTTTCTCCCTTTCCCTTCCTCTCCTTCTCAAAAACAAAACACAACAAAAAACACACCCAAAAGCAATAATATTTCTAACAGGAAGTAAAAGTGCAATGTCATCATAATAGTATAGTGGATCACAGTGAATACAGCTCCCAGCTCACAATTTTCATTTAGATATTGTGAACTCTGTTGCACTAATGCATTACTTCCCTTTACCTGATAATATAAACTGCTTTGGATTCTTTATATTAAATATACCAAATCAGAGTAAGAGAACAAATGGGTTAGACATAAAGAAGTTAATGATAGAAACCAAGATGGCAGCATAAATACCGGAAATTGTTGCCTCGCACAACCACTTCAAAAATACAACTAAAAGACAAAATGGACATCATCCAGAACCACAGGAAGGCTGGCTGAGTGGAAATTCTACAACTAGAAGGAAAGAGAAAAGCACACTGAGACTCAGAGGAGGTGCAGAAGTAAAGTGCAGAGGTACGGAGGCGCACACGGCAAGGGCTGGCAACTGAGGATGCGGTTGTCTTTTTCAATCGGGAGGGAGACACAAGCTCCCGACTGCTCTGAACTCAAGTTCCGGGAAGTCTCTGGGGACCCAGACTCATATGGGAAGAAACGGGACTGTCTGGCATTGGGCGGAACTCAAGGGCGGCTTTCTCTCAGAGGTGCTGGCAGCCATTACCTTGGGACACTGAGACCTGGGGCCTCTTAGGGCAGGGCTGAGGATCAGCCAAAGCTGTTTGCTCCACCCTGTTGATTCCCCAAGAAGCCGCCCCATCCAAGCTGTGTGCAGAGGCTTTTGCATATGAATGACCTGGCCCCTTGCAATCTAAAATTACCTAACAAACTGCAGCTGGGTCAGAGAGACCCAGAACTTCCAAAAGAAGGCCCAAGGCCCCACAGCAGCTTGCATTTTTTCACAGCTGGACCTCATCTGGGTACCTCCAAACCCCAAACAAAGAGGAGGAATCTGCAGATCTCTCCATAGCTCCTGCTGGGTAGCCTCAGGCAGAGGCTAAATTAGCACCTCCTTAGAGATCGAAGTACCCAGTTGTCAGAGTGGGATCATCCAACTCCTCAGATCCATAAGGGACACACTCAGGGGGCACACTCAGTGAGCACCAAAGCCCCACTGAAGCAAGTCTTGCCCCAGAAGGGTGTCTCCAGCACAAAAGTTCTCCCACCGTAGACACAGCTGATTCTCACAGCCAGTTGGCCTGTAGGTCAATTCCTCCTAGTGATACCAACTACAATGAAGGCTTAACTACAACAAGACTGTGCACACAACCCAAAAAGGGGTGCACCAAGAGTGTCCACCTCAGGTAATTGGGCAGGCTGAGCCACTGAGCCCTATAGGACACCTAGCACAGAAAGTCACTCTATCAACACAGGGAAGCAGCCAAAATGAGGAGACAAAAAAAAGATCACAAATGAAAGAAATGGAGGAAAGCAAACTACTGGATATAGAGTTCAAAACCATGGTTATAAGGTTACTCAAGAATCTTCTAGAAATCGCCGATAAATTTAGTGAGACCCTCAAGGATATGAAAAAGGACCAACTAGAAATTAAGCGTACACTGACTGAAATAAAGAATATTATACAGAGATTCAACAGCAGACTAGAGGATCCCAAGAATCAAGTCAAAGAATTGAAATACGAAGAGGCAAAAACAACCAACCGGAAAAACAAAAAGAAAAAAGAATCCAAAAATATGAAGATAGTGTAAGGAGCCTCTGGGACAGCTTCAAGCAAACCAACATCCAAATTATAGGGGTGCCAGAAGAAGAGAGAGAACAAGATATTGAAAACCTATTTGAAGAAGTAATGACAGAAAACTGCCCCTACCTGGTGAAAGAAAGAGACTTACAAGTCCAGGAAGCACAGAGAACCCCCAACAAAAGGAATCCAAAGAGGACCACACCAAGACACATCATAATTAAAATGCCAAGAGCAAAAGACAAAGAGAGACTCTTAAAAGCAGCAAGAGAAAAACAGTCAGTTACCTACAAGGGAGTACCCATACTACTGTCAGCTGATTTCTCAATAGAAACTATGCAGGCCAGAAGGGAGTGGCAAGAAATATTCAAAGTGATGAATAGCAAGAACCTACAACCAAGATTACTTTATCCAGCAAAGCTATCATTCAGAATTTAAGGTCAGATAAAGAGCTTCACAGATAAGAAAAAGCTAAAGGAGTTCAACACCACCAAACCAGTATTATATGAAATGCTGAAAGGTATCCTTTAAGAAGAGGAAGAAAAAGAAAAAGGTAAAAATAAAAATTATGAACAACAAATACATATGTATCAACAAATGTATCTAAAAATCAAGTGAATAAATAATCTGATGAACAGAATAAACTGGTGAATATAATAGAATCAGGGGCATAGAAAGGGAGTGGACTGACAATTCTCGGGGGAAAGGGGTGTGGGGGGTGCAGGAAGAAACTGGAAAAAAATCGTACACCTATGGATGAGGACATGGGGGGGGGGGGTAAAGGCAGAGGATGGGGTGGGAACCGGGTGGAGGGGAGCTATTGGGGGAAAAAAGAGGAACACCTATAATAATTTGAAATAAAAATTTAACTCAAAAAAAGAAGTTAATGAGATGATGCTGGGAAAAGACAATATCCCACTTTACTGCAAAATATCATTCAATCTTTACCTTTATCAAGGTAAAAACATAAACATGTATAATTTATTTACACATTACATTTAAAAAACTAAAATTTAAGAGTTATATTGTTTGGTTTTAATTCTTTCTGGTTTAGAAATTTTACATTAGGTATTTTATTTTAAAATGCATAAAACTCAGAAAAATGTTCCATTGACTATTGTAATTGAACTGAGATTGCTTGGCTTTCTTTGAGATGTGTAACATCACCTTCCTTTTCCTACAAAAGGTTTTAGGTTTTCTCAACCATATTTTAGTCTTATGGCTTTCTAACAATCTTCTGAAAGTTATGGAGTTCTTATAATTTCAAACATTATCATTTAAATTGAAATATTGAGGATGCAGAAACCTTCATTCAGAAATTAAATAATGTTGTATAAATGCACATCTATGAAAATTATATTCTATAAAAGTTGGGCAAAGGTGTGCATGAAATGTTTACAGCAGAATTAGAAATTCAGGCAATAAGATTATCTCTCTAATAAAAACACACAAATATACATATTAGAGCCCAAAAAATAAAATCAAGTAGGCACTGTGTGGAATTTATAACCTAGTAAATTCATCATAATTGTGCTAGAAGGCAGAAAAAAATCTAAAGATTTGAAAATTTTAACTCTTTAATAATGCTGCTAATGGAAAGTCTTATGCACATCTGTACTCACATTTGTGCAAGCAAATGTACCTATGCACTACTATATCAGCTTTTCTTCTAAATTTTGAGATCTTTACAGTTAAAAAACAAACAAACAAACAGGAAGATGAACCAAAAAGAAGAAGAAGGGAAAAAAAAAGAAATGTGGGAACTTGCCTCTTAGGCTTGTGATCATTAAAGATTAGGTCAGAAATAATCATGACTGTCTTACCCACCACTATTGATCCATATAATGTAACAGGTTCCATTCCCTATAAACAGTAGGACTGGGTGCTCAAATTTGCCGTAATTACAAATCAAGTACAACAGCAGCATTTTGTAGTTGGCTCAACCTAGCATCCCCACCTCTTAACAGCCAGTGGCTGCTTCCTTAAATAATACTGCTGAGTGGGTGCATAAACCAGTCCTATTTGCCAACTGTGGAGCATTCCAGCCAAGTTTGTGGGTATGTGTAAATGAATTCCATCATCTTTTTTTTTTCTATAACTAAGAACATTGGGGGAAAAAATAAAAACTCTCTTGTGTTACTGTAGCCTGGCAATGGTAATCTATGTGAGACACATTTTTTTCCCTTAAAATGCAAAAGTACAAAAGTACTTTAGAAATTGGCCAGTACCTTATTTAAGTTGAAGGACAACCGATGGAAGATTTTAATATACTCTGCCTCATGCAGACTCTAAGGAAACCTCTAGCTAAAAATACACAGGTCACCCAAAAATTTACACACACTTTGAATAATTATAAAGGAGTGTTTATTAAAATAGATTTCATGTTCAGAATGTAATAAAATCAGCTATCAAACTGTGTGTACGTTTTTTGGGACACCCTGTATATAAGAAATTTATCCCTAACAAAAAAAAAATCCTTCAGGCCAAACTTTAAAGAGTCCTAACATTCGGATTCTAAAATATGGAATTTCTATGATAGAAATGTTAAAGGATTTCAAGTAAACAAGAAAAATCTTAATATTGTTTCACTTAAATATTTTTCAGTTAAATGGGTCTGTCTTTGACACATATAGTTTTATATTATTTATTACAACTTGCTTTATTTTCACACTGCTTTACCTTTTTTTAATCTCTCTCCAGGATTCTATTCTAGTAGCACTCTTAATTATTTGAGCCACTCTCTAAGATATAACAATTCATTAAGTAAATTTCAGTCTACTTCTCTTAAGTAATCATCAGAAAGGCTCTTAAAATTTAAGATATAAACAGAATAAAAGCAGCATGGCTGCCCTAACCGGCTTGGTTCAGTGGATAGTGTGTCAGCCTGCGGACTGAAAGGTCCCGGGTTCAATTCCAGTCAAGGGCATGTACCTTGGTTGCAGGCACATCCCCAGAGGGAGGTGTGCAGGAGGCAGCTGATCAATGTTTCTCTCTCATAGATGTTTCTATCTCTCTATCCCTCTCCCTTCCTCTCTGTAAAAAATCAATAAATATATTTTTTTTAAAAAAAGCAGCATGGCTGAGTAAGAACTCAGTGAATTGAGGACTGGATTCTAGTAAAGTTGTTTTTTTTACCTTTATTATTTTGAAGAAGTCACTAATCTTTCAAATCTCTATTTTGCCAAGGGGAATTTAAAAATATTGTATCAAGTGATGTCTAAACTTCCTTTCAGCCATAAAAATATTTAAGATCTCCCTGCAAAAATTAGCTAGATATCCCTGCAAACTTTGCCACAACTCTTTATGCCTGCAACAGATGGTAGACTCTACACAAAAATGTTCAGCATTCAGACTAGATGGCTGGCTCTAGGAAAATAACTATAATAAACACTCATTTTTCAAACTACATAATTTTTATCATTAAAAGAACAGCACTGAATTTTACCTTAGTAACACCTACAAGGAAAAAACACTTCCTAATCAAATTAATCAAGAAAAGAATATTTACAGAAAAGACTTACAGCCTTCCTATCTAATAATAGACAAACATGGTAATTGACCATACCTTCGCTACACCTCCCATTGGCTGATCAGAGTGATATGCAAATTAACTGCCAACAAAGATGGCGGCTAATTTGCATACTGTAGGCAGGGCGGGACAGCGCGAGCTGCCATCCAGGCCCCCATGTGAAACCTGGGGGCAGGGGCTCCAGTGAGGCGATCAGCATCACTTGCCTTCGCCTGAGCCCTGCCCACTTGCCCAGGCCATGGGGCCCACTCCTGTGTGTGACCCAGGGGTGGGCGGGGGCTCAGGAAAAGGCAAGCTATGCCGATCGCCTCACCAGAGCCCCCACCTGTCCGCCGGAGACACGGGGCCTTTGAGAGAGAGAAAGAAAGAGGAGGAATTTGGCACCCCACATCCCTCCCTGATCGACCACTGAGATTCCAAGCCAGCGAGGGCTGCCTTCAGGCCGCAGCTCCAGGTCCCTCACTCTACCCCAGGCTCCAGAGCACAGTGCTGGGCACGGGCACCCAGGGGTTCAGGAATGCAGCCCAAGGGGCCGGCATGATGTAGTGGGGGGGCTGTGTTTATACTGCCAAGTTCCCCACTTCTGCCCTGGCCCGCGAATCCCTCCTCCTTCCCCTCAGAGGCCCAGCTCCTGCCTACATGCTTGCTGGGCAGGCCCAACTGCACCGGGGAGTGAGCCATGGCGATTGGGATGGCCACTTCCTGGGATGGGATGGCTGGACCATGGTGATTCATGAAGGTGATGAGGCCCATGGGGCATGCGCAGCCCCAGGTGGCGGGGGTGGCCGGCCAAGCCAAGTCTGGCTTCAGTGGGGCCAGTGGGAGCCTGAGGCCACCCCAACCCCCACAGGTCCTGGGCGGACGGTGGCTCAGTGGAGAGCGATGTCTCCATGCATGGTGCCCAGGGGCAGCTGTGAGCTGCTGCAACCCCGCCCCATGCTTCAGGGAACGGGAGAAGGCTCACAGCCACCAGCACCCTAGGCTGCACCCCCTGTGTCTCAGCCTGCCAGGTTGGCAGGGTCCAGAGCAGGTGAGCTGCACCCTTCCCCCAGTGGTAGAACAGGGAGGAGAGCACTGGGTGCAGGGAGGGGACCTCAGCTGGGATCCTCCTGGTGTGGGGAAGGGGCCCAGCCTGGGCCTGGTGGGGAGCTTAGGAAGTCTGGCTAAGCAGGCGCTGGTTCATACCAACTCTTACTCTGCCATCTTCCTCCAGCTCTTCAAGCTAGCCCCCCTGCCCCACCTGTCTGGGGGAACGGGCTCTGGGTGACCTCCCTGAGCTCAGCCTGTGGACCCAGAGACCTCAAGGAAGAGTGCCCAGCCGGGCCCGGGCAGGGGCCGGTGCAGAACTACCAGGGCAGAGTTGCTTCGGTGTCTCAGTGAAGTTTGCAACTGACCCAAGGAGGAAACCCGAGAGGGGAAAGGCCGGGAGGCATGAATTGCCAGCACTTTAGCCACTTGAAAACAGCTCCACTTGGAATGTGAGGTGGTTGTATGTTCAGCTGAGAAGTGAGGGGGCTGAACTCCATCATCGCTGGGCTCCTGTCAGTCCGAGGCCCAAGCGTCCACCACAACAAGGAAAGAACAGAGTGAGGGGCCTGGAGGAAGGGAGGACAATTGAAGAAAACTGTGTCTAGACTTTCCCCAGCCCTCTCCTTCTTTCTGCTGCCTACAAGAGCCCCAGGCCCGGCCACAGTTCTGTCTCCACCTTTTAGTCCCCTATTCTCCAACCACAGAGGAAAGAAATAAGGAAGGAGTGTGCTGCCTTCAGAAAGTATCTATATACCTGATCGGCCAGGTGCCTTGCACAGAGGGAGGCCAGACTGCGGCTTAGGCCCGCTCCCCACAAGGACATCCTGTGAGGGCTCCCAGACCGTTAGAAGGGGCAGGCTGGGCTGAGGGATGCCCCCTGAGTGCACAAATTTTTGTGCACCGAGCCTCTAGTAAGAATATAAGGAGCTATTAATATAATCAAATACTTTGGAAAATTACGTACATGTGACAGTTACTATTTTTTTTTCTTTAAAGCAAGTCTTTTTGTGGGAAGGCTTTTCAAAACAAATTCAACTTCTTTAATAGACATGGGTTATTTAAATTTTTCTGTATTAATTTTGGTATGTTGTCTGTTTTCCAAAGACTTTGTCCACTTCATCTTAGCTGTTGAATATAGTTGGCTTAAAGTTATTCATATAGAGCAGCCATGGGCAATCTACGGCCTGCGGGCTGGATCCGGCCCGTTTGGCTGTTCTATCCAGCCCGTGGAGCCGAAAGAGTGGAGGGTTCTCTTGCTCTCCCCTCTGCTCCTTCACCAGCAGCAGTGTTAACATGGCAACGTCGGGAAACACGGCCGCAGCTCCTTCTTCTGAGTCCAGTTTAAGAACCCATTGTGGCCCTCGAGTCAAAAAGTTTGCCCACCCCTGATATAGAGTGATGGCACCTCTTTCATTTTCAACATTGGTAATTTGTGTTTTATCCCTTTTTTCTTATTTGGTTTTTGTTAGGTGCTTGAAAATTTTATTAATCTTTTCAAATAATTAGCTTTTGGCTTTGTTAATTTGTTTTATTGCTTCTCCATTTGTATTTCATTCATTTTGGTTCTTTATAATGAATTTCACAGGAAAACTTAAAAAACATATTCTACAGTTGTTGGATATAGTCTCCTATAAACACCAATTTGGTCAAATTAGTTGATGATTTGTTCAAATCGGCTGTATCGTTATTTATTCTTTTTAATAATTTTCCTATTAAGTACTAAAAGAGGCATGGAAAAAATTTTCAGCAACAATTATGGAGCTTTCCATTTTATTTAGTTGTGTCACTTTTTGCTTTATTTAGGTCAAAGCTCTATTACTAAAGCATATTCTATATATTTAATATGAATGTTGATGCAGTTCAGTTTAGTCTACCATTTTCATTTTTGTTTTTTTATTCGCTCCATATGATCCTCTTTTCCTGTCCTCTTTGGGTTAGCCAAATAGTTCCTATTATCTTTTTATATTAGTGATTGATCTAGGAATAACAATATGCATTCTTAACTTATCATACACTGTTTAAAATTAATACCGCCACACATAAAAATAAACTTGCAAGAATATAACTCCACTTCTTTTGATATTATTGTCATATGTATTTGCATCTCTCTAACTTAAAGGCACCATAAAAATGTTATAAATTTGCCTTAAATTGTCAATTTTAAAGAAATTTTAAAGTATATTCTTTTATATTGATTAACATATATTTTTCTTATTTTAAATGTTATTTCTTCCATAGAGTAAACTTTCCATAGATGGCATTTCTTTTTAGCATGAAGAGCTTCCTTTTACCTTGTTAAGTAAAGATTAGCTGTCAATAAATTCTCATTTCTTTAATTTAGCTGAAAATGTGTCTTTTCAACCTTAATGCTATAAGATAGTTCCTTAGATAAAGAATTATCACTTTTTTTTTCTTTCAGTCCTTTAAAACACAATTTCATTGCCTCCTGGTTTTTTCCATCATTTCTGATGGGAAGACATCCATCATCCCTAGATATGTAACCCTCTGTACAATGTATATTTTTCCCCTCTAGTTATTCCCAACTTTTTTTCTTTGACTTCAATTTTCATCTGTTTGACTGTGGTATACTTAACTATGGTTTTTTTGTTTTGTTTTGCTTTGCTTTTGGACTTACCTTGTTTAGAATGTGATGATCTTCTTGGGTATGTAAAGATGTTTTTCATTAAATTTGGAGAAAATTCAGCCACTATTTCTTCAACTACTTTTTCTGCCTCATTCTATTTTTCTCCTTCTAAGATGCCAATTCACATGGTAGACCACTTGATATTAAAATACAGGTCAATCAGGCTCTGTTCATTATTTTCTTAATTACGGCTTTCTTTTCTTCTGTTTGGTCCTATTGATCTATTTAATTATTTTTTCTATTGTCTTCTCTACATGTTGATCTACCCAGCCAATGAAATTTTCATTATCAGAGACTACAGTTCTCAGTTCTAGAACTTTCATTTGACTTTTTAAAATAGGTTCTATTTCTGGAATGGGATACTCAGCTATTACGAACATCTTTTTAAAAAAAAAAAAAAAAGTTCTTGAACATGTATAATAGCTGCTTTAAAGAACTTGTCTGCTAATTCCAGTAACTAGGGTATTTTTTTAAAATATATTTTTGTATTGATTTCAGAGGGGAAGGGAGAGGAAGAGACAGAAACATCAATGATGAGAGAGAATCATTACTCAGTTGCTTCCTGCACGCCCCCTACTGGGGATTGAGCTTGTAAGTCTGGCATGTGCCCTTGACCAGAATTGAACCTGGTACCCTTCCGTACACAGGCCCATGCTCTGTCCACTGAGCCAAACCAGCTAGGGCATGACCTCCTGTTTTATAGATCCATGCTCACCCACTGAGCAATACCGGTCAGGCAGGATATCTTTTTTGATGTTAGATTTTCCTATTTCTTGACATGGCTAGCATTATTGTGTATTTAACATGGTACATTATAGAGACTCTGCATTCTGTTATTGACCATGAAAGAATGTTGGCTTTTTCCTTTTATTCTAGGTGGTGGCTAAATTACTGGTTTATCATCTTAGACTTGTTGAAACTTAGTTTTATGCTTTTGTTGGAGTGAATCCAGTTGTTGTCTTTTTTGTCCTTAGTAGTAATGTGAATCCCTTAGTCCTGGGATATAGTTTCCACTCCTTGGTCTTCTAAGATTTCCATGGATAGGCTGACATGTTTATTAAGTCCTGATCACTAAAATTGAACATTTAAATACAGGATATTTAAATAATCATGTTGTACTACTTCATCATCATCTTCAGCCTAGATTCACCATAGAGTGCAGTTCCACAGTACTTGAACCTTAGAGCTGAATAGATTTTGGAAATTATCTTTTTTCAAATATTAGGAAATTAATATAGCATATATACCATATATTACATAACATTCAAGCAGGGTGTGGGGCAGCGTTCTCCATTCAAACACATTAACACTAAGTTAATGTTATAATAGGCTAATATAATTAATATTAATATGTAGGCCAAACATGAATACTCAAATGAAATGAGAAAAGTAAAAACTATGAGTAATCATAATTATGATGATTTTGACACTAGAGTTTTGGCACAACCTTCATTGGCATCAGTTTTAGTTTTTGCAGCTTTCTGGATTTTAGAATTGTGGACAAGGGACTGGTATGGACCTTATATAGCCACACATTTTGAGTAATTGAGAGGGGGCATAAAAAAAAAAAGATGTCAGGTAAGAAAAAGTAGCCTAAATAACATCCTATATAATCCTATATAAAAAGAGCTAATATGCTAATTAGATCAAATGGCAGAATGACTGTCCAGATGACCTTCTGGACGAAGCTGGGGCTTCAAGGGCCAAGGCAGCCTGGGCTGCAAGGGCTGAGCTGTTTGCACAAATTTCGTGAGTCAGGCCTCTAATATTTAAATAAACCTGTACTTACTGAGGAGATAGAACTCCAAACAGGTTGTTTTTTGACAAACTTCAGTCTCCAAGTTTTACTCTTTTTCTATTTTCATCTATATGGCCTATATGGCTTTGCACTTCATCAGTACTAAAATCTTATTTAATGAATTAATGACTTATATTACCAGGGAACACAAAATGTGTCCTTTTTAGCAACTTCACTGTTAACTTTCTACTATCCCTTCTCTTCATCTCACTTTCTAATCTGTCTTTCAAAATCAGTAATTTTTCACAAAAGTTAGTTGACAAATTTCCCACATAAAGTGCCAAAGCAATCTTAAGAATCCCTCATAGCCATTGAAAGATGCTCTACCACAGTGAATTGTAGTACACAGTTTCTAATAAACAAAACATCATGCAGTACTGTTCACACTGCTTTTCCTACCTACCATATAGTAACCTTCAGCCTGACCTATTGAATGATGATTAATACACTTGAAAAAAAAAAGTTTTTTTTCCCCTTGTCTTAGTTAAATGGAATGGGAACATTGGAAAAAAAATACTAAAAATGCATATTTCTTTAAACTGGGAGACTTAAGATAAAACCCAAAGCAAGCACATTAATACTTGTCTGCTATGAAAATAAAAGATGTACCTGGGTGGTGGCGGTGGTTCTGGCTTTAAAATGATGGGTTCTTTTTTCAAAAAGGATTTCTAGAATAGGAGCAAGATGAATTAACATAAGTAGGAAAACAATATCATAGTCGGCAAATTTTAATTTTATTGACATTCTGTTATATTATCAAAGGGAGAAGAAACCATTCTGTTATAGTATCTCTTATACGCCTAAACAATAAGAATTTATAATTATACACAGAGGACTATGATTGCTGAGCTGCCTCCAGCATCTTTTGACATCCAAGGAAACAGTTCCTATTGATCATTTCAGTGAGCAATATCCATACAAATCGAATTCAGAAGAGAATTTATTTATTTATTTATTCACTTACTTACTTACTTGTCTTCTGTCTTATAAAAAAAAAGATTTAAGATAGCTTACAAAATATACAGTAGGATTTAAGGTTGTTCTGGCTGCAACATCTGTCATGCCATTGATCAACAGGGTTGATCCAGGCAATCTGGCCAGCTAGGCCATGTCCCCCTCTCCCTCACCAATCTATGTGCGCCCTCTGGAAGCTGTGCACTTGGTCCAAGAGGATGACCTTCTCCCCATGAGAATAGGACCAGTCTTCAGTAAAGGTTATACAAGTAGCTGTGCTCCCCTGCTAGAACCTCCAAACAAGCTCTCAAAGCATACAGTACATGTGAAAAAGAAAACAACAAAATCAAGTTAAGGGGATAACATGTATAAAACAATAATGTGAAATATTTTCTGATATTTCTTGACGCGTCACACAGATTTGGCTCTCAACGTCCTAGCTGTCAAACTATTACAAACTGAATTGTGTTTCCCCCAAATTCATCTGTTGAAGCCCTAGTCAATGTCATGGCTATGTTTAGACACACAGTCTTTCAGGGGGAAATTAAGGTTAAATGAAGTCATAAGGGTGAGGCCCTATCTAATAAGACTGGTGGCCTTGTAAAAAGAACAAGAGATGCCAGGGGCACATAGGCTCAGAGAAAAGACCACGTGAGGACACAGAAAGCAGCAGCTACCCATCTAAGCCAAGGGGAGAGGCCTCAGGAGAAACCAACTTTGCCAGCATCTGATCTTGGAATTCCAGCCTCCAAAGCTATGAGGACATTAATTTTTGTTGTATATTCCACACAGACTGCGGTATTTCGTTATGGCCGGCCTGACAAAGTGATACACAAGGCAACGAAGAAGACATACTAGTTCTAACATTTACAATGTCGATAACAGAAGCAAACCTGAGTTTTTCAAAAGAAGCCTGGTATAGGCAGTCCTCGGGTTACATCGAACTCGATGTACATCCTTTCGTGGTTACGTCACCATCTCCCATTTATTTATATAAAAAAAAAAAGTTGCGTCATTTTGACATATGTACATATGTGCTTTGTGTTCTTTATTATTTATTTACCACAAGTAAAGGGCAGGGATTGTTATCTTTCTTTTAATTTTTTTTTTACTGTTTCACTTCACTACTGTGTGCGTGCTCCACGTGAGTGACTAGGTGCTTATGTAGGTGGGTTCCGCCTTACGGCAAAAATCACGTTACGTTGCGCTGTAGGAACAGATTTCCAACCTAACCCGAGGATCTACAGTATAGGTAATGGTCAGCCTCAAGAGCACCTCTTCAACAATCACACCAGAGTGTTTAGTGTGGATTTTTTTTTATATACAACCCTTCAACATCAGCCAAAAGCAGACCCACTTCAGGTCTCTGAGACCTCGGAATAGCAGGGCCGTTGTGTCTCTGGTGCTTGGGGTGATCCGGGGGTTAAACTGATACCTAGAGGCATTGATGGACTGCATATCCACTTTGTAATCTGTCATGACAACTATTTTGCAAGGAACAGCTTTTGAAAACATGGTCTCCAATGAGAGGAATTTTAGGTTATCTTGATAAATTAGTAAAGAGTTAATGGATTTTGGATTGTTGGTGCTGTCTTCTCCCTCAGAATCTATAAGAAGTCAGTAACAGAATATGTCTTGCCTATTGATATATGGTGTGCTCATATGCCTCAAGAAAAAATGCTTAGTTTTGCTTTTTAATTTTCAAATATATTTTTAATCACTATTTGACAATTGGAGCCAAAGAAGTAAGTCTCTTATGTAAAAACCTAGGATATGTATCTAAAGGATTGATGCAAAGATGAAAAGTGAAAGATTGTGTTTGTGTTGCAAACATACTCTGTATTGAGACACTGAGTGATTGTTTTAAATACTTTAAACAAATCATAAATCCTTCATTCCGTCTTAACACTGCTCTCTCAGATGCAATCTAACTTATTTGTGTTCATTTGTATTTCATGTCATTTATTTTTTAAGATAAAAGAGTAACTCTTCTTCTATTGTTATGTTAGAATGCAACAATAACCTTGAGAATTAGTTTACATCATCTCTCAAGTATTTGTTACTTTTAGAATTCTCTGATCATGTATCTTTTTGAGTAAACAATCATCCTAAAGAATAATGTGCTTTTTAAAAATTTATTTGCAACATATAGGTGAGGATAAATCATGGAGCAGGACCTATATTTTAAATATGGCTCTCAAGATGTTTCATGACACATGCTCATGGCTACAAAAATACTAGTGGCTACAACAATTAATTTGTAACCTATATATTCCATCCTTTTGCACACAGCAATGTGCTTGGCTTGGAACACACTGTCCTTATGTGATACTACTATTTACATTTGCCAATTTATTTTTTAACTGCTTCCTTCTTGGCCAGACTAATTGTACTAGCATGCTATGCTGTCCATGAGGAAGGGTGTCAAGTGTAGGCTGCTAAGTAAAACAGACTCAGACAAACATTCTTGAGGATTTTTCTTACCAACATATTCTCTGATTTTTTTTCCAGTTACTCTCTTACAACTATTGCCTTCACAACCTCTATTGTGTTTCTTCATACCTGGTTTTAGAAACTTTTTTCTCTCCATTTTGCAAAGTCAATAGCAGTCATTTATTTAGGATTCCTGGATGTGTGGTTTTGTTTGTTTTGTTTTTTCTCACTCTTTGCTTTCTATATACTTATATAGTCAAATCTCAAGTCCATTCTGCCTTAATGTTTTAATTCCATTCTCTCTCAAAAATCTTTCCTTTCAACTGCCACCTGCTTCTTTAAATTTCTTCAATATCTCAGTCTCCCCAGGACAATACATTTGAAGTGACACATTCTAAATACCTGGCTGAAGATTGTAAGTCATTTATTAAACCCTCATTTCAAAATCATCAAATTTTTAACAACACCCATTAAAATCAATTTTCAGACTCCTTTCCTCCACATCTTTTCTCAAATTTCACAATTTAACTGGCCTCAAACTTACTTCTGATCATCCATACAATATTGTTATACTTCAAGTTTTGTTTTAGAAGCAGCTGTCTAATTCATCAATTCCACACTTCTTTCCAAATCTCATAGAATTTCTTTTGTCCCTTTTGATAATTCTGCTAATTTCTTTCATTGTCTAATGAGTAACTTATTGCACTGATTAGCTATACATGAAATATCCAAGGAAACCTTTGATTTTATTCTTAATACTAGGTATATTTCTATATTACTATTAGTGTGAAATTTGGGGATATCCTAGATAATAAAAGCCTAATATGCTAAGTGTCTGGTCGTCAGGTCATCCATTCAACCAATCAAATCATAATATGCTAATGACGTGCTAAGGCCGCTCAACCACTCGCTGTGACGTGCACTGACCACCAGGGGGCAGTCGACCGGTTGACCAGTCACTATAACATGCACTGACCACCAGAGGGCAGACACTCTGGCCGGTAGATTAGTTTGTTGCTGGGTTCCGGCCGATTGGGACTGAATGAGACGGGCTGGACATACCCTGGTGCCCTCCATTGGTCCCTTTCCAGCTGGCCAACCTCCTATGTCCCTCCCAGCCCCGATCATGCAACAGTGGGGTCTCTAGGCCTGGCCGGTGCCCTCTACCAATCCTGGATCTCTCAGGGGATGTCGGAGAGCCAATTTCAGCCCCATCCTAATCCTGCAGACCAGGCCGAGGGACCCCACTGATGCACAAATTCATGCACCAGGCCTCTAGTGTTTGTTATAAAAAAGTAATATATAATCGGCATATTACACTTCCAGAACTTACCACCAAAATTAGATAAAGTGTGTTTTCTAAGCAGCAAAGAATGTTCATAGTTTTTAACAGCGTTGTTGACCCTACTGGAAGCATATATAAATATACCATTAAGGGTAAAATGAAAGATTTATTTAAAAATAGGTAACTATGAAGAAAAAACTACTAACAGATACATATAAAACTACAAATTACACCTGAAAACATGTGAAATAAACTGAAATGCTCTTTCAGCCAATCTTGAATATTAACAATTGTGTTTCCCCAGCGGAAGTCAGTCATGCCACTAGCACCTTCTGTAAAACAGCAGTGATCTGCATCCCTTGTACTGCTACCATTTCTTCTATAAGAAATGGTTGAAACAGAAAAATGCCAGTAACAGGCATACATGCAAAACCAGAAGGCACCAAACACACCATTCTGGGACTTCACAAGTCAATATCTTTGCATTATTGAATTATAGTACTTCCAAAAGCAAACACAAACTACAGGACAGTTTGCATGCAAGACATAAAACCACCTCCAGGGAGTTTTAGTAGACTCAGGAAACCTACAGTTTCCAAGAATCTCCTCATGGAGCTGGAGAAGCCTTCATTTTGGAAGTGTTCTCTATGTGATATTTCCTTTACATTTCCTAAGAGATATGGAGGGATCCCAAAGCTAATGTTGGTCACCCTGTAATGACCGTGGCCTCAACAAGCCATTCAACCTTCAGATTAGGGGAGACTGAAGAAGGTGACCCAACAAAGCATAGGTTGTTCATTTACCAGTACTACACAAAGTTTCTTTAACCTCCAAGGGAAATCAAAATTGTAAGAATTTTACTCTTTTATATTAGGGATTTAAGCATACCATAGGGAACAATACAAAGACTGATGAGTAGAAAGGAGCTGGATAGGGAAGTTTACATCCCAATGTAAGTCCCTCAGAGGTTTCAAACCTATTTGTAAATTATATAAGAAGGCTGCCGTTTCCAGAAATATGTCCATAGTAACAAATCACTGCATAATCCCATAATAAATGCTAAAAACAAAAGGAAAGGGTATCTTAAATGCATGGTTGAGCTGATGGGAAAGTCATAGCAATCATTTCAGGGCAAAAACAAGAAGTTTTGAATTGAGTATTGTATGAGTTTTAGATGCTGACTTTGCCTTGGGGATTTCATGGTAATTCCTGACAACCTAGAAGGGCCTGACTTTTAATGAATTACTTATCCTAAAGTTCGAAGACAAACACTGGAACCCAGAATATGGAATGTCAGAGCTGAGAGTACTCCCATAAAATGTAGTTACTGGAAGTACAGTATTCTTAGAGTATAAACCAGAATTTTAAATTTTTCCCGGAAAGAGAAAAAAAAGAAATGAGGAGCATGAGAAAGAGACACCATGAAACCATATCTACCGTGACCTTGGCTTTGGGTGGAGAAGGAATAAAGAATCCCACCACCACCAGTAATTTATGGTGAAAAGACCTCATTCACATGGATTTGGGGGCCTCAATTCATACCACCTGCAAAGATCCACAACCTTCTCTCCAAAAGAAAGGCAGAATTTAAAATCAAGTGGTTCCACGTTAGTAGTGCCATAGAGTATCTGGTAAAAGCAACTATCAATCATTTTTAGAAGACAAATTCACAATAAAATATCAAGAAAAGTGAGATCACAATCAGAAAGATCATTAAACATGAGAAAATGTGCAGTGAAGGAGTCAAAAGAAATAACTAAACAGTCAGCACCTCAAAGGTGTAATCATTCAATGGGACGTTGTGCATCAATGAAAATGAGCGAACCACAGGAGGCCCACATAGATATTTACCAACACTGACGGATCTTGAAAATACATTGTTGAGGCAAATAGAAAAAAGACATTATGATTCCATATACATAAAGTTAAAAACATACAAGAGTAAACAAAATACTAATTAAGGATATGTGTCCTAAAATTAGAGAAAAGCAAAGAAACCAAATTAGGAAGATTGGTTTCCCCAGGAAAAGACACAATAGAATTCCACTTCTTAAGCTTTGTAAGTATTTGTTTCATTATTATTCTTTAAGATATAGGTATATTGATAGATGTGTATATGTATAATGTACTGTCTTGTGTAATCAATATATAAAAATAGAAATTTAAAAAATAATATGGTACAGTTGCTGGAAGCATGATGTTTTAAAGTGTATGAATCTAGAAATACATGTGGCTCACCTTTTTTAATCAGCTAGAATTAAAAGTTCCATAGACATAGAAGCATGGAACAAGACTGACAAATCTCAGAAGGAAGGGGAGGAGAGATAGGAAGAGATTAACCAAAGAATGTATATGCATATATGCAGAACCCATAAACACACACAATAATGTGGCGAAGGCCTGGGGGGAGGGGGGGGGAGGTGAAGGATATCAATGGAAACATCTATAATACTTACAACACTAAAGATAGCTTTTGTAAAAGTTCAAATTGAGAAGGGGAGTTTCTGTTTTAAAATTTGGGGGCATTTTAACATGCTTGTGTTCATTCTGATGTTGAAGCTGATGCTTAAGCAGACATAGGTGTTCATTTGATTTTGAAAAGGTTTCCCCCTTTGGATTTAAGGTAGCCTCCCATGTACTAAAGTTATTACTAAATGATATATTTACATTTCTGTGTATTAGTTTGGGATTCTTTTCTATGTAAATCCATTGTAAATAGTGAGTTTGATTATCATCATCAGGTTTGTAGATGAAGAACTGCAACACAGAACTAATTGTTATAACTAATTATTAGAACCTAGTTTGTGCTTTATATACATTTTCTTCTATCTTCATCAAGACTCTGCAAAAACAGGTAATAAATTACCACCTTTTCTAAGGAAGCTGAGAATTTTAATATCTTTGCCTTGATTTCACAGGTAGGGGATAGCTGGGATTCAGTCTCAACCTATAATTTTATTTAGAAGGTGAAATTGATGATATAGGCAGATTTTTAATCCCCCCCCAAAAAAAAAAATCAGAATACAGTGAACAAAACAACATTGGAATTTATGTTAGATGTTTAATTGATTGGCACTCAGCAATTTCATTTCTCATTTTTATTTCTTTAGAAAAGATCCAATGATTTTGTAGAAAGTCAGCAGGACTTAATCATAATGGGATTTAGAACCGCCAATCAATGCACAGGGATAAGAGTGCTCCAGCCCCTAACGACAACTTGACTGTCATTCCTTGTTCGAAGGACTATTATAAGGAATTAGATAAAACAGTGCATCTCAAACTTTAATGTGCTTATCAAACTCTAAAATGTGATTTCTAGAGACTCAGGATATTCCTGGATGGATATATGAGCTTATTAAAATTGTCCAGATTAATCTGTTTGGGTGGAGGCTTTATTATCAAAATATATGACATATTTTCCCAGGCCAATTTTAACATTCACTGTAGCTTTATTTCATTACTTGGGATCGTGTTCCTAATATAATTGATTGGTTATTATTTTATACTCCTCAACTTTCACAAGAAAACATATTTCTATCTTACCACATGACTCTAAACTCAACATGGAGTATCTGCACTTATCTAAAACCGTGTTCCTCTAACTTTAATATGTTTATAAATCATTACTGATATTGATCAAAAACAGATACTAATTCAGTAGATTTGGGATGGGCCCTGAGATTCTACATTTCCCAGATGATAACAATGCTGTTGACTGATGGAGAGGGAAGGTCTTGAAGGGTGTTCCCTGACTCCTCAAGATGTCCTAAAATCTGCCTCTGATTTAAACTAAACCTGCAGAGAACTGAATACTGGGCCACATTGTTTCAACATCACCTCCACCACAACTCACACTCCCCAAGTCCTCCAACCCCTGTAAAACAACTTTCACTAAATTTTTCTTTGGTCTTATGATTAGCATGTGGCGCACAGCTGACCCTTTAACAATGCAGGTTAGAACTGCATGATCCACTTATAGGCAGATTTTTTACTAGCACTACAAATGTATTTTCTCTTCTTTATGATTTTCTTAATATTTTCTTTTCTCTATCTTCCTTTATTATAAGAATACAGTATATAATACATGTAACATACAGAATATATGTTAGCAATTATTTATGTTATCAGTAAAGCTTCTGGTCTACTGTAGGCTATTAGTAGTTAAGTTTTTGGGGAATCAAAACTTAGACACAGATTTTCAACTGCTCAGGGATTGGTGCACCTAATCCAAACATTGTTCAAGAGTTAGCTACAGTATATTACTGCATTTTCTGAAAGTATATTTTTTGAGTACATAATATACAACATTTATTTTACAGTACCATCTTTTTAAAAAAAAAAAAATTCTCAAACAAGTATATTTTCCATTGAATTTTAGAGAGAGTGGAAACGGGGGCTGGGGGAGACAGAGAGAGAGAGAAACATCCATGTGAGAGAGACACATTAATTGGTTAACCAGGGCCAGTAATGGAGCCTGCAACTAAGGTACATGCCCTTGACAGGGAATCTAACCTGGGGTCCTTCGATCCATGGGCCAAACTGGCTAGGGCTATTTTATAGTACCATCTTCATAAGCGTCTGCTTAGTACATATTTCTGGTTTGCTTTTATTTTATTGAAATACCCTGAATCAAGTGACTATGAATTATATCTTTTTTATTAACTGCTAACACACACATAGCTGTTTGTGGCTTACTTATTAATAACATAATATACAAAATTATATGTATATAATTATAATGAAGTACCAAATTATGAATTTTGTGTTCCTACCTAAATATTTTTTAATATCTTTTTTATTGTTTTCAGAGAGGAAGGGAGAGGGAGAGAGAGGTAGAAACATTAATGATGAGAGATTATCATTGATTGGTTGCCTCCTGTACATCCCACACTGGGGATCAAGCCCACAACCCGAGCATGTGCCCCAACTAGGAATAGAACAGTGACTTCCTGGTTCATAGGTCCACACTCAACCACTGAGCAACAATGGCCAGGTACCTAAATCTTAACTTTATCTTTCTTATTCTCTTTTCCACAAACCCTTATTTCTTTACATGTATAATATTTTATGTTGTAAATATTTTATAAGCTATCATAAATTCTTAATGAAAGGATTTTAATGAATTCTTTAACAATTTGATAAAGATATTAATTATAGCTATAACTGATTATATGTATATAATTACAATAAAGTACTATAATCAGCTCTTACTGTAATCCAGTCATATTACACTAAGTCCTTTTCATACATGATTATCTAATTTTAGTTGGTAATTGGTTTATTTTTTCTTTGTGTATTTTTGGTTTTGAGTTAGAAGAAGCAATGAAAATCTATGAAAATCCAAAACCAGCAATTTTTTGAAGGAAAATTTAACAGTATATAATAAAAGACAAAGCAAAAAAAGAGGTGAAGCATACCAAAAAGTCCACTGGAAGGAACTTATCCTAAGGAAATTAGGAATATGTATAAACATTTAACTACAAATATAGTGCACCATATTCCATTAAAACTTGTTCAAAGGCCAAAATAAACAAAGATGGGTTATATCCCCAAATAAAATGTCGTTGCCATCAATTTAATGGTAAAAATATATATTAATAAGGAAAAATGTTCATAATGTATTTTGGAAAAAAAACAAGGTTATAAAGCATTAATTGTTATATGTATGGTTGACTTTCTCCTTATTTTTGGCTCATCCAAGCTTTTTTCAAAATATATGTATTGCAAGCATAATTTATTAAAAATTTATTTATTTTTATTTTCTTTTTATTTTATCTTTATTGTTGAAAATATTACAGATGCCCCCTTTGTGTTTTTTTTCCCATTGACCCCCTCCACCCTACATCCACCCCTCCCAGGTCTTCACAGTACTATTTTCTGAGTCCATGGGCTATGCATATGCATATAAACTCCCTTGGTTAATCTCACTCCACCTTCCCTCTGAAATTTGTCCATCTGTTCCATGTTCTATATCTCTGGATCTATTTTGTTCATCAGTTTATTTTGTTCATTAAATTCCACAATGAGTGAGATCATGTGATACTTATCTTTCTCTGATTGGCTTATTTCACTTAGCATAATACTCTCCAGGTCCATCCATGCTGTTGCAAATAGTAAGAGTTCCTTCTTTTTTATAGCCAGATAGTATTCCATTGTATAAAAGTATCATAAATTTTTTATCCACTCATCTGCTGATGGATCCATCAGCAGATGAGTGGGCTGTTTCCAAATCTTTGCTATTGTAAATTGCACTACTATGAACATAGGGGTGAATATATTCTTTCTGATTGGATTCTTAGGATATATTCCTAGAAGTGGAATCACTGGGTCAAATGGAAGTTCCATTTTTAATTTTTGAGGAAATTCCATACTGTTTTCCACAGTGGCTGCAGCAGTCTGCTTTCTCATCTCTCTCAAAGCAATGTGTTTACCAATACATCTCGTAGGGCAAAATAAACTAAGGAGAAAATAAATAAATTGGACTACATCAAAATAAAAGGCTTCTGCACAGCAAAAGAAACCATCAACAAAATGAAAAGAGAGCCCACTGCATGGGAGAACATATTTGCCAATGATACATTTGATAAAGGATTAATATAAAAAAATATACAAGGAACTCATACAATTTAACAAAAAGAAGACAAGCAATCCAATTTAAAAATGGGCAAAGATCCTAAATAGACACTTCTCCAAAGTGGATAAACAGAAGGCCAAGAGACATATGAAAAAATACTCAAAGTAACTAATCATCAGAGAAATGTAAATTAAAAAAACAATGAAGTATCACCTCACACCTGTCAGAATGGCTACCATCAACAAATGACAAGTGTTGGTGAGGATGTAGAGAAAAGGGAACCCAAGTCCACTGCTGGTAGGAATATAAACAATTATTTTAACAAATGACAGAAGGCTAGTGTTAAAAGTCTTAATGGAATGTTCATAAATATGTGGTAACAGATATGGAAAGAAAGAAGAGAAGAAGAATACAAATAATTTGAGATGAAAAGCTGTCCTATGTGTTTGATTCAAGGATAAAAGTAGAATCAGATTAGGAATCAATCACTGAAGATAGCCTCCTGAAACAGACTTTTATCACTAATAAGATCTCTATTGCTTGATAACTTCCTAATGCAATAACTGAATGAGAATGTATGAAGGCTCCTGATTACTACCAACTAGGTAGGTTTCAGTATCTATGACCCCGTTGTCAATACCAGGATCTCCTATAACCCAAAGTTTTGGGTTTGTGTCCCTGGGACAGATTTGTTCCTTTCCAATCAGCTGATGAAAGAAAGCTGCCTTGCCTGCAGCCTCAAATGGGGCTTCTAAGGAGAGTATTGGAAGAGGTTTAAAAACAGGAAAAGAAACCAATAAGAGAACTGCCTGACAAAATGAGAGTGGCCACTGACTCCAGAAAAGAGGAATGGGAGGGGGGGGGAGTCCATTTCAGAATAAATAATTAAGAACTATGCCACTCTTTTTGGTTAACATAGAAAATATTAATTATAGCAATATTTATGTAACATCATTATTTTTTCCCCTTTTTCCTTTCCTAATAATATCATGGCTATGATTTTCACTGCTTTGGGACCGTGGGTCTCTTTTGCGTTCCTTTTATCCATTTATTCAGCAAATATTTTCTGAACCTATGCTGTATGACAGAAACTATTCTAGGCAGTGGGGCTGCATCAGGGATCTAAAGGTCCTCAGCCTGGTGAAGCTGACATTTTAGTGAGGAAGGCCAACAATAAACCAATAAAGACATAAATAATGTGCTGTCAGGTTGGAATACACTGAAATACAGGCAGTGGTGCTCTTTCTGGTGGGGGCCAGGGAAGAACTCCGTAAAAGGTAGTGTCTATCAGAGATGTGTTATCACATCAGCCTGGTTTTGCCACGGGGAATCACATAAATAGACACCTTCGCCATTAATTCCAGGATAGCTTGCACCAAAAATCAAGAACAATGACTATATGATCACGATTTTTTTTCTTATGCAACTAACAATATGTGTGTTCTTACCTCTTTCTCTTCCCCATCTATCTTCACCTACTACCACCACCATTGTTACTATTGTTATTACTACTACTGTTACTATTCAGGTGTATGATTCCTTACTTGAGACTTAGAAATCCAAAAACCTTTGAAAACCAATAATTTTTTCATAAGACACATGGAGGCAAAATTAGTTCACCTGACCTTTTAGTGGCAAAACCTGACTTGAACCAACCAACAAAAGGTCAATAGAGTGACCTCTATCTTCTATTTAATGAGAATAGTATATGCTTTACTGAAAAATATTAACATATTTTGATTATAGTTTTAATTGAAGATCCACTTAGCATTTTACCTTTCTAAAGTCTGAAATTTTCTGAATTCCAAAATACATCAGACTACAAGAATTTCTAATAAAGGGTTTTGGATCTATACAACCACTACAAGCTACAACTATCACTATAGTCGTTGCTTGTACTGCAAAACATTGCTTTGAGTAGCTATAGATTTGTTATTCTAAATCATTCTAACATCTTATTAGCCTAAAGGTGTATAACCTAAGAGAAAACTTTGCATCTACTGCATCTGTCAATTAATGAATACACTTGACTTGTTAAACACTTTTTTCTGATCATTTAAAAAGTCAAATTACAGCAAATCTATGTCAATATAATATTAACAGTCACAGCAATACTTAAAGCCTGTGACCATAACTTTAAATATCAGCACTCTCTATGTCCACTGGCACTTTCTATGTCTACTTATTATTGCTACTAAAGTTTTCATTCATATTCAACATCCATGTCTGGTGCATTTTGTTGGATGAAAATAAGCTAATTAGTGCTGAACCTTTCCTACTTCATAAATTTATTCCTAAGAATATTAAAAGGAAGTCAAGCGAGACATGTTCAGCAACAGATGTTGGCCCCTTTTGCCTGCCTTTTTACAGTTTGTTCTCTTTCATTACTTTTTAAGAAATTTAGTTAAATGTTCCCTTTAATAGAGAACAAGCATACCTAGCTTCCCAGGGGGGTAGGGGAGGGGGAGTTTCCCAGGGCAGGCACAGAATGTTCACTCCCTTAAGCCAGTATCTGCTCTAATGCTCTCCACATACCAGTTTTCATTCTTTCATCCAAGTTTTGGAAACAATCACACTCCAGCTTATCTCACAAAAATGCACATGTGGATGGCAATTGTAGAACTAGAACCATGGTAGGCTCTATTACTAATGCAGGTGGGCCTAGTGCCCCTCAAATACCTTACAATCTCAAAAAGAAGAGTCAATATATTGAGAAAATTTGGTTGGCTCTTTTGGCTTGCACAGCAAAGACAGACAGTGAAGTAACTCCCAAAAGTAAAATTTCAATTATCTTTTATAATAAAAGAAATGAGAATGTAGATAAAGATTTTTCTTTATAAAAGTAAATTGATCCAAAAATATAAATTTAAAAATATCCTATTTATATTCATAACCCTCCACTTTTGTATATGATTCAGTGTGGATGGGATTGTGATGTGGTCAAGTGGCGGTACACTGGTAAATCTAAGTAACATTACATCCAAATACTTCATTCGTCAGAAGTGCTTTCTTTAAAACATCATGAGAATGTTGAATATGAGTCTTGACCAATTTCTTCTGACTATGTATCTTACTCTATTTATTGCTAAAATTTTGCATGGAGCACCTCCTTAACTTTGCCCAATAAGTATCTTAACTAGGACAAGAGTAAAGGATTTTTATCTAGAATTACAAAACTTATAAAATGCACGTTAGACCCAGAAAATACTGATGCAGGACAATATAACTATCGAGATGTGGGCTTTAACAGCAATTATGTAAATTTTATAGATATATTAAATGTATATGTCAACATAAATACATCATTTTTCATAAAAATTCAAAACTTTAATATTTCATAGGAAAAAAATAATATTGCTTCCCAATATTAGCTAGAAATTCACTATTTTCCCAAATTTCTGTCAATATTTGTTTTTATATTATATTATTTTATTTTTTTTTATAATATAATCTTTATTGTTCAGATTATTACATTTGTTCCTCTTTTTCCCCCCCATAACTCCCCTCCTTCCAGTTCCCACCCCACCTTCCGCCCTCACTCCCCACCCACTGTCCTCATCCATAGGTGCACGATTTTTGTCCAGTCTCTTCCCGCATCTCCAACACCCCTTTCCCCCCAAGAATAGTCAGTCCATTCCCTTTCTATGTCCCTGATTCTATTATAATCAACAGTTCATTCTGTTCATCAGATTATTCATTCACTTGATTCTTAGATTCACTTGTTGATAGATGCATATTTGTTGTTCATAATTTGTATCTTTACCTTTTTCTTCTTCTTCCTCTTCTTAAAGGATACTTTTCAGCATTTCATATAATACTGGTTTGGTGGTGATGAACTCCTTTAGCTTTTCCTTATCTGTGAAGCTCTTTATCTGACCTTCAATTCTGAATGATAGCTTTGCTGGATAAAGTAATCTTGGTTGTAGGTTCTTGGCATTCATCACTTTGAATATTTCTTGCCACTCCCTTCTGGCCTGCATAGTTTCTATTGAGAAATCAGCTGACAGTCGTATGGGTATTCCCTTGTAGGTAACTGAGTTTCTTTCTCTTGCTGTTTTTAAGATTCTCTCTTTGTCTTTTGCTCTTGGCATTTTAATTATGATGTGTCTTGGTGTGGTCCTTTTTGGATTCCTTTTGTTTGGGGTTCTCTGCGCTTCCTGGAGTTGTAAGTCTATTTCTTTCACCAGGTAGTTGAAGTTTTCTGTCAGTATTTCTTCAAATAGGTTTTCAATATCTTGCTCTCTCTCTCATTTTCTGGCACCCCTATAATTCTGATGTTGGTACGCTTGAAGCTGTCCCAGAGGCTCCTTACACTATCTTCGTATTTTTGGATTCTTTTTTCATTTTGCTTTTCTGGTTGGGTGTTTTTTGCTTCTTCGCATTTCAAATCTTTGACTTGATTCTTGTGCTCCTCTGGTCTGCTGTTGGGAGTCTGTATAACATTCTTTATTTCAGTCGGTGTATGCTTAGTTTCTAATTGGTTCTTTATCATAGCATCAAGTGTCTCATTAGATTTCTTGTAGATCTCATTAAGTTTATCGGCAGCTTCTAGACAGTTCTTGAGAGCCCTTAAAAGTGTGGTTCTGAACTCTATATCCTCCATGGACAATTTTGTCCTGTTTCTTTGTCTCCGCAATTTTTATGCTTTCTTGGTGCACCCCCTAGTGGTCTTTGTGCGCAGTCTTGTTGTAGTTAAGCCTTGATTGTTGTAGTTGATACTGGGGGGATTTGACCTCCAGGCCAACTGGCTGTGAGAATCAGCTGTGTCTGCAGTGGGAGAACTTCTGTCCTCTAGGGCGGTGCTAATCTAGTGTTTGCCTGAGGCTATCCGGCAAATGGCTCTGTGCTGGGCTTGGGCAGGACATGTCCCAGGGCGGGCGGGCGGAGGGAGCAGTTATGGCTGCTCTCAGTCCCGTCCCCAGAGGCTCTGCCTCTCAGAGTCCCAGCAACCGCTGCAAAACTCGGAGAGAAAGTTGCCCTCGCGTTCTGACCGATGCCAGACAGTCCCGCTTCTCCCGTTTGAGTCTGGGTCCCTAGAGACTTGCCCAGAACTGGAGCTCAGAGCCTGAGCCTCCCTCCCGATTGAAAAGGACAACCACGCCCTCAGCCACCAGCCCGCTCCTCGCGCACCTCTGCACCTTTGTATTTTCCTCACTGCACCTCCTCTGAGCCTCAGGATGCTGTTCTCTTTCCTTCTAGTTGAAGAACTTCCCCTCAGCCAGCTTTCCTGTGGTTCTGGGTGGTGTCCGTTCCGTCTTTTAGTTGTATTTTTGAAGTGGTTGTGAGAGGCAGCAAACTCCGGTGTTTACCTATGCCGCCATCTTGGTTCTCTCTGAATATTTGTTTTTATATTATTTTAGTAGCATATTTTAATGCACTGATAAATACATTAATTTTTGCATCTCTGATTTTTATAATTACTAAAGTTGTTTCTCACAACTACATTCCTCCATGTTGTGGGCTTCAAGATAGCTTCACATATTATCATGAAGTTAGCAAACCTTTTTAAAGAGGAGTTATAAAATGAAATTGCAAAAAATAGTTGGAGATGGTCTTTCCTATATAGTATTGCAATGTAATGTTACATTTTTATGTTACATACATAAAGAATTATATTCACAGATGCTCACTTATCTTAGATAAATATTATCTTTCAAGATAATTAAGGCTTTAAATATCTCAGTACTTCAGAAACTACAAAAAGTAGCATTAGTAAGTTTCTCTTCAGCATGCAGTTTCTTTAACTTCACTCAAAGAAGTTTTAGTCGTTATATGCCATTTCTTAAAATAACGGGAAATTCTAATACAATAAGCCTGCAGTGGCAGAAATAAAACATTAAAACTAAAGACATATAACATTATTAAATTATTATTTAATTAGGACTAAAACATATAAGCATAAAAATATATTAAAAAGAAAACAAAAAATCCGGGCTTAAAAGGGATAGTGTCTTTTTGGCCTACAGAAAGCATATCCACAGTAGCTTTCTTATTTCAGCAAATTAAAATGTTGATAAGAGCAGCTAAGCTGTAGAGAAGGGACTACATCAAAATAAAAAGCTTCTGCACAGCAAAAGACATCATCAACAAAATGAAAAGGGAGCCCACTGTATGGGAGAACGTATTTGCCAATGATAAGTGGGATAAAGAATTAATTTCTGAAACATATAAGGAACTCATACAACTTAAAAGAAAGACAAATAATCCAATTTTAAAAGGGCAAAGAATCTAAATAGACACTTCTCCCACATGGGCATACAGATGGCCAAGAGTCATATGGAAAAATGCTCAAAGTCACTAATCTTCAAAATATTAAACATAGGAAATCAATATGGTTCAGATTTTTCACTTCTGGATATATACCCAAAAGAAGCGAAAGCAGGGACTTGAACAATACTTGTATTCACATTTTCATAGTGACATTATTCACAATATCCAAAAGGTAGAAGCAATTCAGGTGTCCATCAACAGTTGAATGGATAAGATATGGTATGTTCATATGTAGAATATTATTCAGCATTTTTAAAAAGAAGGGGAATTCTGACATATGCTCCAACATGGATGAACTTTGAGGACATTATGCTAAGTGAGTTAAATCAGTCACAGAAGGACAAATAAAAACAATAGAGACAGAGAGTATAAAGTTTGTTGCCCAAGAACGGGGGGAGGGGAGAACAGAAAATCAGTATCTAATAGGTACAGAGTCTCAGTTTGGAAAGATGACAAAATTATGGAGATGGATGGTGGTGATTGTTACACAACAGTGTGGATGCACTTAATGCCACCACACTACATTTTTCAATGGTAAATTTTGTTATGTATATTTTACCACAATAAAAATATAAAAAAGAATTTACTTGAAACTTGGTGTTTGATTCCTTCTAGGACTGTTATTATTTTAAAGGATAAGCAAAAGGGGAATCCTTAGTAAAGAAGCCAGTTAGATGGCCAATGGTGAAAATGAAAATGTAGAACCTATAGGAAAAAATTTTTAAAAGTTGGAATCTTACGCCTAATTCATTTCCCAACACTTCTATATAGTTGGCTTGCAAGGATAAGATACAAGCATCTAACTGCACTGATGCAAAATGCCTATTCATGCCCAACCAGTCTCCATTTCAGTTCACCCCAAAACCTCTAGAAAGGTGCACATACCCAAAGCACCATCTATTGTGCCAAAGCCATGGTGAGTAGTCTTTGTTCTTCTAGTATTCCACTCAGCAGTGAATAAAGTCCCCAATGTTGCATCCAGAGCTCTCCACAATCAAATCTGTTCTGCCAGATGTATTCCCAAGAGAAGAATGTTTAATGTACTTATTTGTATAGCGAAGGGCAGTCTCTAAATTGTTAGCATAAAACAGGGTAGAGCTGGAAGGCTTAGAAGTAAAAGTTCATTATTTCACCTTTACTGGAAGATAAGAAAACAACCTTCCAGGAGTATTGTTTTTGTTAAGCACCTATATGCATTAGAAATATATATCCTGTTAACTGGAGGTAACTGTCTAAGCTGTGATTAACTAATCTGTTCTAAAAGTAGTAGAGTACAAAGACTGTTAAAATTTCAGGAAACATAATATTCAGATAATTTCCTTGCTCAAAATGCTCGTAATATTTCTTAATGATATTCATATAATGTCCTTGCCTAAAACAAGGTTATAATGATTTAGTATTAGTAAATTTACTCACAAAGAATTTAGCAACATAAATTAAATGATGAAATTCAAAAGGTTTACTTCATTGGAAAAACATAAAACAATATTTGTTTTTAAAAATGGTAGATGAACTACTCAATAGAAAAAAAAAGCATTGTTAAATATATTTCAGTTATCTAATGGTATTGTGTACTGAGTTATGTCTCCCAAAAATTCATATGTTGAAGCCCTAACCTCCAATGTGACTGTATTTGGAGATAGAGACTTTAAAGAGTTAATTAGGCTCAATGAGGTCATAAGGGTAGGGTACTGATCCAATATGACTAGTGTCCTCATAAAAATATAGATACAGAAACACACACAAGAAAACCCACATGAGGACACAGCAAGGAGGCAGCTGTTTGCAAGCCAAGGAGAAACAAGCCTCAGGAGAAACCAGCCATGCTAGCCTTAGACTGACAGACTTAGGAACTTTAAAAAATAAATCTCTGGCCTTTAAGCCAAACTGTCTGCGATAATTGTTTTGTTTTTGCTAATCCTCACCTGAGGATATTTTCCCATTGATTTTAGAGAGATTGGAAGAGAGAGGGAGAGACACACAGAGAGAGACATCAATGTTAGAGCGACACATCCATTGGTTGCCTCCAGCATGAGCCCCGACCAGGGCCAGGATTGAGCCTGCAATCGAACCCAGGACCCTTCAGAACACAGGCCAGATGCTCTATCCACTGAGCCAAATCAGCTAGGGCTGTCTGTAGTAATTTTTATGGCAGCCTATGCATACCAATGCAAATGACAAGTCAAAAGGAAAAAATAATATAGTGATATGAAAAGAGAGAAAAAGACAGAAAAGATGAGATAGACACATTCATACCCAAAAGAGAACACATAGGTGATGCAATAAACCCAGATATATATGCAGACACTGTGAGACACAATGTTGTAAAATGGCACTTTGCAATCTTTTAAGAAATTGTTGTTAAGGGTGTCAGAATCACGTTTCTTCTACTGTTGACATAGAGACATCTTAGAACTTGCCCTGATGAACAGATGAACTTAAAGTGAAACCCTGAATCCATTTTCAAGATGCAGATTCCCATATCCCTGTTTAGCGGGTCCTGTTTCACTAAACCAACAATGTGTGGTCATGAAATTGCCCTTGGAATTTTTAGTCCTCAAATTCTCACACTCCTAACAGATGTCTCCATTCTCCATTGGCCAACATGAGAGAATTTTCTTGATAGTCCATATACCATTATAAAAATGGTTGCTATTATATTTGGGGCAAACCATTGTGATTATTGCTTTGGCTATTAGTGTTCTTCAACTAAGAATTAATACAAATATGTTGGTGTTAAGGCGATCAACGGGATGTACATAAGATATGATAACAGAAATAAAGCAGTGATTCAAAAAAAAGATGAATTTTAATAAAGAATCATTTTAGGAATGAAATAGGTCCATAGTAAAAATTTTACATGCTATATCAAAATTAACCCAATAGTTTGCCAGAAAAAATGGTAATTCAATTCTATGTCCAGTTTTACAAATACTTACAGGACTATAGTCCGAGTCACTGGGAAAAATGGAATCAAGAGCCAGGCGGGAAGACTTTGCCGACACAATTCCTCTCCAATCACACAATGATTTTTCTGTTAGAAATATTATTGCAGGTTAAAACAATATTTATCCAGGAAAAGTACACACTGATCATACTGCTTAATATTACTAAGAGGAAAGTAAATCATCTTTATGGCCCCATTACTCTGTATTAAAATCACATCTTGTCATCTAATCAAAGAAATGGCGTGATAGCATTGCAGAGAGAGAAAGACTTCGATTAATTGGCTTGCGCAGACAGGAAAGCCCTCATGTTTTTATTGCATACAGTGTGCCCATCAGAAAATTAATAGGCTCCTTCTTCTAACTCCCTTCTCTTCAAAAACATTGATTTCTGTTTTAAAATGAGCTTAGAGCAAAATCATATTTGTGAACAGCACTTAAAAAATAAAAGGAAAATTCCTTCTCCTGTTAAGGTAAGTACTTTAAAAGAAAATTCACAATTATTATGAAGGCACACGTTTTGAAATTGCAAAATAAATGAAAGTATTAAAAGTATTTAAGGTAAACAGGTTGAGAGATCAGGTCTTTCTTCTCTATTGTGGCAGTTGTTACATGGATTTATAAGGAAAATGTGTACTTTTTTTTTTTTTAATGAGGAGTAGGTGACTTAAGATTTATTTCTCAGAAAAATAAATCATTTTAAAAAGAAAAAAAATAAATTCAATTCTGCCATTCAAATGAGTCAAATTATTTTCACAGTTCCACTTCTTTCTAATACATATGCATATACATATATTCTTTGCTGAACTTTCAATTCACTACAGTCATCCATAGACTAGCTAATCTATATATATGAAAGGCTAAGCAACCATCTGACCATCCGACGGTTCAACCGGCCGGTAGATATGACATGCAATGACCACCAGGGGACAGATGCTCAATGTAGGAATTGCTGAGCTGTGGTGACTTGGCAGTGGCGGTTCTCGGGTGACACACCCCATAACCAGAGAGGAGGGAGCCCAATTCCTCATGGGGCTGCATGATTCCACATTCGGCCATGGATTATGTGTTTTCTGGGGCACTGTCGGCCCTGAATCTGATTTACTGCACACTTGCATTTGTGTTCCACATCCTGTATGACAGCAACTTTTCAGAGTGCCCTCTCACACTCTGGGACTCCTCGGGGGATGTCAGAGAGCCAGTTTCAGCCCAATCCCCACAGGCCAGGCAGAGGGACCCCACCTGCTGGAGGGACCCCGCTCACTCCGCAGACACCCTTCAAGCCACAGCACCTCCCCAAGTGTGGCCCCCTGGGGAGGGACCGCAGGAGGTTGGCTCCAGAGCATGTCTGGCCTGTCTTGCCCAGTCCCGCCCCACCAGACACCTTCTAATTAATTTCTTTTCAATATGCATCAACCAGTGCATCAGGTTACTAGTTTTTATATAAAGTTAGATAAAACTCAAAATTAATAAATTCTTTCATTTCATTGCTTTCATTTCCTTTCAAGATCATAAGTTAAAGTATCTCATAGGGAGGCAGAGTAGTAACATAAAATAATAGGTGATGTTATCTCAGAGACATCCTAAACAAATGATACACACACAGCTTAGACCATTTTAATTTTATAGGTGTTTCTTTCATTTCAGTTTAAAAGACTCTTGACCTCTATTGGAAAGGCAAAATCTCTAGAAGAGGCATCTATATACATAAAAGCCTAATATGCAAAGTGTCCCCTCGGGAGTTCGACTGAACCAGGAATTCAATTGCTTGCTATGACATGCGCTGATCACCAGGGGGAGGTGCGGAACAAAGGAAGGCCCCACTTGGCAGCCTCTCGTGCACTAGGCCTCTAGTCATAATATAATCAAATGAAAGGTTTTATTATATATAAATTTTTCCTTTTTAGTGAATTTATTGGGGTGACACTGGTTAACAAAATTATACAGGTTTCAGGTGCACAATTCCACAACACATCATCTGTACACTGTACTGTGTGTTCACCACCCAAGGCAAATTTCTTTCATCACTATTTATCTCCCAGTACTTTCCTCCTCCTTCCTCTTCCCCACCTCTCCCTGGCAATTCCCACACTTTCCACGTCCATGAGGTTTTTGTTTTGTTTTTTATCTTTTTTCCCTTTTTTTCCCCTCAATCCTTCTACCTCCCCCAACCCTTCACACACCCCCAATAAAAAGCTATCAGAGTACTCTTTATCTATGGATCTCTCTCTCTCTCTCTTTTGCTTGATAGTTCATTTTGTTCATTAGATTCCAAATATGAGAGGAATCATAGGGTGCCTGTCTTTCTCTGAAAATAAATGTCAGTAATGGGAAGATTACAGAGAATCTGCAAATATATGTATCTGAGAAGTAAAAGGCCATACATCTTATACTTTGAGTACTCTTATAGATTCAGGAGTATCTATCTTCTTACCTAATAATAGACAAACATGCTAATTGACCATACCTCCGCTACACCTCCCATTGGCTAATCAGTGATATATGCAAATTAACTGCCAACAAAGATGGCGGCCGGCAGCCACGGAGCTGGAACGAGCAGGAGGCTTGCTTGCTCCAGTGATGGAGGAAACCAAGGTTCCCTGCTGGCCACGGCAGGCTCTAAGCTACACTCAAAGCAACAAAGTTTCAATTATAGAAGCTAAACAAACCCCAGATACCTGCTTTCAGCCAGCCTTGGCCACGGAGCTATAGCGCAGGAGGCTTTCCCTCCCACCCGCCCTGGCCAGCTCTGAGCGCCACTCAGGCAACAATGTTTCAATTATAGAAGGTAAATAAACCCCAGATACCTGCTTTCAGCCGGCCGTGGCCACGGAGCTGGAGCCTTGGGTTTCCCCTGGCGATGGAGGAAGCCAAGCCCTGGCCAGCTCTAAGCTCCACTCCAGGCTACAAAGTTTCAATTATAGAAGGTAAATAAATCCCAGAAAAAAAGGAAAAAAAGAAAAAAAGGACAGGCTGGGAGCTTCTGTCGCTGGGGAGGCTTGGACAGCCTGAAAACGGCCCTCAGCCCTTCACCCAGGCTGGCCAGGCACCCCAGTGGCACCCCAGTGGGGACCCCCATGCTAAAGGTGGTGTGGCAAGCCTGAACAGCCATAGGCCCCTCACCCAGGCTTGGCAGGCACCCCAGTGGCACCCCAGTGGGGACCCTTACCTGAAGGGCAAACCAGCCGGCCCCCACCCATGCACCAGGCTTCTATCCTATATAGTAAAAGAGTAATATACAAACTGACCCTAACAGCAGAAAGACTGGGAATGACTGGTCACTATGACACACACTGACCACCAGGGGGCAGATGCTCAATTCAGGAGCTGTTCCCTGGTGGTCAGTGCGCTCCCACAGGGGGAGCTCTGCTCAGCCACAAGCCAGGCTGATGGCTGCCAGTACAGTGGTGGTGGTGGGAGCCTCTCCCGCCTCCTCAGCAGCGCTAAGGATGTCAGACTACAGCTTAGGCCTGCACTCCACTGGCAAATGGACATCCCCCGAGGGCTCCCGGGCTGCCAGAGGGATGTCTGATTGCCAGCTTAGGCCTAATTCCCCAGGGAGCAGGCCTAAGCCAGCAGGTGGTCACCCCCTGAGGGGTCCCAGACTAAGAGAGGGCACAGGCCGGGCTGAGGGACACCCCCCGCCCCGTGCACAAATTTTTGTGCACCGGGCCTCTAATCCTATCTAATAATAGACAAACATGGTAATTAACCATTACTCTGACAGACTTCCTATTGGCTAATCAGGGCGATATGCAAATTAACTGCAACCAAGATGGCGGCCGGCAGCCAGGCAGCTGAAGCGAACAGGAGGCTTGGTTGCTCCAGTGATGGAGGAAGCCAAGGTTCCCCTCCTGCCGCTGCCGGCCTCTGAGCTGCACTCTAAGAAACAATGTTGCAATTGTAGATGCTAAACAAACCCCAGAAACCTGCTTTCAGCCAGTCGGGCCTCAGAGCTGGAGTTGCATCAGTGTTTCAATTATAGAAGCCAAACAAACCAAGATACCTGCTTTCATCAGCCGAGGTCTCAGAGCTGGAGCCGAGCCTCAGAGCTAAAGCTGGCTCTCAGTTCCAGTGACGGCCATAGAAGGTAAATAAATCCCAGAATAAAAAGAAAAAAAGAAAAAAAGGAGAGGTTGGGAGCTTCAGTCACCCGCCAGCTTGAAAACGGCCCTCAGCCCCTCATCCAGGCTGGCCAGACACCCAGGCGGGACCCCCACCCTGATCCGGGACACCCTTCAGGGCAATCCAGCCAGCCCCCACCCGTGCACCAGGCCTCTATCCTATATAGTAAAAGGGTAATATGCAAACTGACCCTAACAGCAGAAAGACTGGGAATGACTGGTCACTATGACACACACTGACCACCAGGGGGCAGACACTCAAGCAGGAGCTGCCCTCTGGTGCTCAGGGCGCTCTCACATGGGAGGGGCTCTGCTCAGCCATAAGCCAGGCTGATGGCTGCCGCTGGCGGGAGCCTCTCCTGCCACCTCAGCAGTGCTAAGGATGTCCGACTGCAGTTTAGGCCTGCTCCCCGCTGGCAAGTGGACATCCCCGAGGGCTCCTGGGCTGCCAGAGGTATGTCTGATTGCCATGTTAGACCCAATCCCCCAAGGAGCGGGCCTAAGCCAGCAGGTGGTCATCCCCTGAGGGGTCCCAGACCGCGAGAGAGCACAGGCTGGGCTGAGGGACCCCCTCCCCCCCCAAGTGCACAAATTTTTGTGCACCAGGCCTCTAGTATATATATAACAGGCTAAGCAACCAGCCGACCAGCCTGTAGGTATAATGCGTACTGACCACCAGGGGGAAGATGCTCAACTCAGAAGCTGCTGTGATTTCACCTTTGGCCATGAGTTATGCTGTTATTGGGGCACTGTCGGCCCAAATCTGGTTTACTGCACATTTGTGTTTGTGTTCTACACCCTGTAGGACAGCAACTTTGCAGAGTGCCCTCTAGCACTCCAGGACCCCTCAGGGCATGTTGGAGAGCTGGTTTAGGCCCAATCCCTGCAGGCCAGGCCGAGGGACCACACCTGCCGGGGAGACCCTTGCTCACTCTGCAGATGCCCTGCGAGCCCGTGTTCTGCCCCAGGTGCGGCCATCTGGGGAGGGATTGTGGGAGGTTGGCTCCAGGACATGTACGCCCATCTCCCCCAGTCCCGCCCCGTTGGCCACCTTCTAATTAATTTCCTTTCAATGTACATGAATCCATGCACTGGGTCACTAGTATAAGAGAAAAGTGTAAGAGTTCTTAGAGGTGTGTAAGCCCTCAGATTTCTTAGGAAGCTTTTTGATAATTTGAAGCACTCTGACTCACCAACATTATCCCGGGTCCATCTACTTCCCTTAATGAACTTCTACAATAAATGTTTTCACAGATTTTATATGATTGGCCTCTCTCTCCACTCTCTTTTTAAATGTATAAACTCTTGCAGGGAAAGGACAATATCTTATTTGGAACTTCTCTGTACTTCTAGTTCATTAGCAATGTGATTAAGGTAGCTATCTAAATACTGGTGAACATGAATGAGCCTCAGGATAGTAAATCTCACAGATGAAATAATCCTGATCATTGAAGAGCCCAATCAAAAATGACACTAAATGTTATACAACTTATTTCACCGAGAGAGTCCAGAGCATTTCAAATATTTTATCTTGTTTATCCACATCGTTCAGAAGGCCATGCATTATTTTCTTCCGTTTATAGGCATCAGATTAGAAAATGTAGCTATAACTTTTCCACTTCAGGAAGCAGTAAAGCCTCCACTAAAATCCTCAAGGTAATCATTCACACACTGATGTTATGCTAATGACCCCTCCTCAGAAGCCAAGCACAGAAGGTGACATGCCACAAATTCTGGTTTATTCATCAAAGTCAGTTGAAAGTTATAAGCTGACAGCTTAAAGAAGACCAAAGCCATACATCAAACTAAATCTTCACAAACCCTTCAGAGAACCAACAATCTAACAGATAATGCCATGAAAAAAATAAAGATTCTGAATTCTAGGGGAGAAAGGAGAGGGAGAGAGAGAGAGAGAGAGAGAGAGAGAGAGAGAGAGAGAGAGAGAGAGAGAGAGAGAGAGAGAGAAGACTTGGGGGTGAGGGGGAAAAAACAAGAGTAGGATGTGTATTGATAGATAAAAAATAAAAAAAAGAAATGTTATCAGTAAGACCAATTCATCAACTGGCAGTAAGAATAAAATACTCTGAGATTAAACAAATCTAGGGAAATACAATATCAGGTTAACAAGGAGTTATTAGCTAACTAAATAACTGCTAATTTGGAATGTATTTATTAAATAGCTACCCACATTGATATCTTTCTGGCTTTCATTTCCTCAATACTTTTTGAGTCTTTTTGAAAAATATTATTATAACACTAGTCATGTTATTTTGTGTTTTTTGCATATCTTATTTCTCCTATCTAGACTTAAAAGTCTTTCACTTGCTTTGTATTCCCCAAAAATCTGAATATAATGCTGTGTCCCAAGCATATGTTCAATGAATGTTTGTAGACTGATTTGGTATTGGTTTGATGCCATTGTAATTAACCTAGTTATTCGTTATAGGAAAGCAGTAAAGTTAAGGCCAAATAGTATAGGCATGTCATTTGTGCAGCTCTGCCAGGAAGCTGCAGTCTAACACCTCCCAGGCCTATTCCCTTCAGATTGCTGGGGAAAGGGACTAGACAGGGTGGAAAATACATGCATGCCCAGTAAAGTCTGGGTAAAATCAGGAAGGTACTTTCCTGTCAGTCACACATGGGAATAAGTCTTTGGTCAGAGTAGGCATGGCCACTGCAAGCACAGGAAGATTTGAGATACTTAAACCCCTAAACAAAGGAGTTCCCCCTCTTGCACTCTTGGTTGCTCTTGGCTTGTGCTCTCATGATCCTGTATTCACCCACATGGGCCCACAGCCATGTGAACCAGACACTGTGGATTAATTGACTGCAACTAGCCTAATGCTACACTGGACCCAATTCCAACATGAAATGGAAACTTTGGACACTCACTTTGCTTTTAGCTCTACTGAATCCCCACCTGCACTTCCTCCAGGACTGAATTGAGGGAAATGGTACTTTACAAACCCAGGGATGTAATGCCACGTAAATAAAAATCACTCATCTCCCATGTGAGTCTCAGAAAATTCTTTTTCTCAAGATATCAAAAGGACATCAGCCCCATCATTCAGTGGGGAAAGGGATCTCCACTTCTACCAGTAACAGATTGAAGGCCATCAGCAAAACTGGTAAGAATGAAAGGTCCCATACAGTGCAACTGACATTAATATCTGAAGAAATGGAAAAACCTTAAAATGTGTGGGGTTTTTTTTATTCTACGTTTTTTTAGGACCAAATATTAGTTTTCCCCAGACTGTTTTCCCTCAGCTTTTAGCATCATATTGATGTTTATAATAGTAATAGTTTATAAGCACATTTCAGTTGGGTGTAGTTTTTTATTTTACTTCCTATTTTTAGACAAATTTATGTAGTTAACAATGAGCCAATTATTTACATAGGCAGGAGATATTTCTTAAAATCTAATAAGCATTGTTATTTTAGAAACTTAGGTTACTCAGACACCAGACAGAAATTGATAAGATTGTACACTACAGTGATATTGCCATGAGAATGAGGACAAAAAAGAAGGGAAAGAGGAAGGAAGGAAGATAGGAAGGTAGGGAGGAAGGAAGGAAGGAAGGAAGGAAGGAAGGAAGGAAGGAAGGAAGGAAGGAAACATTACTCACTAGTTAAAACATCCACTACATCTATAATCTTTGAAGCTACAAATATTTCCTCCACTTTGCAAATGGATAGATTGATCCAAGTCACCTGAATATCAGTGAAAGAACCAAACACAATGGAAGTCAAATTTTTTAATATACTGTCTCAGAAACCAACAGTTCATAATAAATAGTCTATGCAACCGCCTCAAACAGAGCTGAAGACATACAAATGAAAGGCGGTGCCCTTAAGGAGGACAATGGTAGAGCCTAAGACATCACTGGCTTCAGTGGTTCTGTCCCTAGAGCCTCTTTTATGCCAAGCTTGTCGTTTCCCTTTTATCAATTCCCTTGTAACCATTAATTCTTTGAGTTAATTGCACATGCTGTTTTAATCTGTAGGTAATTACAAACAATTAATAGTTAGGAGACAGAATTAGCAGTTCTTGGTCTGATTATCTATATAATTAAGAGGGGTGGGAAACTAGAGTTGACAAATAGCATCTTAATCACTTGAATAATCAAACCCCAGAAGCTTGCTTGGGCAGCTGAATTCCATGTGTTTTATTAGTTCATATTTTAGAATCAATGACTGAAATGTCCATTTACACCAATTCATATTGTTCATTTATAGTAAAAAATGAACAATGTGTATTCTAAAATTACTTAAACGATGTACCTTCTTGCATTTGTTTATAATGAACTGTTTCCAAAAGGATTCAGTAAAAATATACAAGGTTAACTATGTCTATCTATTAAATACCAGTTAATAATCATGGCTCCCAAATATTATTTTGTAAAAAATCTAAGAAATGTGAATAACTCCTTTTGTACTAGGTCTATTTAATACTTTTATTTAAGTGTGTGCTGAGTGACAGCAGGTGAGACATACCTTTAATGTTTTTCCTAGCTATCTGTTGAGACCAGTTGTTTTTAGATACAGAGCAAATACTAAAAAGCAGGAAAAACTTAATGTAGAGTTAAAAAAATCCATACGAGAACTTCATTCTGATCAGGATATAATACCGAACAGTGGCATCATTAGTGCATAATATCTTTCTGAATTGCCAAGTATTTGAATAACTTTGGCAGATGCTTCTAAGTTAATAGTGAATAAAAACCATGCAAAGAAAATCATGCTTTCTGGTGCAATATGGCTTGTCACCTTCGGCTTTAAGGCACTTCCTTGAAAGTCCCACTAAAATATTACAACTGTAAAGGAAAAGATGATAATCTCAAGGTCACACAATACATTAAGTCTGACTATTCACCAATATGCAGATGAGAAAAACAATGTTCTTTAATTAGGACACTGGAAATGAATTGAGGAAAGCAACCAATGACCTTTACATAATAATAAAACCCCTATCCCACCTGAAAGATGTTAGAAAGAATCTTAATACCTCCCAAGGAAAAAAATAAAGAAGAAAGAACAAAAACCGTGTCTTCACAATGTTGGTGCTGCTTTTGAAGACTCACTTTCTTCTCCATACCCTCGTCCATCACAATCCACGTGGACAGTACAACTCCAAAGAAACAACTAGGAAAGGAAGTAATCCTGACTGCAGTGCCAGGATTTAATATAGTTCTATTGTAAGGAAAGAGCTCTGTTCAGAGGGTGGGACTGGCAGGTCTTGATAATAATACATAATGGGTGTTGTAACTTTTTGTGCTGAAGAGCTAAATATAAGAAAGAATGAAGGAGTGGAATTGGCAAGTCCCCACTCAGCAGAGCCAAACTATTCCAAATGGATGATTGCAGGATACCGGGAATTGGTTGGAGAAGTGGGCATTGACACCTGCTCATCAAATACAGAACTAGAAAAAGTAACAGATGCACCCAAGTGAAAGTAGAGCAAAGGAGAAAAACTCACCTGTTCTACCTGTAATCACTTATTTTGTATAGATCAATTTCTCCTTAGTCAGAGCAGAGTAAACACACTGGGGCCTTCACTGATCCTGGCAATGATAGCTAACATTGATTGCTAAATACTTTACATACATTACCTGATCTAGTCTGCACAGTAGCCCTATGAGGTGGATGCTGAGTTTATCCCCAGTTTAAGAGAGGAGAAAACAGCCCTAAGTTCAGACAGTGGGTAAGTGGTTGGGTGAACCCAGGTCATTCTGAATTGAAAGCCCACGTGACTGTCACACGAGAGGAAAGGTCCCTGTGTTAGATGTAATAAACAATGGCCCCGAAGACACTCATGTCCTAATCCCTGGTTCCTGTAACTGTTACCTTTAAGGCAAGAACAGCTTTGCAAACATGATTAAATTGAGAATCTTGACTATCCGCAATCCTTCAGTGGGCCCTATATGTACTCACCACTATCCGTACAAGAGATTTGACTACAGAAGGGGTGAAGGAACTCTGATGTCAGAAACAAGAGATTGCCGTGATTTGAGGAAGAGGTCATGAGCAGAGAAATGCAAGCAGTATTTGGAAGCCAGAAAAGACAAAAGGAAAGCAAAACAAAAACACAAAGATCCTTCCGTAGTCTCAAGAAGTCAGTCCTACAGAAATCTTGACTTAGTCCAGTGAAACTGATTTGGACCTCTGGCCTCGAACTGTATTGCTTTAAGCTACCAAGGTTGTGATAAATTGTTAACCAGCCCTAGGAAATGAATATATTCTTCAATTATGAAAAATCTAGTAAAAGACTTTTAAGTATGAAAATAATGCTGGTACTGTACTTTTATAAGACCTGGGGAAAACAGGATGAAGGACACATGGCATCACTATGTAGTATTTCTCCTGACTGCACGGGAAGCTACACTTATCTCAAAATAAAAAGTTTCAAAAATGCTACTAGGCCCTCCCAAAAAATTTTAGAAAACTGTTGACATTTTCATTATATTTTACAAGCCAACTCTTTAAAACAGAGAACAAAATCAATAAGGAGAAAATAAGCTAAAACGTAAGAAAATAATAATATTTATAAGGTAATTGAAATGAGTTTTTAAAAAGGCAAGAAACACAAGAAAACCAAATACATAGTGGCAGAATTAAAATGTACTTCAGAATTAGTAGAGATGTTAAAGACAGTGTAGAATATCAAACGACTAGATTTGGCAAGCACTCACTCCTACAATGCAGAAAAAAAGTATCCAAAGATGAAAATTACAAGGGAGAAGATTATAGATTAAAGAGGAGAAAAAATAAATATCTATCAAAGGAATCATACACATTACTGAGGATGAAACCAGAACAATCAGAAATGAAGAAAACATACACTATTGAATATTAATTTCCAGAATGAAAAAAAAAAGTGAGTCTTCTCAATATTGAGGCTCATAGTGTTTTAGGAAAAAATTAAATTAAAAGATACCTGCATACAAGTACATTCTGCAAAATTACAAGAATACAAAAATGTAAATTATAAGAATACCAAAAAATTTATACATATTTTGAAAGAAAAAAGCACCTTGCCCTGGCCAATGTGGCTAAATTGGTTGGGGTCATCCCAGGTACCAGAAGTTGTCAGTTTAATTCCTGGTCAAGGGCACATACCCAGGTTGCAGGACACTGGGTAGGGGGCGTGCAGGAGCAGTTGATCTATGTTGATCTCTCACATCAATGTTTCTCTCTCTCCCTCTCCCATCCTCTCTCTCTAAAAATCAATAAAATATTATCTAAAAAAAAATCTCAAAAGTTTAAAGTTATGTTTGTTCTCAGATTTCTTCTAAGAAACAACCTAAGAACCATGAATATTAGAACACCACCAACAGAATTTCCAGGAAAAAGAAAAGTTGTGAAACAGAAATTTTATAACCAAATTGTCTTTAATGTATAAAGGCCAGGAAGAAACTCATTCTCAAATATACCAATACCCTGAAAAATCTCAGAAAAATCTTGAGTTTTTGCTTAGATAAACAAACACTTATCTGAAGACCAAGACATGGTATGAGTGCTAATCATTCCTCCCGGTAACCAATGCACACCATTCTTGTAGGATCACATATAGTCACCAGGATTCTATAGCTGGGACTTAAAACCTAGTCCTGCTAGGCTTCACCTCATTGTTGTTGGTTTTTTTCTGCTTATTCTACTTTCCCAGGAACCAAACAAGTTGTTTCGTAGGGAATAAACTTGAATTCACTCATTCAAATGAAATGGTCTTTCAAATGGAATCTTGGTCTATGATAAAAAATTATAACCAATAACTAATGTCTGTCATGCACTTACTAGTACAATGGCAAAATATCTGGGACATGTACCCAGAGATTGAGTAGACAAGACAAGAATAACAAAGATAAATGTAATGGTTACTTTATTTTCACAGACCCTAAATAATGACTTTTTTCCTTTTTAAAAATTCAAATAGAATCACCTGAATCATAGCATGTTTTAAATAATAGGATTAACCTCTGAGTGTTTCTATGGCACTGTGTTGTTTAACTAAGAAATATGTATATATTTATACCTGGAAAATATATTGTAGAATATACACCAGAATTTAGCAATGAGTATCTCTGGGTGGTGGACTACTAAAGGATTGTCGTGTGTGTGTGTGTGTGTGTGTGTGTGTGTGTGTGTGTGTGTGTGTGTGTGTGAGAGAGAGAGAGAGAGAGAGAGAGAGAGAGAGAGAGAGAGAGAGAGATCTGTATTTTCCAAATTGTCTGCAATTAATTATAACTACATTTTAGAGAAAACACATTTAAAGTAAGCTATATAACTTTCGTTAAAAAGAGGGCAAATTATGTAGAAAACTATGAACAAAAGCAAACTGGAAAAAGCATCACAGAACTTTAGGGACATTAACTTCTAGGGAGGCATGAGATTGAGACTAAATTTTAAATTTTACTTTTTTTTCTAACAAAGACATTTCATTCTTATAAGAAGAAATTAGTATTTGTTTGAACTTCTTTTACCATACATGTAAAATAAATGTTTTCTTTAAATTTGCCCTCAATGACCACAATGTTTTGGAGGGTAGTTGGGGAACTACAACATCTCTAAAGAGTCAAAACTCAGATTTCCCTCCCAGGAAGTAAGAGTCAGTCTGCTGTGTCATAGCTTTGGAAAACTTTGGTTCTCAGGCTTGAAAGTAAAGACTCTTGATTGACTAAAGCAGGAGCCCAGGTTCCAGAACTGCCATGGGTTTCCTTCTGCAATGCAGAGGGGGCTGTGTGAATACATGACCTAAAAATGCCTCTTGGTGGCAGCTCACCTGCCATCCTTAACAAATACAGCTTACGCTGGCAGGGGACTGCAAACTCCAGGAGTGAAGGGACTGTGCCTGGTGCACTGTTTTATCCTCTGCACAACCACAACACCTGGAACAGGATATATGCCAATAATTTTGAACAAATGAATTTTTAAATGAGCTGCAATGTGCATGTTTTAAGTTGACAATGATGTCATACATTTATAGGTAAAAACAAACAAACAAAACCAGAGGTCCAAGAGAAAAGTAGAGTGACAAATCAGTGGAAGCATTCTTAGTGCCACGCCCCCTCGCCCCCACCACACACAGGCACTCCTCAACAGAGGTTAGCAACAGCCTTTAACTAGTCTTTTGTTTGTCTCATATAATTCCAATTTTTTAAATTAATTCTTTTAGGTTTATTATATTTTGATGTATGGACCATATAAATATTACATATTTCAGTCAAGGTTTTAGTGCCCTCATTCATACATGCTTGATAAAAATGAAATTTGAAAAGACGTCTGAGAAATCAATATGTCAGTAAGAGAAGTATTTTTAAATACTCGTATTTTTATGTAACATCAATTTCTAAAAATTCCTTTCATAAGGAAATAATTTGAAATAGCCAAAAGGTTATTTAACAAAAATGTTTATTATGGAATTATTTGTAATAATAAAGCAGAAGTGGGTTAACATTGCAAACTTGAGGCTGGTATTTGTAGAAAGACAGTCTTGCAAGGTTGACCCTGGACTGGCATCTGCGAGCTTGGCAGGTAAATAGTTCCCTACACTTTCCCTAAAAGATAAGGGTGTATCACTACACCTAGATTGTACAAACAATATTGTTTATACAGAATAATATTGGAACATGCTAAGCAAAAGACGCCTATGTGACCATTTCCCAATCAAAGCCTTGGGTGCTGAGTCTCTGAAGAGTTTCTCCATTTACAACACTTCACACATGTCATGACTCATTGCTGGAGGAATGACGTGCGTGCATCCGTGTGACTCCACTGGGAGGAGACTCTTGGAAGCTTGCTCCTGGTTTGCTCTGGTCTTCAGCCATGTGCCTTTTTCCTTTCTTGATTTTGCTTTGTATCCTTGTACTATAACGAACCTTCGCTGTGAATATCACTACATGCTGAGCCCCATGAATCCTCCTAGCAAATCATCGAACCTGCAGGTGGTCGATGGACCCACAACACAACAATAACATGGGAAATAACATAAATTTTCAGTAATGAAAGATTGGTTAGGTAAATTACAGTATATACATGCATTGGATTATTTTATAAAAACAAAATGTTTGATTCTGAAGGTTTTTACAAAATAACTATAGCACTGAAAATATTATATATCTTATGCTTCTAATTATAAACAAAAAATCCATAAACAAAAGGATTAAACAAAAACATACCAATATGCTTAAAGTGACTTCTGGAACAGTCAAATTTTTGTCTGTATTATATTCTTCTCTGATTTGGCTGAATGTGGGGTTCATAAATCCTAAGTACCTGACTCACATACGGCCACCTTTTCAGGAAAGCTATCCCAATTAGTTTTTTCCTCATACCAGTTGCTGTAGGACTTAACCCATGTTTTGTCTGTGCAACCAGACTTGCTGCCTGAGCTTTAGAGGGCTGGATTAGGAAGCAGTTCATGAGCCTGACCAACACATCTGAGTTGGACATGAAAGGGTGAGCACACTGAACATGCCTGGCTCAAATTCTGCCCGTTTGCTCTCTACACCAAATGGATACAATCTGACACAATCAAGTCTTATAGTTAACAGTTTAAATACTAAGTGAATGAACAGAAGCAGGTGGTTAGCTGAGAGGCTCAGCAACTTCTCTACTTCTCCCCAAAGCAGGGTGATACTCCCGGGGTTGGGAAATCCAGATCATAGAATGGCTGTGGGCCTGAGGGGAAGACTTTCCACAACGCCTTCACATACATGCTGCATCACTAAAGGAAAACGCATATGCCACTCCCTTTCAGGTATAAGGAGCCTGACATGAATGTTTGGCCTTACAGAAGATCTATAATGGAGATACGTTCGTTTTATAATAAAAAAAAAGGACGATTAAGCGTTAGTGAACAAAACCTATCTTCAAAATGCTTTGTCACACATCTTTGGTATTTCATTACTTCACAGGTTATGCATGCAGTAGAATTATTGTGCAAATTGTGGAATCAGGTGGCCTTTTTATAAAATAAAAACAAGACTCTATTCCCTAAGAAAAATTGTTAATTTTTAGTTATTTCCATCTGTCTTTGATGATTGCCTTGTCAGAAGATTGAAGTTCATTAATACATCATTATCTTTACTAAAAGCTTGTTAAAGTAATACATTCAAGGAAGGAAATAAGATTTTGGTGACAAAAACAAAAGGATAATTATGGAACAGCATTTTAGCCCTGCTTATGTCTGTGTATTTATTCCAAATGTTTCACCCCACTTTTTTTCTACTCTCCTAGTCATAGCTAGGAGAGAGATAGCTTGTCATCTTACAAGGTATATAGACCATATATGGTTGCTGGCAACTTAACAAAATTATAGGAAGAGTATTATAGAGAATCAATTGAAAATGTATGTAAGTACAGAGATTCACAAAGACTGAGTCTATAAAGCTACAGCAAATATCACACATAAATATAACAGACAAGATTAGTGAAATAAGCTAACAACATGAACTTTCCATTATCATGATTACCAGTTAACAATTACTGGGTTTAAAGAGTAGCCAATTTCTACCTGTTCTTTTCAGTCCTTTCAATCATCATTAGAAAGGAAGAAAAGATAAAACATAAATGTTTCTCCCTGCTAAAAATATAAGTAAAGTCTACATTCTGAGTGAATAATGAAAATCCTGAATATTAATGTGTTAAATGTTCTCTATGAATCTCAGTGGCCATGTGGCCCTGTTTCCATTATTACCAATAAATGAAAATTGACTGTACTAATAAAATATTTCGCAGATGCTCTGTCTTCTTACTCCTACACATCAACAGTTAAAATTCAATAAAATTTGGTTCTTTTCAGAAACATAATATGTATTATTTTGTAGAAACTAAGAAAAATTGAGGATAAAATTAAATTTATTTATTAATTCATCTTACTGATTTTGCTAATTACTAAGTCCAAACCTGAATCTTTTCCCTAAAGTGCTCTACTTGCCTTAACCTAAAAGGGAATTAAGTCCATCCCACTCATTTGCCTATGCCATAGTCTCCACCTATGATGGTTAACTTTATGTGCCACCTTGTCTAGGACACAGTGTCCAGATATTTGGTCAAACATATCTGGATGTTGCTGTGAAAGTTTTTGATTTTTTTAAAAATATAGTTTATTGATTTTTTACAGAGAGGAAGGGAGAGGGATAGAGAGTTAGAAACATCGATGAGAGAGACACATCGATCAGCTGCCTCCTGCACACGTCCTACTGGGGATGTGCCCACAACCAAGGTACATGCCCTTGACCGGAATTGAACCTGGGACCTTTCAGTCCGCAGGCTGACGCTCTATCCACTGAGCCAAACCGGTTAGGGTTGTTTTGATTTTTTTTTAGATGAGATTAACATTTAAATCTGCTTTGAGTAAAGCAGATTGCCTTCCATAATGTTGGTGGGCTTCATCCAAACAGTTGAAGGCCTTAAAAAAAAAAAAAAAAAAAAAGCAAAAGATTGACTTTCCCTGAAAAAGAGAGAATTCTATAACGAGACTGCCTTCAGTTTTGAGCTGCAACACCAACTTTTCCCAGGTCTCCAATCTGACAGCCCTCACTGCAGATTTTTTTAAAATATATTTTTATTGATTTCAGAGAGGAAGGTAGAGGGAGAGAGAGATAGAAACATCAATGATGAGAGAGAATCATTGATAGGCTGCCTCCTATACAACCCACACTGGGGATCGAGCCCATAACCTGGGCATGTGCCCTGACTGGAAATCCATGACCTCCTGGGTCATAGGTCGACACTCAACCATTGAGCCACGCGGCCAGGCCTCACTGCAGATTTGAACTTAACTCTGCAATTGCATGAACTATGCCTTAATATAAATCTCCCCATACATTGTGGGGTAAAGAAAGAGAGACAGAGACAGAAATTGATTGATTTTAAGAAATCATATATGGAGAGAAACAAAAGATATAAATATATGTTTATCTATATAGATAGATAGATATGTACCTATATCTATACCTATCTCAAGAGAACGAGAAAGATCTTATTGGCTCTGTTTTTCTGGAGAACCCTGACGATTATAACCTCATAACACACCCTAACCAGTCTCTACCTTCCCAAGCACACCAAACCTCAAGGCCAAGCTAAAACACCATATTTTTCTCTTTACTCATAAATGCATTTTGGAATTAAATGGAATATGACTAGCATGATGACAACAATAACCCTGAATCTATCCTAATAATTTTAAAAGATTAATTAATTTTAAGTTTTGTGTTTTCAGTATTAAGAAAAGTATGCCTTGCAATCTCCTCACTAATAAGATAAGCCAATATGAATGGTCATGAATTCTGAGGACTACTCATCCACCACTGGGACAGAATACAGGTCAATACCAATATTGTGGGCTACCTTTCCTTGTGTCTTAACTCAGTCACAACACTATAACTTATTTAAAAGACATGACAGATGTCTACAATCTATTTGTATTCCTAAGCACCTAACAGAGCATTTTGCATGCTCTGTTTTTCAAAACATTAAAAGCACACACACACACAAAGCCTTTCCTTTTGCCTTAAAATTCAAATAACATCTTCACTTTCATTATGGACACTTCTAAAAATCATCTTTAACCCCTATAAAAGATAAAACCAAAACAATATATTAACTTCATCTCCATAAAGCCTCTGTCAAAATGATGAAAAATGTGAAATTTGAATAATTACTGGATATTAGATGAGATACTATTTTGATTGTTCTTTAAAAAGAGATTCCTGCCCAGCCAGCATGGCTCAGTGGTTGAGCATTGACCTATAAACCAGAAGGTTACGGTTCAATTCCTGGTCAGGGCACATGCCCTGGTTTTGGGCTTGATCCCCAGTGTGGGACATGCAGGAGGAAGCCAATCAATGATTCTCTGTCATCATTTATATGTTTCTACCTCACTCTCCCTCTCCTTTCCTCTCTGAAATCAATAAAAATATTTTTTAAAAGGATTTCTTATATTTAATAATAAAACTGAAAAAATATTCATGGATGGATATCAAGGTTTTTAATTCAAATAATCCAAGCTGACAAGCGAACTGAGTGGGTACATTAATGAAATGACCACGAGTTCATAATTATTGAAGCTGGATGATGGGTACGTGTGTATTTACTATCCTACTTTATTTGTGTATACATTTATGTTTTCTATAATAAAATGGTTTTACCTGTTTATTCCAAAATGCATACACTTTTATTATACCAGGAAAACATTGAATTAAAAAAACTAATCATGGAGGTGGGGGTAGGGGTGGCGGTGGGCTAGAAGAGGTCAATGAGGGAAAAACCTCATATGTAATACTTTCAACAATAAAGATTTTTTTAAATGGAAAAAAAAAACACCACTAATCATCAGGAAAAGAGAGCCAGGCCACAAAGCAAAACATGAATGACAATACCTTTCTATCTGGCAATATCTGGTTTTAAAAAGGAGAAATTGAATTAGACAATAAAGTCAAGGAAGCTCAACTAAGCAAAATCCCCACTGAGTCCTCACAAAGTAGCTTTGTTGAAAACACTGTAAAAACCCTAGGCCAGAATCTTCCTCAGGTAGAGCAGAGCATCAGAAATTTGTTTAATGTCCATCTTTTCCACTAGAATATTAGCACTACAAGATCAACAGCTTTTGTTATGTTTGTCAGTGTCTCTCCAACATCAAACAGAGTATACAGAGTAGATGCTTATTTAATATTTCTCAATTATTCCTGTATATAAAATATGTTCTAATAACCACCACAAGACCATAAACTCTTATCAGTATTACTAGAGGCCCTGTGCACAAAAATTTGTGCACTTGGGGGGAGGAGGCGGAGGGGGGTCCCTCAGCCCAGCCTGTGCCCTCTCACAGTCTGGGACCTCTCAGGGGATGACCACCTGCTGGCTTAGACCCGCTCCCCGGGGGATTGGGCCTAAGATGGCAATCAGACATCCCTCTGGCAGCCCGGCAGCCCTCGGGGGATGTCCACTTGCCAGAGGGGAGCAGGCCTAAACCACAGTCGGACATCCTTAGCGCTGCTGAGGAGGCAGGAGAGGCTCCCACCACCACCGCTGTACTGGCAGCCATCAGCCTGGCTTGTGGCTGAGCAGAGCTCCTCCCATGTGAGAGCGCCCTAACCACCAGAGGGCAGCTCCTGCATTGAGCGTCTGCCCCCTGGTGGTCAGTGTGTGTCATAGTGACCAGTCATTCTCAGTCTTTCTGCTGTTAGGGTCAGTTTGCATATTACCGTTTTACTATATAGGATAGAGGCCTGGTGCACAGGTGGGGGCCGGCTGGTTTGCCCTGAAGGATTTCCCAGATCAGGGTGGGGGTCCCGTTTGGGTGCCTGGCCAGCCTGGATGAGGGGATGATGGCTGTTTGCAGCTGGTCACACACCCTTCAGGGTGGGGGTCCCCACTGGGGTGCCTGGCCAGTCTAGGTGAGGGACTGAGGGCTGTTTTCAGCTGGCGGGTGACTGAAGCTCCCAACTTCTTCTTTTTTTCTTTTTTTTTTTTTATTCTGGGATTTATTTAACTTCTATGGCTGTCACTGGAACTGAGAGCCAGCTTTAGCTATGAGGCTATTCTCCAGCTCTGAGACCTCAGGTGCTGAAAGCAGGTATCTGGCTTTGTTTGGCTTCTATAATTGAAACACTGTTGCAGCTCCACCTCTGAGGCCCGGCTGGCTGAAAGCAGGTTTCAGGGGTTTGTTTAGCTTCTACAATTGCAACATTGTTTCTTAGAGTGCAGCTCAGAGGCCAGCAGGGCAGCGGCAGGTGGGGAACCTTGGCTTCCTCCATCACTGGGGCAACCAAGCCTCCTTTTCGCTTCAGCAGTTAATTTGCATATCTCCCTGATTAGCCAATGGGGATTGTGTCGGAGGTACGGTTAATTACCATGTTTGTCTATTATTAGATAGGATAGTATCAGGATGCAGGCTCGGTCCCAGTGTGGGGCATGCAGGAGGTAGCTGATCATTTATTTTCTCTCATCATTGATGTTTCTATCTCTCTCTCCCTCTCTTTTCCTCTCTGAAATCAATAAAAAAATATATTTTTAAAAAATAAAATTCATTTCAAAGATTCAAGTTTTAATTATGTATGCTCCTTTCTGAAAATTATTTATCAGTAACATACCTATTTAGCATGTTAAAAATAGCTTCTACATATACCTGTTATTTGAGCTTCATATCCAATGAGAAATAGATAAAATAGGGAATACCTCTGCCCTTTTATAAAATAAAATAAAATAAAATAAAATAAAATAAAATAAAATAAAATAAAAATGAAGCTCACAATGTATCAGTCAGCTGAGATTCCAATCCTGATTTTTAACTTATGATTCTTCACTCTTGCAAGTGGAGAACTATCTATATGTTCTTTTTAACTTAGGATAAGTACTAATTCTAGTAAGACAGGAAACAGATTCTGAGAAGTTGAACCCAGAGCAAAAGAATGAGAGAAAATCAAATCCATTTTGTGGGCTTTTTGGTACAATATTAAGGAATACCATTTCAAAATCTTAAAACATATGTAGAGTTCACTTTATTTTTTATTTTTTTATTCTTTATTGTTTAAAGTATTACATAGGTCTCCATTTTTCCCTATTGACCTCTCTCCAGCCATTCCCACCCCCCAGCACATGCCCTCACCCCCCTACTGTCTGTGTCCATGGGTTATGCTTATATGCATGCATACAAGTCCTTTGGTTGATCTCTTACCCCCACCCCTGCCCTCCCTTCCCTCTTAGGTAGGACGATCTGTTCGATGCTTTATGTCTCTGGATCTATTTTTTTTTTCATCAGTTTATGTTGTTCATTATATTCCACAAATGAGTGAGATCATATGATATTTATCTTTCTCCAACTGGCTTATTTCTCTTAGCATAATGCTCTCCAGGTCCATCCTTGTTGTTTCAAATGGTAGGAGTTCCTTCTTTTTCACAGCAGCATAATATTCCATTGTGTAGATGTACCACAGTGTTTTAATCCACTCATCCACTGATGGGCACTTAGTCTGTTTCCAAATCTTAGCTATTGTAAATTGTGCTGCTATGAACATAGGGGTGCATATATCCTTTCTGATTGGTGGTTCTGATTTCTTGGGATATATTCCTAGAAGCGGGATTACTGGGTCAAATGGGAGTTCCATTTTTAATCATTTGAGGAAACACCATACTGTTTTCCACAGTGGCTACATCAGTCTGCATTCCCACCAGCAGTGCACAAGGGTTCCTTTTTCTCCACATCCTCACCAGCACTTGCCATTTGTTGATTTGTTGATGACAGCCATTCTGATAGTTGTAAGATGGTACCTCATTGTTGTTTTGAATTGCACCTCTTGGATGATTAGTGACTCTGAGCATGTTTTCATATATCTTTTGGCCTTCTGTATGTCCTCTTTTGAAAATTGTCTTTTTAGGTCCTTTGCCCATTTTTTGATTGGATCATTTATCTTTCTTTTGTTAAGTTGTATGAGTACCCTAAAAATTTTGGAGAGTAAACCCTTATCAGAGATAATATCGGCAAATACTAGTATGTTCTCCCATGCAGTAGTCTGTCTTGTTGCTTTGTTGATTGTTTGAAGAAATAATAAGAGAAAAATTCCCTAATGTTGGGAAGAAGTCACACGAGTCTAAGAAGCAGAGTACCAAACAAGATGAAGCCCAAAAAAACAACATCAAGACACATCATAATTTAATTGGCAAACATCAACGGCAAAGTAAGAATCTTTTTTTTTTTCGAATTAAAGAGTCACATTTATTGCAAATCCGGGACTATGAGGGGGCATTTCGCTCTCCCAGATCTCATAGTGCCTGCCCCAGCCCCAACACCAGATTTATATAGGCAAAGATCACAAAGGTATTGATTACATCCCAAAGTTTGGAATGAGGAACCTGGTTTGCAAAAAAGCAGTTTACAGAAGCAGAAGCAGTTTACTTAAGCATGTTATCTAAATTACAGTTTTGGAGTCTCCAGAACACTTAGTCAACAGTGACATGTTAACTGAAACCCTCTGACCTTGGGATAATTGTGCTGTCCTTCCCAGGTAAAGGAAAATGTGCTTTTTAAGACCAGTATGACCACAACCAATGGGATATTCACATTACAATCAATAGGGTATTTAATTGAATAGGATGATTTATATAATTTAGAAAATCAAAATAACTTTTCTATTATTTTAGCAAGCAAATAAGTACAGAAATCAAACAGCAGGGTTAAAGTTAAACTATAGTTTCTACCTGAGATGATTGCTACCATACTTCACCTTCAGCAACTTGTACAGACCTTTTCTTTCTTTTTTCTTTAAAATGTATTAGAATTCTTCACTCTTAGAAACCTTAATTTTTCAATGATAACCAAAAAATAAACAGCCAGCATTTATATTTATGAACATATTTTAAACACACTTACTTTCAAGAAAAAATATACATTCAACAAAGTACAAGAGACCTTCTTTAATAAAAACTAAGAGCAGTGTTATGCCCAGATTTCAAGATTCCCAAGAGCCCACCAGGGAGCCAGCAAGTCCGATGCAAAAGCAAAGTAAGAATCTTAAAGGCTGCCAGAGAGAGACAGAAAGTTACCTACAAGGGATCTCCCATTATCAACTGATTTCTCAACAGAAACACTTCAGGCCAGAAGGAATGGAATGAAATACACAAAAGGATGCAAAGTAAGGGAATGAATCCAAGAATACTGTACCCAGCAAGGCTATCATTCAAAATTGAAGGTGAAATCAGGAGCTTCACAGACAGAAAAAAAAGGCTAAGGGAGTTTATTACTGAAAAGGTAAAAGAGAATAAAAAGGGGCAGAGAAAACTTATTGTGCTTAGCAGATATCTTGCAGAAAGCTTGCAACCTTGAGCACTGCATAGCCTAGATAACCACTGGGAGGAACCAGACCCTTACGTCAGCAGGAATGGCTTGCAGCCAGCAGAAGTTAATAAAAACCCTTCTCTTCCTTGACTCTCTGCTGACTCCTTTTTGTTGGATTCATCCCACCTGCACCCAGGGTCCTGGAATAAAAATATATTTTGATACATTATGGCCTCATGCCATGGTTGCCAGACCCTGGCCCACTCTGAACCTTTCAATTACCACCAAGCCAGCAATGCAAGAAATGCTAAAGGGACTGTATAAAAAGAAGAAATAGACAGGGAAGAAGAATCACAGGCATAAAGAATAAAAATGGCAACAAACATACCTATCAGTAATAACCTTTTTATTTTGTTTTTATTAAATTTATTGATATGACATTTGCTAATAATATAGGTTTCAATGTACATTTCTGTGATACAAGATGTGTATGTGGCATTGTGTGCCCACCACCCAAAGTCAAATCATCTTTCACTTTAAATATAGAAAATCACACAAAAATATTTCCCACTCTAACAATGAGAACAAGCCAGTCTACAACACCATCATTTTTTTTGGGTAGCCAACCACAGAGCTGAGGTCACAAAGCAACTTGATGAACTACTATACAAGGTTGGCAAGCTCTTACAAGGAGAGATGGAAAACAGTTAACCTTGGGCAAACTGTGGGAGCAAGAGATGACCACCACAGACGCAGGCAAGGAGAGAAGAGCTGAAGTTTTAGTAAGTGCTTAAAGGCCAAATGTGGACTCACTTGGTAAGCAGAGAATCCCTGGAAGCCCAGACACCCAGGAGCAGCCACCCTGCTCTCCTATTCTTTACCAAAGGCTTCCTTCAGAAAATATGTGTTCTCATTTTTTTTAATATATTTTATTGATTTTTTACAGAGAGGAAGGGAGAGAGATAGAGAGTTAGCAACATCGATGAGAGAGAAACATCAATCAGCTGCCTCCTGCACATCTCCTACTCGGGATATGCCCGCAACCCAGGTACATGCCCTTGACCGGAATCGAACCTGGGACCTTTCAGTCCGCAGGCCGACGCTCTATCCACTGAGCCAAACTGGTTTCGGCATTTGTTCTCATTTTAATTGAGGTTTAAACATTCAACAAAGCAAAACAATAGAAAAATAGAAAAGAATTACAACGGGAAAGAATCAAATAAAATTACTGTAATTTTATTTAAGCATGGTACTGATTATTTTCCTCCACATCAATTTATTAATTCTAATGTAAATGTTTTTAAAAGACCTGTTGTAATAGAATCTCACACAAAAATGCTATATATTTTTATTTGTTGCTATTTCAGAAACACTGAAAATAGAAAAAAATAATAAATATCATCTAAAAATTCATGTTCTAAAAATTATATGTGGATAAACATCTTCATTCACATATAATTAAATGAAAATTATTGAGGTCAATTAAGATCATGAAAAATATAAGAATCCTTTTTAAAAGCCTGTGTGTTTCCTTTTTTATAAGTGGAAAATAAATGGTCTCTTTTTTAACACAATAAGAGAAAATACATCAGTCTTTTATATTTCTTCAATATATTTCCAAAACAAATTTTGCCCAAGAAAGGAATTTAAACCAAAAATTAGAAACTCAGAAAAAAAAAACACTTTATAATATTCAATTATCCTTGTTATCCAATTATCTTTGTTTCTATGCTTTAGCCTTCTATTCCTTAAGTCAGATGAGCCTGCAAAATATTCTGACATATGTGTAATTTTTTATGGTCATGAATTATTAATTTCAATTTTTAAAATGCCAAAGAAACTCCCTTGGGTGTAAAAGGAGGATTACAAATCTGGTTGCAAAACTGCCTTTAAAAAAAGGCAAATTAAAAAATACGATATTGCTTTTTTGTATCCTAAAAATTAGTTCCAGCCCTAGCTGGTTTGACTCAGTGGATCGAGCATCGGCCTCTGGACTGAAGGGTCCCGGATTTGATTCTCGTCACAGGCACATGCCTGGGTTATGGGCTTGATCCCCAGTGTAGGATGCACAGGAGGCAGCCAATCAATGATTCTCTCTCATCATTTGTATTTCTATCTCTCTCTCCCGCTACCTCCCTCTCTGAAATCAATAAAATATATTTTAAAATAAATAAATAAAATAAAAATTAGTTCAAAGTCACTGTGGGTAAGTTAACCAACATTAAGAAATTTGGCTATCTGTAGACAAAGATAAACTCGGTGTGCACATTCAAGATAAAATATTCCAAACAGGGAGTACAGAGAAAAATCACCTTCATAAAATGGCTTCACAGCTATTTGCTTTATAGGAATAAAGGTACAGTAATTAGTATGACATTTAATAAATTTCACTTTGAAGAACTGCTTAAGCCCCAGTGATTCTTCAAATCCAACCACCTCAACTTTTATTTGTTTTTAAGCCATAGAATTGTAGTATATTTTGCCAGCACAGTTTCACTACCTCATGTTTAAAAGATTCATATGTATGAAATGCTTGAAAGAAACATCCCTTATATACACTATATTTCCCAGTGGACACAGCTTTGTACAAACTGATAAAAAATGAAGGGTCATAAAATAGGAAATCCATTTTCATGCCCACTGGTGTGTAATTGAATAGATTCTTTGAATGGTTGCTAAAAATTAATTCCAACTTAAGAGCAATGAAATATTTTACCTTTTGCAAAGCAGTCAGGAATGACAAAAGTATTCTTTTTCCCCTTTAGCAAAGAACTGAAATTCTGTGATCTCAACAGTTATTGCCTTCATCTATCTAAACTATAAACCCTGCTCATGCACTGCACAGGGAAATTTGGAGCTCCTTCAAAGCTCAATCATCCAAACACAACAGAGATTCTCATTGGTTTAAAGTATATGTTAGATCACTAGGATATTGTTCCAGGATATTAAATTTGAAGAATGACTGACTTTGGTTTCCCTATGAGTTAGGGCACAGTAATGAATAGTTCTCCTTGATTTAGAATTGATTCAAAATTATATTTAGGGCACACAAACATGTCTACTGGCCCATAAAATTGTATCACATATCCCATATGTTTTAGAGAGAGAGAACACATACCTTTTAAATTAAGAATAATAAATGTGGTGGTTACCTAGCAAAATTCACACAAACATAGCACCTGCCCTTGAGGGGTTTATGTTCTAAGACATTTATATTCAATAAGAGTAACCTATAGATCAGTGCTTACTTTTTCCCCTTTACTTTTTAAAACTTTCTTTACTGTTTTTAAAAAACCAAAAGTGTTATTTACTATACTCAATCAGGCAAACAATTCAGGGCTGGGGGCAAAATAAGTTAACAGTAGTTTGTATGGAAAATAATATAATCATAAATAAATAATAACACAAGAATTAATTGTGTTTTTCATTCTCACAACTGTAAACAAACCCAATTTCACACACACACACATACACACCCAACTTACTACACTATAGGCCTAATAGCACAGCATGCTTTTCTTCAGTGCCAAAGGAATTACTATACCTGGCATTTCAGTTCAACACATGGTTTTGGTTTTAAAAATCAACAAGCCCAACAGGTACTGAGTTCACACTTACCAGGTACAGCTAAATGCTGAGTGCTTGCTATGTACCAGGCATGTGCTTAGTGCTGAGAATACAAGATGAACAAGACACAGCCCCAGGCTTTGAGAAATTCATAGTCTAGGAGGGAAAAGTAAATAAACAGAGTTTACCACCACTTTGTGGTGAGGTTCTTAACAAATGCATGTGGTGAAGGCTCACTCAGAGATGAAGCAACTCTGCCATGGAGGTCCATGGATAGCCCACAGCAATGGGCACTTGAGCTGACACTGAAGGATGATGAGTATGTTTAGCAGGGGGTGGAAGAATTTAAATTGCTCAGAAGCAGATAGTAATGATAAAAATGAGGGGTTTGGGCTTTGAGTTCCACATTCTCGAGGCACTCAAATACTCTTTGGATATCCCTGAGACTTAGCACAAAGCACTGTTTAGGCAGACAGGCGGGTGAAAGGGGAGAACCCAGGTAAAATCCGGAAGTGGCCCCTGATATCCAGAGAGGCTGGTCAGGCAAGACAAGAGTGGGTAGCCAGGAGTTTCTCAAGAAACGCAACACATTTTTCAACACTGTGGCCCTTCTCTAGTTGCTATGACTAGAGATGCCAAGTGAAGCCCTCCAATGGGTTAGCCTTTATATTCTGAACCCTGAGTTTAAAGACTCTGTCTTTCTAGTGATATATTTCCTAGCATAATTTTATGATAATTGATAAGATGTTCAGGACTTGTCTTTTATATTTAACTAGTGGCCCGGTGCACAGATTCGTGCACATTGAAAGGAAATTAATTAGAAGGAAGATTTGTGTGATAATTATGTTACTGAAAAAAAATTACATGTCAAAATAGTATATATAATATAGTATTATAAAATTAAAATACAAAACATTTTACTATTGCTATTCGCCCTTTCTCTATAATAGACGTGTCAGAGATGAAAGAAAATTAGTAAAATGTGTATGAAAATAATATATAAATTGATTAATAAATAAACAATAACAACATGATATAAAAACAACAAAGACATGATATAAAAACAAAAACAATATAAAAACAAAAACATGATATAAAAACAACATTGATAGAAACAATAACTGATAAATAAATGTTTATTTTTAAATTGCCAGTGCATGTCATATGTACTGGCCAGCTGGTCGGTTGAACAGTCAGACAGTTGGTCATTTAGCCTTTTATATATATAGATGGGCTCTCTGATAATACAGTGGTCTATAGTTGTATGTGGCCAACCATTCCAATTTGCCCATGATGACCTCTGTTTTAGCATTAAAAGTGATAAATCCTGGAAACCTGCTCAGTCCAGAGCAAGCTGGGCCAGTGGTCACTTTAATATTTCCTACTCCAAAGCTTCTAGCAGAATATATACACAGCATGGATTTTCCTGGTGAATTTCTCCTTTTAAAAATCTATAATGTGAAATGTAACATACAGGAAGAAGAGCACAGAAAATGTTATATGCACAGATTTAACAAATGGTGGGCCACTCCATACCAGAAACAATGTAATGCCACCACTCTAGGATCCCTCCTTCACAGGCAAAGTACTTTGCTCCCCCAAGAGCCAACTACTTTCCCAATTATTTCTTATAAAACTCTCTCTGTCGTTTAAAAGTAAATTTATGAAGGCATTAAACTGTAAAGTTTAGCTTTACCTTTTTATTTGAACTTGATCTACCAAAATCCTTTTGTATTTTTCTTTTAGGGATCAACATTATTTTAATAAAACCCACCCATGTTGCTACATCTAGATGTAGCTGCTTCCCTTTCTTCCTAATACCCTTTCCGTGGATGCATTTACCACAATTTATTCATCACCGTGCTGTTGATGACGTTTGAATTGTCTACAGTTTGGGTTATTATTGACAACACTGCTGCGATCATTTTTACATGTGCCTCCTGGTGCGTATGTCCCAGAGGTGCTCTAGGGTTGTGCTAGTGAAGTGCGGTCCCTGGATTAGCAGAATCAATCCTCATCACCCCGCAGCTTGCTAGAAATGCAGGTGCTCAGGACCCGACCCAGATCTACTGAATCAGAATCCCCATTTTCATGAATTCATTTGCACGTTAAAGTCTGTGTGATAGCATGCAGGCTTTAATGGACTACAGGGAAGCCCTGCCCTAGAGTACAAGCTAAGGAGTGGAATCACTCCAATTAAGCTTCACTTGGCAGCTGCAGAGCCTGAGGGCTCCTAGCCTTTCACATCCTCACCAGCACTTCGTGCAGTCAGTCTTTTACATCTGTAACCATCTGGTGGGTGAGGTCTGAAATCTCCTAGATTTTCTCTGCATATACCTAATTACAAGTGAGGTTGAGCACCTTTGTGTAAATTCGTAAGGGATTTGGATTTCCTCATTTTAAACTTCCTTTTCCAGTCTTTTGTCTGGTTTTATGTCAGGTTATTCTTCGCTCGAAAAAAAATTTTTTATATACAAGGTTTTACAGAATTGTTGGATATATGGATTGGAATTATTTCTCCCACTCTGTGATTTGTATTTTTACTCTTTATGGTGCATTTGATGACTGGAAGTTCTTAATTTTGATATAGGTTAGCCAATCAGGTTTTTTTTCATTTGGTGATTTTGTGTCTTGTTTAAGAAATCCTTTCCTACTCCATGGTCCTGGACATATTTCCCTACACTGTTTGTGAAAGTTAATAGATTCATATTTTTAACTTTTTACTGAAATACAGACCATGTAGGAAATTGAACTTAAGAATTCAGCTTAGTAACTATGATTAGATTTAAACCAGAGCATTTCTAGCAATCAGAAGGCCCTCCAATGGCTCCCTTTAGTCACCACACCTCAAGAGTGAGATAATATATGTCCAACTTTGCCTCTATGAGAATAAAGTATTTTTAAAAATTCCTCTTTTGCCACTTCTTTAGTATATCAAATATATCTGTAAGGTGCAGAACCCTTGGCAAACCCACAGCCACAGCCTGGCTGGGTGATCACTTTCTCACTCTCCAGCCCTTACAATAGAGACCTCACACTCCAGACCGCTTGCTAGCATTGGCACCCCAACTCCTCTGCTCCTCTATCCTCTCCCAATGTGGACAGCAGGCATTGCAGGCCTCCCACCGGCAGCAGCATGCTCAGTCCTCCCACCCCCTCATGCCTATGGGACTGCCGTGGCCGAGGCTCACAAGTAACCCAGAAAGTTGCTTCCTGTGAACCAGCTCTGGTCGGGGCACATCGTGAACTCCTCTACCTTAATGGGCTATACCTTCTCCAGAATGGTATGAACCCCAGCCTGCAGGAGGGAGGCCCGTTCCACGTTTCCATTCCTGGATGCCCTCTCTCAGCCTCAGGATACCCTGTAGAATTCGCTTATATCTCTTTTCTCATGGCATACTAATCATATTAAACTTCCCTTGTTTAAATTCCTATGTAGTATATGTCTCCTGCCACAAACCAAGTAATGCCCGGAGCTAACAGAAGCTGGAACCGACAACAATGGACCCCTTTAGAGACTTCAAAGAGAGCCTGGCTCTGCCAACACTTTGGTTTCAGACTTCTAGCTTCCAGAATGGTGAGACAATAAATTTCTGTTGTATTAAAACCACTGAGTTTGTGGTAATATGCTATAGTAGCCATAAAAAAACTAATGCACCCTATTAAAAAGTTATTTTTAATTTTATATCTAAGCAGTAACTTTGGAGAAGTTATAAGACTATCCTTTAAGTTTAACATAAAAGAATAGATAAGTAATAATAATTTTGTTAAACATTAATGTATGAACTATAATTCTTCCAGGGAAGAATTGCTTCTTGACATTTGCTTTAGTTCCTCAAAATATCATCATGCCTTTTCATTTGTAAATTCTGAAGTTAAAATATAGTATTTGCCCCTTCTTCTCTTGGAATATTCTGAAACCAACAGTAAAAATGAAAACCCAGAAAAGCAAATTCTTTAGGTGGAATGAAGAGACAACCACAACTCTGAAACACACTATATGAGAAAGAGCTTCTGTGGAGAGCGGCTACAGTGTTCAGATAGGATCAAACCTCAGACTGACTTGTGGCAAAGCCACATACAAGTCCCAGCTTGGAGGGCAAAGTCCTCCCAGCACAATTATAGCCAAATGGCTATAGTTGTAAGCTTGACCTTATAGTCCGACCCTGCAGTCCTAAGTAGCTAAGGGATGTGGGCTGCGGGAGGTGCAGCAAGTGCTGCCTAAACAAAGCTTGATAGAGTTTAAGAGAAAGGCAACAAAAGGAAAGAAGCAGATTTGAAACTCGCAAGAACATTGTAAGCATCTAGCCCTTGTTTTGCTTTGTGTGATCTGACTATAAAATAAAGCTTCGGCTTATAGGCTGTGTCACTGTTTCATCATCCAGGCAGTGATCCACCTGGCCCCAACTGTATTCTCTTGTCTGTCTTCTTTAATCCTTCACCACCCCTCCTCAGGTTCACCCCTGGCCGTGGTTCAAGCTTCCATATATAAATTAGCGATAAATGGGAGTGGAAGAAGAGGAAGTTAAAGATGCCCACAGTTGCAGTTCTCAGCCAATGCAGAGAAAAGGTCTCTAAAATAAGCAGTCACAGCCTGGGGAGAAAATCCCTTTGGGGAAAATGGAACCAAGGTGCTTATTCTGACAGCAGAAGCACACTGGACCACATCTTCACAAGGTCTCAAGGTGAAGCTGAATGAAAACCTCACACACATCTGCCATATTTTCAGGACTCAACTTCCTTAAAGGAGAGAGTCAGGAATGTGAGCTGTCCTTCAGAGTGGAGATGATATGGCTGGGGAGAAGTCAGGGCTAAAAGAACTCATGCAGACACACAGGCCTGTGTCATTATAGGTGTTCCCATTAACCTGTACCACTGCTCCAGCCATGCCCATACTTATACCTCCTACAAGAGCCTGTCCAGGAAGAACCCACCTCATTCAAAGTGAGTAATTAACATTTTTAAATAACTATCATAAAAAGTGTACAAAAATTCTGCAGACACAAACAAAAAAATAGAAAAGGTGATTTTAAAAATATGGACAGATGCACACCACGAGAAAAATATTTTCAGAAAAGAAGATGAAAATTATTGCCACAAACAATGTATATGTTTTGACTAAACATATTGCCTAAGGTTTGGGAAAGAAAAAAGGTAATTGCTTCTATTAAAAGAATCCCCCAATAAGAGGATATAATAGTGAGACAATATAAATAACTACTTGAGCTGATGGATAAAAAAATAAAATCATTCACAGAAATGAAGACAGACTATGAACTATTGCAAACAGGATTGGCAGGTGTGGACAACATGAAACACAATAAAAATAGAGTTTAAAGGGATTACAAAAAAATTATAGACATAGGACATAGGCAAAGGAAGAGAAGAAACCAAGTAACAGAACAAAAACATATTAAAGACATAGTTTAAGAAGCAATTACTAAAATACAATAGGATTAGAATCTTCAAACTGAAGGACATGCTTTATATCAGGAAAGAATTTGTCATAGTATGATGCTCACCAAAACACATCTCAGAAATAGTATTAGGATTCAAACATAAAGAATCCTCTGAACATCCAGGCAAAAAGAACAATATAACAATAAGCAGCAAAGCCCCTAGCCACAAGGCAGTGGAGAAATGTCTACAAAATACTCAATAAAAATGACTGTGACATAAGATTTTTATCCTAGCCTGGATGACACAATCAATAAATAATATACTAACTAAACTTTTGAGACTGAAAAAAAGTTTACAAATGATGTAAATAGCTAATTTCAACATCTTTTATTTATCAAGGGGAAAGGTATCATTTGGAATTACTAAATCATATAATTAAAAATGGATATAGTTAAAGGTATAATACACTAAGGCAGGGTTCCTCAAACTACGGCCGCGGGCCACATGCGGTCGGCGGGTCACATGCGGTCCGCCGAAAACATTTATCCGGCCCGCCGGGTGTTTTTGCCGCCGCTGCCTGTCCTGCTTAGCAGCCGACTCGTCCCGGGCCCGCAGTGCGCATGTGTGGAATGTCTGAGGGACAGTGAACTGGCCCCTGTTTAAAAAGTTTGAGGACCTCTTCACTAAGGTATACAACTTTGAATTGCTTCCATAGCTTGACTATTGTAAATAAAGCTTAAATGAACATAGTGTGTGTGTGTGGGGGGGGGGGGGGGGGTGAGGGGGGCATATATTCTTTGGAATTAGTGTTTTGGATTTTTCAGATATATACCCAGAAGTGGAATTGCTGGGTCATAAGACAGTTCCATTTTTATTTTTTTGGAGAACCTCCATACCACAGTGGCTGCACCAATATACATTACCACCAACAGTGCACCAGGAGGGATCCCTTTCCTCCACATCCTTACCAGCAATTGTTATTGGTTAACTTATTAATGACAAGAGGCCCGGTGCACAAAATTCATGCACTTGGGAGGGGGGGTCCCTCTGCTCAGCCTGTACTCTCTCGCAGTCCAGGAGCCCTTGGGCCTAAGCCGGCAGTCGGACATCCTTAACGCAGCAGCGAAGGCAGGAGAGGCTTCCGCCACTGCCACTGCGCTCACCAGCCTTGAGCCAGTTTCTGACTGAGCGTGCTCCCCCTGTGGGAGCTCACTGACCACCAGGGGCAGCTCTTGTGTTGAGCATCTGCCCCCTGGTTGTCAGTGCACATCATATGACCGGTAGTTCCACCATCGGGCCAAAATTGGCTCTCCGACATCCCCCGAGGGGTCCTGGATTGCAAGAGGTGCAGGCCAGGCTGAGGGACACCCTCCCGCCCCAGGTGCACAATCAGGGCCAGGGAGGGTTCCAGGGCATGTCTAGCCCGTCTCACTCAGTCCTGATCAGCCAGACCTCAGCAGCAAGCTAACCAACTGGTTGGAGCGTCTGCCCCCTTGTGGTCAGTGCATGTCATAGCAAGCAGTTGAGGAGCTTTAGCATATCATTAGCATATTATTCTTTGATTGGTTGAACGGCCAACCGAATGACCGGACACTTGGCATATTAGGCTTTTATTATATAGGACTAGAGGCCCAGTGCACAAAAATTTGTGCACTCGGGGGGGAGAGGAGGTCCCTCAGCCCAGCCTGTGCCCTCTCGCAGTCTGGGACCCCTCGGGAGATAATGACCTGCTGGCTTAGGCCTGCTCCCGGGTGGCAGAGGGCAGGCCCAATTCCTAGGTGCAGCCCCTGGTCGGGCTCAGAGCAGGGCTGATTGGGGAGTTGGGGTGCCGCCCCCTGTCATGCACAGAGCAGGGCGGATCGGGAGGTTACAATGCCACCCCTAGTCACGCTCAGGGTAGGGCCGATTGGGTGGCTGGGGCACCGCCCCCTGTCACACTCAAGGCAGGGTCGATGGGGAGCTTGCGGCGCCACCCCCTGTCACGCACAGAGCAGGGCCAATCAGGGGGTTGGGGCTCCATACCCTGTCACGCACAGAGCAGGGTCAATCAGGGGGTTGGGGCACTGCCCCCTGTCACACACACAGCAGGGCCCATCAGGGGGTTGGGGAGCTCCCCCCTGTCAGGAACAGAGCAGGGCAGATAGGTTGGTTGTGGCCACGTCCCCTGTCACACACAGAGCCACAGGGTGATCAGGGGGTTTGGTCGCTGCCCCCTGTCATGCTGATCCCGGTGCTGGGAGGCCTCGTGGCTCCGCTGATCCCGGTGCTGGGAGGCATATTACCCTTTTACTATATAGGATAGAAGCCTGGTGCACGGGTGGAGGCCGGCTGGTTTGCCCTGAAGGGTGTCCTGGATCAGGGTGGGGGTCCCGCTTGGGTGCCTGGCCAGCCTGGGTGATGGGATGATGGCTGTTTGCAGCTGGTCACACACCCTTTAGGATGGGGTCGCCACTGGGGTGCCTGGCCAGCCTGGGTGAGGGGCTGAGGGCCATTTTCAGGCTGGCAGGTGACTGAAGCTCCCAACATGTCCTTTTTTCCTTTTTTTTTTATTCTGGGCCAGCTTTAGCTCTGAGGCTCTGCTCCAGCTATGAGACCTCCACTGCTGAAAGCAGGTTTCCGGCCTTTGTTTACCCTTCTGTATTTGAAACAGTGTTGCGGTCCTGCTGGCTGAAGCCCCGGGTTTTGTTTAGCTTCTATATTTGTTACAATGTTGCTTAGAGTGCAGCTAAAAGGCCAGCAAGGCAGGCGGGGAAGCTTGGCTCCCTCCGTCACTGAAGCAAGCAAGCCTCCCCGTTAGCGTCAGCTGCCTGGCTGCCGGCCGCCATCTTGGCTGGCAGTTAATTTGCATATCTCCCTGATTAGCCAATGGGAAGGGTAGCAGTCGTATGCCAATTACCATGTTTCTCTTTTATTAGATAGGATAGGCAAGTATTTGAACAAGATTTTTTAAAAGAGTAAATCCAACTGGCCAAGATGTATTAAGAGTGCTCAATCTCATTAATCATCAGAAAAATGCAAATTAAAATGTAAAACAGTGAATCCCAACTTATTGGTACAAATGTATAATATGTTTAACAATTCCAAGAATTATAAAGGATGAAAACAACGGGAATGTTCATTCTCTGAAAGTATGAGTTGAGTATAGTTTGGTATTATTGAAAAGTTGAAGGTATACATAATCCATGAACCAGAAAATTCTCTCTTTGGTATATATCCTAGAGAAATCCTTACATATGCACACCAGGACACACAGACACACACACACACACACACACACACACACACACACAGTACTGTTCATAACAGTCCTAAAGTGAAAACAGCTCAAATTGCCATCAAGAATAGACTAAAAACTTTATGACATATTTCTAAAAGGGTATGCTGTACAGCAGTGGAAATAAAAATGCTAAAGTAGCATCTAGCTGCATAGACCAAACAATAAGCAATGTTGCACAAAACGGGTAAGACACAAATATATATACAGTATGATTTAATTTTTATAAATTTTTAAGAATAGGTACCAATAATTCACCATCATTCTGGGTGTTAAAAGTAGAGAGAAAAGCAAAGAAATTGTCAACACACAACTAAATCTAGTGGACACCTCTGAGGGGTGAATAAGAGTGGTCCAATTGGAAAGAGCCCAGGTGGGGTTGGGGGTGATGACTGGGTGCTGAGACTATTCCATTTTATGACCGGGTAGTGCTTACACAGGGTTAACTTTATATTATTCATCACACCATACCAGGTTTTCATGTATTCAGTGGTCTCTCTGTCTGTCATGGTGTTTTGATTTGCTAGTTAGTGTTGAGCTTCCTTGAGCATGGAGTTGCTGGCTGGACAAGTGCAAACCCACCTAGGTATATGGGCCTCATGCACTCACCTGACTCCTTGCTCCTGCACCCAGGTGAGTGCATGGGGCAGAGGTCAGCTAAAGTCATTGGCTGGGTGGGTGAATGTAATTCTTCTGTTTTTCCTTACTTATTTAATGTGGCTGTTAGAAAATATTAATTTATAAATGTGTCTCACATTTTATTTCTGTTGTATATCACTAGTGTCCTCGCATTCTTGCTTCAGGACATATAAATGAACTACCGACCTGCAATTTAAAATTGTATATTCCATAATTATTTTGAATAAAAAGTACCTATAAACCAGTATGGAATGTATCTTCCTGCCACTAGTAATATTTACTGACTAAATTCAATCTGTCCTGAAATTTTAGAAATCAGCTTAACTAAAATTAGCTAAACCCTATTGGTTTTCCTTTTCCTGACAGAGTGCATAATGAACAGAGAACTGCCTGGATTCAAGATGCAGGTATTCTTGTAATAGATAGGAAACAGCTTTTTTACATCTTACAACTATCTCTTAGAGATTTGCTGAACAGTTTTAATATAGCAATCATTTCTCTCAGCATGAGAAATTTTGATTGTTTGGAATTTGTTACATTAAATATAGTTTTCACATTTTTCTAAAGATGAGGCAGGATGTGTTTTCAGACAATAAAATACTTGTGTTTTTATGAAATGTCTATTAACGTAAGCAGTGGGGAACTTTACAAGAAATCTATCTTTTCTATTATATTGTTAAATATAGCAAAAGCAATATAAACTAAATTATAATTCAGTATAATTTATACTTATAATTCAGGCTAAGACTCTAAAATTGTAACAGGATGTAATTATGTTATCAATAAGCTTGTAAGATTAATTGAAAATGTAATTCTAAAAAAGATGTACAGAAGTATCACCTAATTTAGATGGTAGAGAATCAGATGGACCAAAACTCTCAAAAACAAATTTACATTACTCTTTAATTTTTTGGTACATTGCATGCATTTATGTATTTTTTACCAAAACAAAAACCCACCTCATTCTATAAGCTCATCTTTTACTGAATCACTATATTTTACCTTGAAATATAGCCTTAAAATAACTCAATTTTATAGTTAAGAAGCAAAATATTTACAGATACATATAAGACAATATAAACAGATAAAGTAGTACAATAAAGTATAACAGGAACTCAGAATGAGAAGCCTGATAATTGTAAGAGTTGAGCTAGTTGCCATATTTTGGATATTTAGTTTCTCCCCTGTAGAATTTGGGGGGATAGGTGACCATAAAATTAAACGGGCAAATGGAGACAATCTAAATATACACAAGGCAAGCACCATCCCCCTCTCCACCACTCCAGCAGTTGTGAAACTGTGGATTCCTGCATCAAGCTAAATGTATTTAGAATTTTATTATTTTTAAAATATATTTTCCACTTCCAAAATGAGTTGAGCATCCATCCCTCTTTCCCCTTTCTTCCTTCAGCTGTTTTCACATGGTTTCAGAAGGCAGGAACAAAGAACATGTCTTTTTTTTCTTTCCTGATACTGAGTGGTATGGACTGAATTGTGTGCCCCCGCCCCCACAAATGTATTATATGTAAAAGCCTTATCCCCCCTGGGATGGTATTTGGAGATGGGCCTTTGTGGGCAATAATTAGGTTAAGATGAGGTCATAAGGGTGGGGTCCTTATGATGGGATTAGTGCACTTCTAAGACCAGATATCTCTCTCCTCTCCTCTCCTCTCCTCTCCTCTCCTCTCCTCTCCTCTCCTCTCCTCTCCTCTCCTCTCCTCTCCTCTCCTCTCCTCTCTTCTCCTCTCCTCCTCTCCTCCTCTCCTCTCCTCCTCTCCTCTCCTCTCTCTCTCCTGATGAAAATCCATGTGACAAAAACAACTAGAGGGTAGCTAGCTTCAAGCCAAGAAGAGAGCTCTCATCATAACCCATTCATGCTGACACCCTGATCTCAGACTTACAGCCTCCAGATTGTGAGAAAATATTTCTGATGTTTAAGCCACCCATTGTCTATGGTATTGTTTTTGGCAACCCAAGCTGACTAATTTACTGAATACCCCCTGATAAGATAGGCAGGTAAAGAAGCTGAAGAGTTGCTACATTGGTACATGGGGAGAATTCTCTGTCATTGGACATTTATGTCCAATTAATGGAATGAATTTACTCTATTAGAGATGAAATTTAAAAAAATTAATTTGTACAGCCACTAGATTTTTAAAAATATTTAAATATTTTTCAATTATAATTGACATGTCATATTATTTTGTATTAGTTTTAGGTGTACAGCATAGTGGTTAGATAATCATGCACTTTACAAAGTGTTCCCCCTGATATTTTCAGTATCCAACAAGCAGTATACATAGTTATTATAATATTGTTGACCATATTTCCTAAGTGGCACTTTATATCTCCATGACTATTTTGTAACTATCAAACTGTACTTCTCAATTCCTTCACCTTTTTCACCCAGTCCTCCAACCCCCTTCTCCTCTGTTCTTTGTATCTATGAGTCTTTTCTGTTCTGTTTGTTTGTATTGTTCTTTAGATTTCATGTATAGTGAAATCATATGGTATTTGTCTTTCTCTAACTGAATTATTTCACTTAGAATAGTATCTTCTCTAGGCCAATTCATGCTATTGCAAATGGTAAGATTTCATTCTTTTTTATAGCTAAATAATGTTCCATTGCGCATGTATATGTATATGTATATGTATATGTATATGTATATGTATATGTATATGTATATTACCGCTTTTTTATCCAATCATCTAATTATGGGCACTCAGATTGTTTGCATAGCTTGAATAATGTAATTAATGTTGCAATAAACATACAGGTGCATATATTCTTTCAAATTAGTGTTTTGGGTTTCTTTAAATACATACGCAGATGTGGAATCACTGAGTCATAAGGTAATTCCATTTTTTATTTTTTAGAAATAAAAAATAAACTTCAAACTCTTTTCCATAGTGGCTGCACTAATCTGCATTCCCACCAACAGTGCATGAGGGTTCCCTTTTCTCCACATCCTTGCCAGCATTTGTCATTTGTGGATTTATTGATGATAGCCATTCTGACAAGTGTGACATGATCTCTCACTACAGTTTTAATTTCCATTTCTCTAATAATTGTTGATGTTGAGCATCTTTTCATATGTCTATTGGCCATCTGTATGTCCTCTTTGGAGGAGTGTCTATTCAGGTCCTTTGCCCATTTTTCAATTTGATTGTTTGGCTTTTTTGTGTTGAGTTATATGGCTTCTTTATAAATTTTAGGTATTAACCCTTTATCAGAAGTATATGTAAACCCTTTATCAGAAGTATCAATGTAAAATATGTTCTCCCATTCTGTGGGCTGACTTTTCATTTTGTTGATGGTTTCCTTTACTGTGCATAAACTTTTTAATTTGATGTAGTTCCACTGGTTTATTTTTCCTCTTGTTTCCCTTGCCTAAGGTGATGTGATATATCAGCTATGAGAAATGTTTGAGATTTTACTGCCTACAATTTCTTCTCAGAGTTTTCTGATTTTGAGATTTAAATTTAAGTTTTTAATTTATCTTGAGTTTATTCTGTTATATAGTGTAAGAAACTTGTCTAGTTTCTTTTTATGCATGTATCTGGGTAATATTTTTGGTGTCTTTTTTTTTTTGCAATTATCCCAACACCATGTATTGAATAGACTATCTGTACCCAATTGTATGTTCTTGCCTTCTTTGTCGAATATTGTAGATGTGGGTTTATCTCTGGGCTCTCTGACCTGTTCCATTGATCGATATGCTATTTTTATGCCCATTCCACGCTGTTTGGATTACTATAACCTTGTAGTACACTTTGGTTATCAGGTAGTGTGATTCCTCCAGCTTTATTCTCAAGATGGCTGCAGTTATTCAAGAGTCTTTGGGGTTTCATATAAATTTTTGGATTATTTGTTCTAGTTCTGTGAAATACATTATTGGTATTTTCATAGTAATTGCACTGAATCTATAGATTTCTTTGGTTAGTAGGTAGATGATAGGTAGGTGGATAGATGGATGGATAGATGATGGATAGATAGAGATAGATAGATAGATAGATAGATAGATAGATAGATAGATAGATAGATAGATAGATAGATGATAGATAGATAATGAAAATATTTTACTATTTTTTTCTTACCTAGGAAAATTCTAGGCTACCAAAAATAAATATGAACCCTAAAAACAAACTACATTAAAAATAGCATTAAACCCCTATTGAATCAGACTTTCTTAAATGTTCTGGTTTTATTATTTTTATGATTTCTTGCCAGTTCAGTCAGGTTTTAAAAGTTATCTTTTAATATGTAACTAGCTTTTTTAGGTGTTCTGCAACCCAGAATTCTTTCCTTACATAGTTGTTCACCATATTTTCAGACATGCACACACACACACACACACACACACACACACCCCTATATTTTTTCAGGTGTAGTTTTCATTCAAAATGAAAACAGTATATTTGAGTTCCATGGGTGAAAATATGTACTCTAACAAATTAAATAACCTTTCTTATTGAACAGAAAAATAAATATGAAACCTGATACCATTCTTTTAGAAAATAAAATAGCAGAATGTTCATTCATCCAACACTTGGCACTCCTTATGTGCCAAGAAAGAGTCTGGAACTAAAGGGTCTGGTAGCAAAAATAATTAATCAAAACTATTAGAATTCATGGAAATTACATTCTAGCAGGAGGAGGCTGACTAAACCAGAAAAGTAAAATAGGCAATATGTCCCAATGCCTTAAATGTTAGAGATCCAAATAAAGCAGGTAAGGTACATGGGGCTGGGAGGTATGGTTGCTACTGTGACAGATGTCCTCATTGATATGGAGGCATTTGGATAAAGCCTAGAAATAGCTAAGTGTTGCCTGTGACAACTCAGGGAAAGAGCTTTCCAGACAAAGAGAACAAGAAGTAAAAAGTTCCTGAATTGGACATATTAGTTTTGAAGTGCTTAATGAAAGTCCGTACAGAAATGCTGATTAAGCAGTTGAATGTGAGCTGAAGTTCAAGAGAATAACCAACTGGGAGATATAAATTTGAAGTCATCAGAATATGAATTGTACTTAAAGCTGTGAATGAATACAATTACCAAGGAAATGAGTATAGCTAGAGAAGAAATTCAAAAATTGATTGCCATGCCTCATATGAACATTAGGGGCCCCAAGACTCCCAATGAAAGCTGGTTTTTGTTTTTTTAATTATTAGTTTAGAGGTGAACTGGTTGAATGGTGGTACTCTACAGAGTAAAATTTTAAAAAAAATATTTCAAAAATCTCTGGGCCACATCAGATATTACTATCAGAGAATACATATAGCAGGGGTCCTCAAACTTTTTAAACAGAAGGCCAGTTCACTGACCCTCTGACGGTTGGAGGGCCGGACTATAGTTTAAAAAAAAAAACTAGTCAGCTGCTAAGCAACAGGCAGCGGCGGCAAAACACCCGGCGGGCAAGATAAATGTTTTTGGCGGGTCGCATGTGGCCTGCGGGCCGTAGTTTGAGGACCCCTGACATATAGTATGTTGGAAGGAAAAGAGATCAGGGAATTGAGAAGCCAATGAGTAAGAGAGCATATTTATTTGGATATCAAAATCACAAAGTTATTATAAGACTAGTGCTAGAGAAAGTTGAAAGGATTTGGGGACTAAAATTTTTAAGGTATAAGAGAACAGATACAAATCAGTAGATGACAATAAGAAGGAGAGGTAGTGAAGGATATCATTTGATGACATGAGATTCAAAGCCGGGAGTTTTAAGGAAGCAGAAGGGAGAATGGTCTGAAAACAGCATGAAGAATAAAGAGGTAACAGCCACCCCCATCTTCAATGCCAGAGCTGTGAGGCATAGAAGAGAAGACCTTCACCACCCCGAAGAGCAGCAAAGGAAGAAATATCCTCACAGATGGGAACAGAGCCCAGATTTCTGTTAGACCATAAGAATGAATGGAACCCTTAGAAGAGAGTAAGGACTTAGAATTTTTGCTAGTTACTGGTTATGAGTTCAGGGAGAATAGTCCATGGGGATTCGGGAATGGGAAGGGTGTGGGATGAGGTCAGAAAAGAAGACATACAGATTTATATAAAGAGTGGGGTTTTGGTGATAAGAGGTGACCTGACATCCCTGGTGTCTTGTGGAGATTGATGTGTGACAGAGTTAAAGAGATTCATGCTGAGGGTCTCAAGGCTGTGAACCTGAAAAGTAAGAATAGGTAAAAACTCTTGCTAAGACCAGAGTCTGTGGACCTGTCTTTTTCTCTCCAGTCCATAATTATGTAAGAGAGGTTTTAATATCTGAGAAGACGCCATAAAATGAAAAAGAAAATTTTCTAACCTTTACATCCCTTTTGTTGAGGGCAGTTTTATTCTTTTCTTGAGGATTACAGATGCTGAAAGTCAAGTCCAGAAAATTAAAGGGACTTGCACCAGGCCACAGGAGAGTTCATTCTTATGTAGAGCAATGTGGGCTTCTTTGACACATTTGCCTTCACTCAGAGCTTACTTTTGAAAAAGTCTGTTAAAGCATTTATGCCATGCACCTATTCCCCTAGAACAGGAGTGGGGAACCTTTTTTTCCTGCCAGGGCCATTTGGATATTTATAACATCATTAGCAGGCCATACAAAATGATCAACTTAAAAGTTAGCCTGCTATATTTGGACAAAAATTTAATTAACTCACTCCTAATGCCTTGGCAGGGCCAGACCAAATGATTTCTCTGGTCTTTTATGGCCCATGGGCCAGACACTCCCCATCCCTACCTTAGAACCATAAAGATGGGGAGAAAGTTTTCAAATTACTAGTGAAAGGGGCACTTGAGTAATACAAGTTAAAGAGTGAGCTGCCAAATTTATTTAAATAGGAGGGTAAACAGGCAGATTCAAGGTCTGGAACACAATGCCTACCATAACAATGGCAAAAACAGCTGAATCCTGGGAAAGCCACAGTGATTGTGTTTATACAATAACAATAAACCTCACTTCCTGAGTTTAAGCTGTGATAGTGTAAGTCAGAGTTGTAATCACATGTGTCTTGTGCTGCTGGTAATGTTCCCTTTAGGATAGGGTCAAAACTAGATCACCAACACCAGGTTTTTTAAATTATTATGTTTTATAGTTTATATCTAGGGAATTATAGCTAATAATCATAACTCAATTTTATTCAATACCAGGATATATGTTATATACTTTATGAGCATTATCTAAAAACTTTGAGGTTGGTATTGTTATTATTCCCTATTGGATTAATAAATCAATGGGTGATTAAATAAACTTGTATGAGTTATATGGAAACTGGCAGAAACCCTAACCTCATTGGAGTAACTAGAATAACTCCAGTGCCTTCACTCTTAATCCCTATGTTATATTGCTTTAAAAGGCAAGGTTTTCAAGCAGTGCAAGATATATACATTAATATATAATATGTAGATTATATGTAATGATATATAATGTGTATGTATGTGTGTGTGTGTGTGTGTATGTGTGTGTGTGTATATATATATAACTCTAATACGCAAATAGACCGAATGGCAGAACAGCTGAACAACCGAAAAACCGGTCGCTATGACATGTGCTGACCACCAGGGGATGCACATGGAACACGGCGGACATTGGCAGCAGGCAGCAGAGCTCGGAACATGGCAGGCATTGGCCATGGAGGGATGGTGGAACAGGTGAGTGGGGGCATCAGACCAAGACAGAGGGCCGATCACTGTCATTGGGGCACGCCTCTGGTGGTTACTGAAAATTCTTTGCTCCCACATGCCACAATCCCGCCCGGCACTCACACCTGCTGCCAGTGCCAGCCCTGCTCGCACCCGCAGCTGGTGCTGGCCCCAATCGTTCTGCACTACAAGCGGGTGCGAGAGGGGCTGGCACCATCAGCACATGAGAGTGGTGGCAGTGGGAGTGGGGCTACTGGTAGACAGGGGATGGGGGGCTGTGGCAGGAGGGGCTATGTGGGGACGCAGAGGATGGGCCAAAACCACCACAGCCTCACAGGCCACAGTTCCTTTCAAGGTGCACCAATTCATGCACTGGGCCTCTAGTATTATATATAACTAGAGGCCGGGTGAACAAAATTCGTGCACTTGGGCAGTGGGGGGGGTGGTCCCTCAGCCTGGCCTGTACCCTTTCACAGTATGAGGGTGCTTGGGCGATGTCTCACTGACAGCTTAGGAACAAGTTCTGCAGGTGGGGAGTAGGCCTAAGCTGGCAGTCAGATATCCTTAGCCCTGCCACAGAGGCAGAAGAGGCTCCCGCCACCACTGCTGTGCTTGCCAGCTATGAGCACGGCTTTTGGCTGAGCAGTGCTCTCCCTGTGGAAGCACACTGACCACCAGGGGGCAGCTCCTGCGTTGAGCAGGATTGAGTCGAAACCAGCTCTCCAACATCCTCTGAGTAGTCCTAAATTGCAAGAGGGTGCAGGCCAAGCTGTGGGACCCCACCAGTGCATGATCAGGGACGGGGAGGGGTGCAGGAGGTTGGCCAGCCAGAGAAGGACCACAGGAGGGCTCCAGGACATGTCCAGCCCATCTGATTCAGTCCCGATTGGCTGGACCCCAGCAGCAAGCTAGCCTACCGATCGGAGCATCTGCCCCCTAGTGGTTAGTGTACATCATAGTGACTGGTCGACCAGTCAACAGTCTGCCCCCTGGTGGTCAGTGCACATCATAGTGAGTGGTTGAGCAGCCTTAGCATATCATTAGCATATTACTCTTTGATTGGTTGAACAGCTGGCCAGATGACCAACAACTTAACATATTAGGCTTTTGTTATATAGGATGACATATAAGTCAAATGGACAGAAATAATGACTTTGCCTTAATTCCTACGTTCTAATTTCCTTTCCGTTTTCATTTAGTAAGAATTACTTGTTCTAAAAAAGAATTGGGCAATTTCTATTTAAGAGCCAGTAAATTACAAGACATCTCAGAGGAAACCACCAGGTCTACATTCCCTCATGATTTCAGCTACATTCTATTATTAAGTAGGCCTCAGTGACTGTCTCATTCAGTGAAGCTATAACTTACTAAACAGAGTTCCAATAATGATGTGAAGAAAAAGCCTTGTGCAAATTTTTAGACAATAGCCTTAAAATGAACTAAAAAATTAATAAGCACATAAAAAGTATTCCTTATTTTTCACCCAACACACAAAGCCAGGGCCACACCAAGGTTATTCAAAAAGAAAATCCACATATTTCACATTTTACTAATAGCCTACATAAATAAATTGCTGGTCACAAGCCTTCAGATATTTCTGCCCTTATTTTAAAAATATGTTTCAATTATAAAAGAAGTGGTTTGGCTGAAAACAAGACAAAATAAACAAAAACCTCACATACCACAAAGCAGTGATGAAATTCCCACTCTTACTTGATTAAAAATACATTTCATTTTAAGGGGAAAAAAATAGCTACCCTATAGCATATGGAAATAAAGATTTTTATTGCAATTTTTTACACTTTCAGCATGTTCAACCTTCCAACTCCCCAGGAAGTTATATTAGTACTAAGAGACATATCATAAAACTAATAATCTGCCCAACAATTTGATTTTAAAGCACATAAACTAGGCTGCATAACATTTTTCGTATTTTAATGGTATCTCTGCAGTCTGCATAAAATCAGTAAACAAGAACTAAAAGTTAGTGACTGGTCCTATTGTTTTGTATGCTTATATTTATTACTGTTATTATTGTATTTTACTTTCCCCAATTTTTTTCCTTTTAGCAGTTATCATATTTTAGCCTAATATGCAGAAACAGACACACAGATACATAAAGAAATATATTCCACTTAAGTAGATTTTCCTTTTAATTTACCTTCACTCATTCATTCATTCATTCATTCATCAACAAATATTTATGAATGCCTAATATGAGCCAGTTACTTATCACTGTGATAAGTAGGAGTCAGTTTCCATGAAGTTATGGTTCTAATAGTAAATATTTCATTATTTCAGCAGAAAATTTTTGCACAGATAGAACTGTTAGAAAATCTCAAAATATATCATGTATATGTCTGTCCATACTGCCAGCTTTCCACTCACAATTTAACTGGGATTCATTCTCAACATATATTTTAGAAAGGTCTTCTATCTTTTCTTTAGAATTAAGCATACAGCGGTCAAGCCCCTGAAGAGTAAGCTCTGAGTATACGGAAAAAGAAGGCTTCAATCAATTTCTACATTCTGACTAAAACCATGAGAATTCCTGAATACCTCAATAAGCTAAGAAGATCCTCCACAAGGAAAAGACACCTGCAATTTATCTGAGATGGACGGTTTTTGAAAACAGAGGCTCCCATCAACCCTTCGGATGATCCTGGATAAATCATAAATGTCACAAAATTAGTAGGACTTTCACTGATGAGGTAGTAAAGGGCTGTAAACCCCAGCTTTCACGGTTGTCAGATTTCAAGGTTATTACCCATTAAAACAAATTCATCCATTAGACCTATGCTTTATGAGGAATTTTTTACAGCATTTACATCTTCTCATATGCATTAAATTCTAGTCTCAATTGAGACCCATACATTATTCTACTACCTCAGGGCCTCAAATTATCTGATCAAGCCTTAAAAAAATTTAAGCTCTGGAGCAATATAATATCTATCTTATATAATAAAAGGATAATATGCAAATTGACCAAATGGCAGAACCACCAGGAAGCAGGCCTAAGCCAGCAGTCGGACATCCCCCAAGGGCGCAAGCTGGGCTGAGGGAACCACACACACACACCCACCCAGTGCACAAATGTCATGCACTGGGCCTCTAGTCTACACTAATAAAAGACAAACATGCAAATTGACCATACCTTCGCTATGCCTTAAGCCATGCCCACCAGCCAATCAGAGCGACTATATGCAAATTAACCCAACCAAGATGGCAGCCGGAAACTATGGAGCTGGATTGAGCAGGAGGCTTGGTTGCCCCAGTGATGGAGGAAGCCAAGCTTAATGCCTGCTGTGGCCGACTCTGAGCTCCACTGGAGGCAACAAAGTTTCAATTATAAAAGATTAAAAAAACCCAGATACCTGCTTTCAGCCGGCCACGGGGCTATAATGAGCAGGAGGCTTGGGTTGCCCCTGGTGGTGGAGGAAGCCAAGCTTCTCGCCCTGCCCTGGCTGGCTCTTAACTCCACTCAAAGCTACAAAGTTTCAATTATAGAAGGTAAATAAATCCCAGAATAAAAAAAAAAAGAAAAAAAGGAGAGGCTGGGAGCTTCCATCGCCAGGGGGTTTGGCCAGCCTGTAAATGGCCCTCAGCCCCTCACCCAGACTGGCCAGGCACCCCAGTGGGGACCCTTCACCCGAAAGGGGGTGTGGCCAGCCTGAAAACAACCATCAACCCCTCACCCAGGCTGGCCAAACCTCCATTGGGTGAGGGTCCCCACTGGAGGCAGGGCTTGACCAGCCTGCAAACAGCCATTAGCCCCTCACCCAGGCTGGCCAGGCACCCCAGAGGGGACCCCCACCTGAAGGGGGTGTGACCAGCCTACAAACACCCATCAGCCCCTCACCCAGGCTGACCAGGCACCCAGTGGGACCCCTATTCTGATCTGGGACACCCTTCAGGGCCAACTAGCTGGCCCCACCCATGTACCAGGCCTCTATCCTATATAATAAAAGGACAATATGCAAATTGACCCTAACAGCAGAAGGACTGGGAACGACTGGTCACTATGACACACACTGACCACCAGGGGGCAGATGCTCAATGCAGGAGCTGTCCCCTGGTGGTCAGTGCACCCCCACACGGGAAACTCTGCTCAGCCACAAGTCAGGCTGATGGCTGCCAGCACAGCGGTGGTGGCGGGAGCCTCTCCCGTCTCCTCAGCAGCACTAAGGATGTCTGACTGCAGCTTAGGTCTGCTCCCTGGTGGTAAGTGGACATCCTCCAAGGGCTTCCAGGCTGCCAGAGGGATTTCTGACTGCCAGCTTGGGCCCGCTCCCCCAGGGAGCGGGCCTAAGCCAGCAGATGGACATCATCCGAGGGGTCCCAGACTGCAAGAGGGCATAGGCCAGGCTGAGGGACCCCCCCCCCCCCCGAGTGCACAAATTTTTGTGCACCGGGCCTCTAGTATATAAATAAAAGCCTAAATGACTGAACGACCAAACAACTGAACGATGAATGACCAGTCGACCGGTTGCTATGATGCGCACTGACCACCAGGGGGTAGACACTCAATGCAGGAGCTGCCCCCTGGTGGTCAGTGAGCTCCCACAGCCAACCTCCCGCAGCCGGCCAACCTCCCATGGTCCCTCTCCCTGGCCAATTTCCCACAACCCTGGTTGGCCCCGATCGCCAGCCAGGCCGAGGGACCCCGCCCATGCACAAATTTGTGCACTGGGCCTCTAGTAAAAAATATTAAACAATCTATTTTATCTGTTGAAAATTCTGATATTATATTCACAAGTATTAATAGGTTAGGGGGAAATTGGTTGGATTAATGAAAATGTGTTTCATAAGCCTCCACTTGATTCTGGAATTCCTTCTATAATAATCCAAACAAATAAAAGTTGGTAAATTTGTAGTGGAGCAAGAAAATTTTATACAAAAATGACTTGATAACTCAAGGAGGAATTTATTTGGAAACTTTTCAAAAATTTCTCCCAAAATTAATCAAAGTGCCACTCTACATGAAGAGGTTTTCCTTAATGACAGCCTGTAGCTTACGTGCGTGAGTCGTACGTTTAAAAGAAGGAAAAGTACAAAGCAGTTTATTTGAACCAATAGCCCCTAGGTCTTCAAGTAGTTCACCACATTCCAAAGAGTATTCTCAATCACATTTAAGGAATTTTAAAGAATCATCTATATTTTCTTCAAAAGAATTACATAGTTTTAAAAGTAACAATAACTTAAATATTAAGAAACTTTACAATTTATAAAAATGTATCCTTATAATTTCCTAATAGTTTCAAAATTCATACACATCAAAAAATCCAATCTCTGAAGTTTGGAAAAGGAGCTAATTAATTATTAGTAGCTATTTATGAAATCACTTTTTAACATAGTATTTGAAATGAAATATAAATGAAATGACTGTTCACTTTGCATTTTAAATGAATGCAAAATAATGAAAATCACTGCTACCAACACTTATACAATGAGACTCACCACTTTCTTTCAGAAACCCCATGGAAGAGTGGGTCCTGAGTGCGGAGGACAAGCCAAGTTTGACGATGGGGAAGGTGTGTGAGCCCAACATCCTGTTTTAAAAACATAAAGGTGGAGCTCTGAGTTATTTAATAGTCCCTGTTTAGAAATATAAACTTTCAAGAGGAATATTTAACCTTGGAAAGAAAACTACTTGTCTCCTATCAACACAGACAGCAGCTATTGTATCCTCAGTGCCCTACAGTTCAGGGCACATTGTAGACCATCTCTAAATATTTATTGTTGAGTGAATACAAAGTAATACCAAGTTTGGATGGCTCTGAGCAAGAATAACAAATAGCAACATTTACTTCTGAACAAAAATGTTTTAATAAAAATAAGAAAAATGAGCATGTATCATACCTATTTCTTCTCTATTTTACAAAAATCTTTTAAGTAATGTGTTTTTCTGTCATGACTTGGAGAGCTTCAACCAAGTCAGAAAAATTAAAAAGCAGATATTATGAAAGAAACAGAAAATGTAAATGAGCAAAAGGAAGAAAATTAAAATTATCCTTAATTTACCACTGTAATATCTATAATAATAACAGCATAATATGCTAATTAGGCCAGACAGCCAAACGACCTTCAGGACATCCTTCTGGACAAAGCCAGGGCTGCGAGGGCTAAGGCAAGCCACCTAGGCTTCAAGTGCCGAGCCCCTCCCTTGCACAAACTTCATGCATCGGGCCTCTAGTTTTAGTAATAATTGCAAACCCTTACTGACCAGACACTATACTAAGCCCTTTATGTGTCTTATCATATTTAATCCTCATAAAGAAGCCTTTGGTTGTTTACTATAATTATACCCATTTTAAAAGTGAACAAAATCAGGCATTTATGGGCTAAGTGGCATGCAGTTCATATTATCTCAGCTAGAAATGGGTAGAGCCAGTATAGGAATCCAGGCAGCATGTAGGACTTCAAGAACTAAGCTCCTTATTACTACTTCATACTGACAACTATTTGTCATGATTAAAATGTGCAATATATGCCATATCTTTTCTATTTTTATATAACTTTTTAACTGATTTTTACACTTTTTATCATATCTTTCCCTGTAAATGTGAAAAGGTGGACATTGTTATTTTGGCCCATTATATAACACTAGTGGCCCAGTGCATGAAATTCGTGCACGGAGGGAGGGGTTCCCTCAGCTCAGCCTGCACCCTCTCCAATCGGGGACCCCTTGGGGGATGTCCAACTGCCAGTTTAGGCCCGATCCCTGTGGGACAGTCGGACTGGCAGTCGGACATCCCTCTTGCAATCTGGGACTGCTGGCACCTAACCGCTCACCTGCCTGACTGCCTGATCACCCCAAATGCCTCTGCCTGCCTGCCTGATCACCCCTAACTTCCCTTCCCTGCTCGCCTGATCTCACCCCCAACTGCCCTCCCCTGCAGGCCTGATCTCGCCCCCAACTGCCCTCCACTGCCAGACATTTTGGTTCTGATGGGTTGGTTTCTATGCCAGTCAGCATCAAAAGCTCTGCCTCCTAGGCAGCCATTGGCTCCTCACAGTTCACTCAGATTTGGTTCTGATTGGTCAGTTTCTATGCCAGTCAGCATCTCTGGGTCTATCTTCGGGCCTGATCAGAGAGGCAGGGCTGATCAGCAGCCTCCGCAGAGGCCCGGAGAGAACGAGAAAGAGAGGCATGGCTGCTGGCGAAGCCCAGAGAGAAAGAGAGAGGCAACAGCTGCCACAGAGGCTGCGAATCAGACCCTGCCTCTCTCTCTCCCTGGGCCTCTCTCCGGGCCTAATCTGCAGCCCCCTCGGCAGTCAGTGCTGGGTCACCACAGCAACCCAGCACTGACTACAGAACTGACTTCCGGTGTTTGGTCGAGCCTTCGGTCAGCCATTATGGACCTGGGTTTTTATATATTAGGACTAGAGGCTCAGTGCACAAAATTCATGCACAGTGGTGGGGAGTCCCTCAGCCTGGCTCGCACCCTCTCCAATCTGGGACCACTCGGGGGATGCGGGATCAGGCCTAAACCAGCAGTCAGACATCCCTCTCGCAATCTGGGACCGCTGGCTCCTAACCATTTGCCTGCCTGCCTGCCTGATCTCCCCTAACCCCCCTGCCTGCCAGCCTGATCACCCTTAACTGCTCCCCTGCCTGCCTGATTGCCCCTAACTGCCTCTGCCTTGGCCCCCGCACCCAGGACATGGGATTCCCTCCCTCTGGTAGGCAACAGGCACCCGGGACTGCAGGCGGCTTCACCCGGGCCTGGCTTTGTCAGGAAGGACATCTGGAAGATGTTGGTCTAATTAGCATCTTACCCTTTTATTAGTATAGATTCCACTGTATGAATTTAACATATTGATGGTTTTATGAATTTTCTTTTGTTGGGCATTTGGGTTGTTTCAATTTTTGTTGTTGTTTGTAAACAAGGATAAAAGTCTTTGAGTGTTCATATCTGTGTACCTGTCCAATTATTTTGTTATTATAAATGCCTAGAAATTAAATGGCTAATTCACATGTCATATACAAGTTAAAGAAAATGTTAGGATTTTAAAACATTTTACCCATCAAAGAATAGGGCCCATGAGGGAAGAGAGTGTAACTGTCCTGTTCAGAGTTTTACATTATGCATATAGTAGGCATTCATTAAATAGTAAATAAATGACTGACTTATAAGACCCATTAGTCTAGTAATCACTCATGTAGTCACACTCATGCAGGTAGTTAAAGATATGAGGTACCCCTAATATAACATAGTCATATTGCCAAGGGAAAATATAAGAAGTCAAATAAGTATTCAGGTAATTTTGTACAACTCCATTTGAGATTCTAGAATTTATTTGTATGCCACCAAGAACTGGGCCAAGATAAACTGATTAGTCATAGTTTGCTTTGCTTTCTTCTATCTGATCCATGGTTAAAGTTTTTTTTTTTTAAAACCCTGAGCCAAAGCTCCAAATTAGAACCACTAATTGCATGTTTAAAAAATTATTCCCTATTAATGAAAGATTCAAAAAGAGGTGGACCACAATTCATCCTCTTAAGCAAAATATTTTATAAACATTAAAGTGAAATGACAGAGTTGTGGGCTCAATCCCCAGTGTGGGGCTTGCAAGAGGCAGCTGATCAATGATTCTCTCTCATCATTGATGTTTCTATGTCTCTCTCCCTTCCTCTCTGAAATCAATAAAAATTTATTTTAAAAATGTAGTTGTCATACTTCCATATGCACTAAATTTTGTCAACTGAAAAATCCTCTTTAATAAATAAGTGAATAACAAATGAATTTCCTTGGTGGAAAATCAACATTTAGAATATACTCCCATTTATCATTATTGTCATAAATAGAGTATGTTAATGTATGATATTAATCTTTGAAGTTAAAATTCAAAGGTACATTAAAGAATTTCCCTTCCTTGAACTTACATTTTAAAAAGTAGAAGTATTTAATTTTGTTTTCCCTCTGCAAGTCAGACATAGATAATTTGGGGAAAAGGAAATAAATCATACATTTATAAGATTCTATCCTATTTCTTCATGTATTATCCAAAGGAATTTCTTTCATTGGGCCAATATTTTTATGGCCTACCTTTTTGAAAAGTTCAAAAATAGTATTTTTCAAGGCATCTTCAGGAGAATTGTAAGTAGTTTACATACAACTGCTCTCACAGGGGTCCATTTGTCTTAAACAGGAACGTATTTTTTTTTTACCCTCAACCCTGAGCACTAGGTTTTTTGTAGTTGTTTTGTTTTTGTTTTAAATCTTTATTGTTGAAAGTATTACAGATGTCCCTCTTTTTTCCCCATTGACCCTTTCTAGCCCACACCCACCCCAAGCCTTCACCACACTATTGTCTGTGTCCATGGGCAATGCATATATGCATACAAGTTCTTTGGTTAATCTCTTCCCACCCACCCCCACCTTCCCTCTGAGATCCAATGGTCTGTTCCATGTCTCTATGTCTCTGGATCTAGTTTGTTCATAGTTTATTTTGTTCTTTAGATTCCACATATGACAGATCAAGCCATACCTGTCTTTCTCAGACTGGCTTATTTCATTTAGCATAATATTCTCCAGGTCTCTCCATGCTATCTCAAAGCGTAAGAGATGCTTCTTCTTTACCACTGCATAGTATTCCCTGGTATAAATGTACCACAGCTTTTGAGTGTCACAAACAGTTGGTCAATTGATGTTAATTAGTCCTAGAGTCTATCCCTGCATTGTTAACAATCCCACCTGACTTCCTGACTAATTCAATTTTCCTTTCTGTTGCTAAGTTTCCTTATCTTGATTATGTGGAAAACTATCTATAATAATAAAAGCATAATATGCTAATTAGACCAGACCTCCTTCCGGATGACCTTCCGGACGAAGCCGGGGCTGCAAGGAAATCCAGGGTCCTGGGTGCCTGCCCAGTGCCAGAGGGAAGCTGGTGTTGGAAGCTGGGGGAAAGAAGGCCTACTCTTGCACAAATTTCGTGCATCGGTCCTCTAGTATCTCAATAAAAATTTCAGTGTAATGACATTTTATCTAATTAAGCAAAGGTTTTTTTAAAACTCTGAGCTATAATGTACCAAAACAATTATTTGTCTGTCCTTCTGCATTTCTATCACAGTTCTAATATTAATAAAATGATGCTAACTGCTAAGGTAGAAAACAAGCTACTGTCATAACGTAGCTAGAAATCTGGGTGGATTTAAGTTCAGGCATATGTGCCCCAGGCTGTCATTGGAAGTACAGGTACTCGCTCTTAATTCCATAGGGGTGATCTTCCTCATTAAGCAGGGCATGTTTTCATTAAAGATAGGGCAATTGGGTGTAGAGAAACCTTTATCTTCTACCAGTTACAGAAAAAATTAGTTATTTGGTAGATATTCAACTTTCTTAAGCAATACAGATTGAAAAACATTATAAATGATCAGATTTATTGTTAATAAGTGTCCACTTGTCCCTAAGTCATTATTCTTCTTCCATGGATTACTGGTCCCAAATGAATATACTGAAAATAGTAAGTTTTCAAATTAGTTAATGTTTCTAGTTATTAAAATCTTACTTGAAATTCTAAACTATATTTTTAATCCTCACCTGAGGTTATGTTTTCCATTGATTTTTAGGGAGAGAGAAATATCAATGTGAGAGAGAATATCAATCAGTTGCCTCCCGCGTGCACCCTACCAGGGATCAAACCTCTTAGTAGTGTATGAGATGACACTCCAACCAGCTAAGCCACACCAGGTAAGCTGAAGTTCTAGATTATTTTATTAAATTGCTATATTAATTATCTTTTAACAGTTACCACTTGCTAGACCAACCTGGGCCTTGGGTTAAATTAAGTAAAGGCAGAAAGGAAATTTTTATAAACCAGTACATTTCCAGTGTAATCATTTTTGTCCCTTTACAATTAATATCCTATCACGGATACCAAACCCTTAGTATTAAAGCTCTACATATATTACACTCTTCCAAACTTGAGTATCTTATTATGCATTAGCCAAGAGGACGATTACTTCTCAGCAAGGATCTTCTAGGATTAAGCACAGTTTGAAGCAATAAATATTGGAAGAGCAACGATATTCTGTATCACCATGGCAACATTTTCTCAAATTTCTTTTTTATAATTGTGCTAATTACTCCACATTTCTGATCATGTCATAATAATAATGTAAAACAAGGCTCTGAAAAAAATAACAACATTTTAACAGAGCAGTATTTACAAGTATAAATGTTCCTACGAAATGTGCCAAAAGGCCTTTAGAAGGTCTATCTGTAGCTTTAGGGCCAATAATTATATACACAATTATAAAATTATCTCAAAGAGGATGATGCTATTTAGTGGGATAATTTAACAAAGTAACTGACCCATCTCCCTACACCTTTGGAAAGCGGAAGCAATACTCAACATGTCTGCCTTCTAACTGGCTTTGTAGGATCAGATGCACCTTCTGTTAGAAAAAAGAATAACTTGAAATTATTAAATTAAAAAAGAAAAAGTTATAGCTTAACTCTGTTCCATAATTTTTGCAGATGAGTTATTAAAACCCCAAACTTCTGTAATATTATCATAAAATATGGCATTTTTCTCAAGAAAACCACAAATTGGATCTGAGCTTATGCACTGTAAAACCCAGATGGTTTGCTTAGCTATTCACACATCCTCCAGTTCAAAAGTTAATTGAACTAAAAACTAAAATTTTGATAATTGATATGCTTTGAGAGACTCAAGCAGAAGGATAAATTAGCCTCATGCATGGGATGTTAATAAACTTGAGAAACCACAAGAATTGGTCAGGAAATATTGGCAAAGTAGAATAAAATTATGTTTTCTATGGGTTAGCTTATTGCACATTACCTGGGCTTTCCATGGTACTCCTGCTTTTCTTTCTCCATTTTTTTACCCACTGATTCAATATTAGTCACTATTTTACCCAGTTGAACTTGCTCTGGAATTAAAAAAAAAAAAAAGCTTTAATTGTATACCATTTGTTTTCAAGTTGTAAGTGCATTTTTTTTCAAATTAAATTGCAAATCACAGATTTTTTTTTAATAACAAGTAGTACAATATTTTTCTTAAATACTAACACAGAGGTGCTCTAAAAACTCATTTGAGTGGTTTTTTTCGGCCCATGCTCCTCAGATGTTTTGCAATTACTAAAATTTAGCACTGAAAGCATAGAGTAAATGAACTACATATATCAAGAAAGAGCGAGCTCCCCCAGAAGTGTGTGCAACAGCACAGCAGATCCCAATGGATACAAGCGGCCTCATTTACACATATCAGCATTATTATCATCCCGATCATCACAAGGCTTAGTTTTTATAGGCGAGCCTGATATTTTAAAATAATTTAGCAATCATTAGTTAATATAAATAGGAACACTGAGTGCTCCAGAAATACCATCCATTTGATAGAAAGACTAAAATCCAGAAAAGGCAAAGATTCTGCTTTCAAAAGAAAAATCTAGTCTTTAGAGTCCAAAGGGAAAATTACATAAGCATTTCCAAAACACCTATTACTTTCCATTTTGTACAGGCAATGGGACTAACATATAGTTTGAAACATTATGAAAAAATCTTGTCATACATCAAGCACCTTCTAGCTACTAGCCAAGGTCTATTAAAGATAAAATATATGAGATGAAACCCTCTGGTTTAGAATTATTTACAAACTAGTAGTGTCTCGATGCTAACTGACAGAAAAACAGAGTCAACTACATTATATAATTTAGATTGAAAACGTAGAACATGGAATATAAAAATTTTGGAGAAATGAAGAACAGAAAGTTAATATTTGCTGACTCATAATTTACCAGGGGTGTTAGATAGTATTTCCTATGAATCACCTTATACTTAAGCCTCACAACTGTTTCTGGTTTGTTTGTTTTGCTGTTGAAGTACTATTATTAATCCCTTTTATACATGAGGAAAGCAGATTACTCATGATACGGTAATTGGAAAGATGCAGAACCATGGAACAAACCTGAATCCCTTCATCACTTTGTTCTACTGCCCCAAAAGCTCATGGAGCCTCAGGTACCTAATGAAGGAAAAAGGGTCATGCCTGCCTTGCTTACTTTTGAGGGTAACTATAGAACTCAAAAGACACCCTTTATTTCAAGATATATGGTAGGTTAACACATTGCGTACCGCATAGAAGTCTCTATGATATATGCCAGGGATCGCACGTTTTTGGGCAAACTGCACGTTATTTAAATCATCATAATGCACTTTAGGTGTTGTTTTTCAATAATTATAACATTTTTATTTACAACAACAATTAAACAAAGTTCCTAGTACTTTTTTAACGTATGGTACTGCATAAAACATTTTCCTCTATGAAGAGGGACCAAACAAAATTTACATAAGTATCTAGATTCGCTCCTTTTTCCATGGGCGTGAAAAACGAGAACACTCGTGAGCAGTCCTTAACAGATGGCGCGTGAAACACGAGAAAACTCCTGAGCGGTACGAAATGTGTTGACATGTCATAATAAGGTGAAGTAGAGAAAGAATTTATAAGTTTGAGTCTTAAAAATAGAAATACTTAAAAACAGTTGTCACATGCAAAGTGTGCTGATTGCTGTATCATACTTTATTCTCACAACCACAACCACCCCCTAAATTAGGTACTATCTTTACCTCTCTTTTACAGATGAGGACACTGAAGCCAAAAAACAGGAGTTGACTTTCCCGAGGTTATATGTACAGCTAACCAGTAGGTAGAGTCAATATCCAAACCCAGGCAGGCCATTCTGGGAGACTACATTCCTAATCATAATAATACTCAATATTGTCCGGGTCCATGGAATCCAGCTTACAACTGAGGTATGTGCCCTTGACCAGAATCTAATCTGTGACCCTTCAATCCTTGGGCTGATGCTCTATTCACTGAGCCAAACAGGCTAGGCCTTATACATATTTATAGTCTCTAGTTCATTCATATATTTATACTTTTACTTTTTAAGCATATTATGCATACTTATTTTCTATCCTGTATCAGAAAATACTGTCTATGGTCTTTGTAAATCTAATTTCATTTTGGAGGAGCTGAAAGGCTATGTCTCTCACTCACAGTGGCTGATTTCTTTTTTTATTTTTTAAAATTGTAAACTCATTCCAAAGGAATGGGAATTATTTGCAAGCTGGGATTAAGATCCATTTCTCAAGAAATTTTTCCTCCAGGCAGTTAAGAAAACTTTCAACTCATAACAACATTAAACTAATTTCTCACTTAGGGGTTTTTGAGATACCAGCAATATGGATTCTGAGCCTGTTTGTGATTATCTATATATATAAAACCCTAAGTGACCGGTTGACCATTTTACCACTGTCTATGATGTGCACTGACCACCAGGGGGCAGACGTTCAACACAGGAGCTGCTCCCTGGTGGTCAGTGCGCTCCTACAGTGGGAGCTCTGCTCAGCTGACTAATGGGCGCCAGAAGCTGTGCTCACTGCTGGCAAGAGCAGCTGCAACAACACAGGCCTCTCCTGCCTCCGTGGCAGCACTACCGAGTGACAGCGGCGGCAGGCACAGCAGGGAAGGGATGAGCAGGAGGGGTGCAGTGCCCAGCCTGGGCTCAGGCTCCTCCCTGGCCACCTGCTGCTTTGCACACTATTACATCCCTCAGGGGATGTCATCCCCTGAGGGGTACCGGATTGCAAGAGGGCACAGGCCAGCCCGAGGGACGCCACCAGTGCACGAATCCATGCACCATGCCTCTAGTACATTATAAGAGGAAACTTTTTTTTCCTTCTCTAAAGCCAAGACTAAGAAACTCAAGTTTCTTTGCCATTCCTTCTTACAAAGCAAGACTTTTTATTTTCCTCCTTTAGTCTTTCATTGATGACATCATCTTTTGGGAAGACTCAAATTTGGGGAGTGTCTATACTTCCATCTTGCACATGTCATAGTATTTATTCTGTGCCTTGCTCATGCAATGAAAATGAAAGCTCAAGCCTACCAGATATATGCAGAAACTGTCAGCAACAGAAGCTGGGATTGTCCCTAAATCTTTAAATTTGTTCATTTGTGGGGTTTTTTTCCCCATTTTGGATTTTTCAGGTGCTCTATAAAAATGTGTTGAATAAAGGAATGTCTTTCCCTTATTTTGCTACCGATCCACATTTCAATACTCAACTCAGGAAACATTATTGGTGGTCAAAACAGTGAAATGATTTGCAATACTCATAATATCTAACACATTCTTTAAACATTTGTTATATGAATCAATAAATAAAATATTTAACACCTCTTATTCAGTTATACAAAATTTTTAATACCACTACTTACTATATGTTTGCCATTCCTCCTTCAGTTGACCCCCATTTTTGCCCCAAGCGTCACAATAAACCCTTATATTTCCCCTTTTCAAAAAAAAAATATGAGCTCTAATTCAGGTGGCTAAAAGCAGCCAATCTTAAATAGTTAAACTGGACCAATTTAAGTTACTTGAAGCTAGTTTTATTTAGAGGGGGTTGTTTAACATACATGGTATACATTATTATATTAGTTTCAGATGTATAATATTGGGATTCAACATTTACCTAGCTTATAATGTGATCATCTAAGTCTAATAATCATCTGTCACTGTGCAAACCTGTCACTATATTATTGACTACATCCCCCTTCACCTTTTCACCCATCCCCTAACCCCTTCCTCTCTGGAAACCACCAATTTGATCTCCTTTTCTATCAACGTTTTTGTTTTGTTTTATTTGTTTGTTTTTCTTTTTTAGATTCCACATGTAAATGAAACCATATGGTATTAGTCTTTCTCTGTGTAACTTATTTCACTTAGTACCTAGAGGGTATTATGCTAAGGAGAATTTAGAGTTTTAATAATCCAGAAATTGGATACCATAAAAGGGAATATGTTCCCTATCACAGGTGTCTCCTGGCATTGATTTGATCAGAACTTTCTGGAGAACATTATAGAGAACATTATTTTATACCATACAAATAGTTGGGCTAAAAGAGCTGTAGCTCTCTTGTACACGGAGACTTAATGATACCATAAAAGACCCTCACATAGGTTAAATCCAGATCTTTTACCTTCAAAATATGAGAATTTAGAATTATATATTGAAGTTATTATAAAATACTTTTCTTACCTTTTTTATGACCCACTATTTAAATTATATTCTATTTCTTATGAAGTAATTATAACAAAATTTAAAACCTAATATTCCAAATTTATAGACAGATTCATTAGTCAAGAATGACAGATGGCAATTTTCTGACATTTCACATTCTAGTGTGTGGGCTGGGTGGATGTCATATGATTTTCTACTCCTGAAATTTCCAACACATGTGTGTTATATAGAATGCCAACTCCGCACTAGATCGTGAACTCTTCTGTGGTCTCTTGAGGACAAGGATTGTGTTTTTATTCGTCGTCCACTTGTCCATTCATCCATTCAACAAATAATTACCAAATGCCTAAAAGGTGACGGACAGTCTGCTAGGCCCCAGCTATGAGAAATCACCTGGGGATGTGAAGGTTTTATTCTGGGGAATTTAATTAACTAAATAATAAAATAATTACAAAAATAATTGAATAATTCTAATTACAGGGCTATGAAAATTTATTCTCTTATAAAATTAAGATGAGGAATGAGAGGTATCCTTTAGCTTTGGTAATTGGGAGATTATTGCTAGAAAATGTAACAGAAATATGGAGGCAAAAGCAAGATTTCACTGGTTTAAAGGAATAAAGTGTTTGCAGATAGTAAATGTAGACTCTCTTTTCAAGAGGTGTAGTTTAAAGAGAAGAAGAGAGATGAAATGATCACAGGGACATAAGTTGTAGAAAAAATGTTTTGGTATCAATATATTTTAACATGGGAGAGCCTTTAGAATTCTTATCCTATATAATAAAAGCCTGATATGCTAAGTGTCCGGTCGTCTGTTCAACCAATTAAAGCATAGTATGCTAATAATATGCTAAGGCCGCTCAACTGCTTGCTATGACATGCACTGACCACCAGGAGGCAGACACTCCAACCAGTAAGTTAGCTTGCTGCTGGAGTCCAGCCAATTGGGACTGAGCAAGACAGGCCAGACACACCCTGGAGCCCTCCTGTGGTCCCTCCTCAGCTGGCCAATGTTCCAAGTCCCTCCCCAGCCCTGATCATGCACTGGTGGTGACCCTCAGCCTGGCTTGCACCCTCTCACAATCTGGGACCCCTCAGGGGATGTCGGAGAGCCAGTTTCAGCCCTATCCTGTAGACCAGGCCAAGGGACCCCACTGGTGCACGAATTCGTGCACCAGGCCTCTAGTGTACTATAAAAAGGTAAAAGCTCAAAACTGAAAAAAGTAAATAACACATAATAAATTAGATAGGTTCTTGGCAGAGAAAGGAAGAAATGGAATAGAACTTAGCCATGATCTAGAGAAAAGGCATTTTGTTCTAAAAGAAGAAATTAGATCAGCTGCCTATTGATAAGTTTCCAGTAAGTTCATCAAGAACACCTTTATTTTCTCCATGAGGTAGGAGGTGAAGTCCTTTGCTGAGACAAGGGGATAGAAGTTGAATAAGGGTCTCCAAGAGAGTGGTGAAGATTTGAAATACATATCAAGGGGCTAGGTAAAGAACTGACCAAGGTCAAATAAAAGGATTTAATTTTTATGACTTCTTAATGCAGTCAGCATTATAGCTAACAGTAACAAAATGAAACAAAATGTCTCTTATTATTACTCCATTTCTCTTCACTTTATAGCAAAATGTTGAAAATGGTTGTCTACACACACTGTTTGCACCCACTTCCTTGCCCCATTATCTTCCATCCACTCCCAATTCAGCTTGTACAGTCATTGCTCTTACCAAGGTCCATTAACTTCCATGGGGGCATATCCACTGGACAAACCTCTGTCTGCTTTTTATTGCGCCTTCAGCAATGTTCAATGACAATGGTGACTCTCTTGTAAAGGTGCTATGTGACAACACTTTCTCCTGGTTTTCTTCCAGTGAAAACCAGGCTACCCGATCTCCTTTTCTAACTCTCCCCTCTTCTATGTGACTTCTAAAAAATGGTGTGCCTTAGGTCTCTATCATAAGCCCTTTTGTTTATGTCAAAATTACCTGCTTCTTAGGAGATTTCATTCAGTTCCTTAGATAAATTGTGTCCATACTAAAATTTTATATTTTAGTCCACTTCTGTCCTCAAAATTTCAGATGCATGTACACAATTGTCTTACATGTAAATGTTCATGTCAATAAGTATCTCAAATGTATTTAATGTAACTCCTAATTTTTCTCTTCCAAAAACTGTTCTTTCTTGTTTTTTCTCATGCCAGTAAATGACATCATCATATAGCCACCCTTCAAACCAGAAACTTATTATCTATCACTAAAATATATCTTAAGCTTATCAATTTCTCTCTAATCTCACTAATATCACAATTGCCTTAATAATGCTGCATAACAAACCAAACCAAAACTCAAAAGATGTGGCTACATTTCAATGACTCTCAAACCTGAGCCTTTGTGCAGGTTTACTGAACCCTAGTCCATCTGAGTCAGCCAATCTTAATCTTTCTTTTAAACAAAGTTAAACAGGTTTTAGGAAATAATTCTCCATGAATATTTTCACATTCCTCCACTGTCAGAGCTTTCTAAGCAAGGAATTCTGGCACAGCAGTGAAGGATGCTTGAATGACAAAAAAGCCATAGAGCCTCATGAGAGATTCAGAGGCACCTTCCTGTAGACATTAATTTACATTCCAAAGAGTAATAGACATAGGACCTTCATTTCACCTCCTCTTTCCAGAGTGAATTTGTTTATATTTCTAAAGCACTTGTTCTTTCTCCCCCTCATTCTCTTCTTCCCCCTCTGTCTCTCCCTCTCCCTCGCCCTCGCCCTCACCCTTTACCTTTCTCTCTCTCTCTCAAGACAGGAAAATGTGTTAAATTTCCTAAATAAGCTTAAAGATTCATAATTTCAGAATTCCTCTTCTGTTGCACTATCTCCACTATATATGTGAGTAACCTCTGTCCTCATCAGGAGGACTTGAATCACGGGGGAAACCGAGGTAAGATGCTATCTGAGTAATTGAAAGTCTGTCTCTGATCCAGAAACTTCATGTTTCTTTCAGAATAGACAGATGTGGATGGATGGATGGATGGATGGATGGATGGATGGATGACTGAATGGATGGATGGATGGATGGATGGATATATAGATAGTAGATTCATAAATAAAGATATAAAAGTTAACATAAGCAGGGCTTACATACTCCTCTTCCTTCACAGATGACCCACATGGAGGTGAGTAAAGAACTGACTTCCAGATATTTGAGTCTTGCTTAGTGCAGCAGTTAATTTGGCCTCTCATAGCTGCTTTCCAAACTTAAGCATTTTTGAGTTCTCACCCTCTTCTCCGCGCAGCTCCTGGTGTCTCAAATTCCTTGCTTTGGCAGCAGTTCCTTCAGTTTAGCTCTATCCACCCTCCCACACCTGTTTCCCATGCTCCCTGGTCACTTGGAAGGAAGACCTTCTTCTGGTTATGCCCTCAGTTAACACCTCTGCACTATTCTCCTTTGGCTCACAGCTGGGTATCTACTAAATTCTCTAGTACTAACCATTCTGTTGAAATATCTCTTGGGACTACGGGTTTCAAAAATAGCTCACTAAAAACTCATTCCTTTAGGAAATGCATCATACTAGACAGTGTGATATACTTAAGGTGAGCAGCAAGGGTATTGGGTCAACAGACTCATTGCTGCTCCACTTCTGGCCTTTGGTAAACCACTCAGCCTCTCTGAGCCTCAGTGGCCTCATTCTTAAAATGGGGGAATGAGAACTGTGAGCCTTGTAACTTAGATTGCGATGTGTTCAATAAGTTAATTAACTGTATATAATGCACTGTGTATAAGCACTTAGGAAACAGGGAACTGTTGCTGTTGTCATTAATATTTTTATTGTCGTTTGCTTTTCACTGAGACAAAACAAATTCATCAACACTCACTTGACCTAGCAGGACTCCCATATCCACCTGAGGGACCCCAGAGAAACTCATCTCTCCTTCCCATTCTGTGTTTTGTAGAGAATCGAAGAGATTTGGTAATAATCCCTCATCCACCCGGGCTGGCTTGGCTCAGTGGTTGAGTGTTGACCTATGAACGTGGAGGTCATGGTTCGAATCCCAGTCATATCACGTGCCTGGGTTGCGGGCTCGATCCCCAGTGTGGGGCATGCAGAAGTCAGCTGATTAATGATTCTCATCATTAATGTTTCTGTCTCTCTATCCCTCTCCCTTCCTCTCTGAAATCAATAAAAATGCATTTTAAAAATTAAAAATTAATTTAAAAAATAATCTCTAATCCCTCTGAACATGCTTCTCAAACGTGAGATGCACAAATATCCTGAGTCCCAGAAGCAAGTTAATATATAAGGACTCAATAACACAGGCCCTAAATCAGATTTGGGGAACTGAAAGAACTCATTTGACCCTAGCTGGAATACTACCCAAAGAAACCTAGGAAGGGAGCAATCATCAGAAGTGGGAGATGGATATAAATACAAACCAATGTCAAACTGATTCTATTCATGTGTTGGGGGGGAGGGGAGTACAAGCATTCATGGAGAAACCTGAAATGCCACAGCCCTTTGGCATAACCACTTAGTAACCTTGACATAGCAAGGAGAATATTCATTTATACTTTTATTTCTCACAGCAGATGACAAGGGTGCAATTACCAGCCAGGGTTGCTAAACATAGAAGGTAGTAACATTTAGGCATTAGAGAGTGCTTGCAAATGAGGATTTTTTTTATTTATTAATGTGTGCAGCACCCATCATGCTGCATCTTGCAGTGGCATTACTGTTTCTCTTGCAGACATGCACTCAATTACTGAGCAGTGCCGTGCGATGTGCCTCACAGGCAGGCACTGGCACTCCATTTCATACTTCACAGTTTTAGTGTCACTTTGAGGTTTGAAATGTTTCACAGTTATTTGCTATATGTGGGTGCTAAAAAAAAAAATTCAGTCTATATCACTGAAAAAGTTACTGCAAGAACAAAAAATGGTTAGTCAGATGGGAATTTTTGTCCCATTACCATTCAAAAATTTTATCAAGAATCAATTTACTTTTTATCAAAATCCAATTTATGTTTTGCAGATGCATGGATTCATACTGTTATGTTGCTCACCCGCATACAGTTCTTATTAAGTGAAATATAAAATTCCACTGATGTAGATAAGAGTCTATAATTAGAATGAAATGGGAAACACCATACGTTTTTTCCAGCCTACAACTTGCCCACAGGCTCTAACACAACAAACCCAAAAGCCTCAATCCAGTCTCCTGATCTAATCCAGTATAAATATTCAGTGAATGTCTATGTGTGTATCTTGTTACATGTTTCCATTTAATGTGTAAAGTCAATCTATTTAAACAAATATGGAATGACATATAGCAGCTACAAATATAAATGCATTGAGATTGATCAGACACCACAATATATTGACCAGCATCTGCAAATAAGGACAGGAATCTCACCATCAATTTTTGTCCAGAAGTGACAGAAGATGATGTTCTATTTCTGACTCTATACTCTTCCTGATGACTCCCCTACTTTATACTTTAATATTTGTATTGTCTCTTTTGCTTCTCACTGAGGCAAAACATAAATTCCTGCACACTTGCTTTATCTACCAGGATGCCTATATCCACTGAGGATATCACCTGATGTGCCCTACAGGAACTCGTCTTTCCTTCCCCCTGTGTCTTTTTTAGGGAAATTGAGCACTTTGACATTTGACCATTCAAATACTACATGTATTTTTTTCTTAACACAAACTGTAGTGAGCCAAAAAATTAAATAATCAATTAAATAATAATAAACACGTTAAGACAAAAAAAAAATGAAGTTTTCACACAAGAGAATAAACACTTGGCACAAATTAAGCATTAAGCAAAAGATTTCTCCTTTTCCTTTCCTTGTCTTTCCAACTGCACAAGATGCCTCCTCAAGTTTAAATGTCTGGTTTGTTTCATTACAAATAGAAACTGAGAGCCATTGGTAAGCATGAAAAGAAAACAAAATAAGCAAATACAGATGGAAGCTCAAGTGGTGATATGTTTAGGCATGCTCTGAATAAGTTTTTAATATCTAAAATTATTCTCCACTAACACTTTAAAAAGAAATTTTCCCTGGTGGGAAGAGGGAATTTATGTTTACAATGTGGTTATCTGGAAGATTACAATTAACTGTTAGAAAGTAAGGGACAGGTTGCTAGCGCTACTACGAGGACAAGGGCCTACTTTAATATTAAATATTTGAACAGCATCCAGGGTAATCCTGCAAGTGGGTATGCAGAGAGAGACAGGACTAACTCCCACAAAATGGACAATTGGCACAAGAAAAGCTGAACAAGAGAGACTGCTAACATAGTCTGCCTCGTGCTCCCACCTTAATCTAAATTCCAGCATGGCAAGGCCACACTAAAAATGCAAAACTATATTTATTATGTTTATTTTACATTAGCAACTTGCTCTTGCACCTACAATTACATGCTTAGCACAACCAAAAATAAAACCACAAACAAACCTCAAAATATACAACGTCTTTATTGTAAGGATAAAAGTTGGCTACTAAAAAGCAATAATGTTACATTATTAAAAAGGTTTTGACTTAGTTTGATCTCTTATAGTAGCTACCTGTATGGGACTTCTGACTCTGGATTTACCATAGCCTTAAAAGTAGTAAAATTGTATCAGACAGCCTCGTGACATTAACAAAAAAGGTCTCAAAATAAATTAATTGTAATTCATGTTAAAGCTAAAATAAACACTTGCCCAGTGGCATGTTTAGAAGTATATGGGGTGAGGGGTGTGGAAGAAATGGGTTACAAAAGTACCTGCAAAACTTCATAACTATCACAACCTCGCCCCATAGCAGGCATCGGTTTAGACAGTAGGCCAAGGCCCTAACTACAGTCTCTAAAAAGATGATAAGGCCTCAGTCAATTGTGTTTTGTCTATATTTTATTTAGTTACGACCAAGATGCTCTTTGTATATGAAAATTTCTTTCAGATGCTGTGGGGTTAACAAAACCTATAGAATATATGGTCTGGGCCAGTGGTCGGCAAACTGCAACTCACGAGCCACATGCGGCTCTTTGGCCCCTTGAGTGTGACTCTTCCTAAGCCTTAGGAGTACCCTAATTAAGTTAATAACAATGTACCTACCTATATAGTTTAAGTTTAAAAAATTTGGCTGTCAAAAGAAATTTCATTCATTGTACTGTTGATATTTGGCTCTGTTGACTAATGAGTTTGCTGACAAACTGGTCTAAGCCATTAATAGAATTAGGGAATAATACTTTATGCAGAATAAGTTATTTTCATAATATTTAGAAAGTAATAATTCATAATATCCTTTTGAAAGCCAAAGGGAAAATTATTACTGTTAAAGGGAAAGTTGGACTAATTAATGGTTAACTGTTGAGTAGCTGAGGCAGATCCAATTAAAATGTTAGAATGTGACAGAATTTATAAGATCCTAACTACCCTTGTCTACATCCCTTTCCATATTTCACAACTCCACACTCACTGTTCCCTATAATAAGAATGCCTTTCTCACGTGTAAGTAAGCACAAGAGAGGTGTATTTTCAAATGCATGGTCTTTGTGAGAAGTTGTAGTAGGAGTCTACAATTTTCCAATCCCTTTTTGCACACTACTATCAGTGTAAAATTGGGGGCAGGTGTTCCTATATATATATATAGTTGTTTATCTATAAACTAGAGGCCCGGTGCACAAAAATTTGTGCACTCAGAGGAAGGGTCCCTCAGCCCAGCCTGTGCCCTCTTGCAGTCTGGGACCCCTCGGGGGATGACCACCTGCTGTCTTAGGCCTGCTCCCCACAGGATTAGGCCTAAGCTGGCAATCAGACATCCCTCTGGCAGCCCAGGAGCCCTCGGGGGATGTCCACTTGCCAGTGGGGAGAAGGCCTAAGCTGCAGTCTGACATTAGTGCTGCTGAGGAGGTGGGAGAGGCTCCCACCACCACTGCTGTCCTGGCAACCGCCAGCCTGGCTTGTGGCTGAGCAGAGCTCCCCCTGTGGGAGAGTACTGACCACCAGGGGGCACCTCCTGCATTGAGCGTCTGCCCCCTGGTGGTCAGTGTGTGTCATAGTGACCAGTCATTCCCAGTCCTTCTGCTGTTAGGGTCAGTTTGCATATTACCCTTTTATTATATAGGATTATATTTACATTCTACTTTATTAACATGTATAGTTCATTGTAAAGTAAATAAAAATATACGTAGAGGAAATGCAGAAAAATGTGAACAGGGGCTTCTTCCTATACAACTGATATGATGTTGCTCAACTTTGGGAGTGAGCATTCCCTATTATGACACTAACAGTTTAGAGCAGGGCTGGCAGACCACCTGGGCCAGGGCCAAGGCAGTCCATCCATTACCTGTTTTCTACAAATAAAGTTTAATTGGAAAACAGCCATGTCCACATGTTTACCTATTGTTCCTGGCTCCTTTTGTCCCTATAGAAGCAGAGATGTGACAGAGACCATATGGCTCACAAAGCCAACGTTGTTTACCTAATCCTTTGCAGAAAAGGACTGAAATTGTATCAAAGACGGGAGGGTTCTGAAGACAGAGCACATCTGAGATGGACAGGAAGAAAAAGACCGATGTGACAAATCGGCTAGGCATGCCAACCAAGTTGCAGAACAGGCACAGGAGAGGAATTTCTAAGCAGAATGAAACTATTAGAGTAAGGTGAATACAGCATCGTGGAGCCTAAAAATGGAACTTAAATACTGGTGTAAACAAAAGAGAAAGCAAAAGGCATAGAGTGCCATAGTTTGTGTGGTTTTTTTTAACTGATATTTCTTATAACACCTCAATTAGTGGACAGAAATCTCTCTCCATCTCAACAGATCTTTAGTTGGCATACCTTGTATCTATTTCAGTATTTGCCATAAAATTTAAAGTAGAGGCTGAGAATATATTTAAGATATCAATGGACAAAAAGTAATATTTAACACGAAGAATGAAATGAACAGATTCCAATTCTATGTATTTCACACGTGCACACACATGCACGTGCACACATACAATTCTGGTATTGGCATCCTAAAGTGTCATAATGCCCTTTGACTATGACAGGGGGGTCACTTAAATATGCCACTAAAGATAATTATTGGAATATGAGAGTTAAAACGTCCAAGTCCCTAATAATATTTCATTTTCTGAAATTTTATTACACTTAATACTGAAGATTCTAGCATCTAGTTATTCCTCAATATCAGTTTTGACTTTGCCAACAAAAGAGGACAGAAATGAACAAAGATGTCTAATATGTTTTTGTATGTCTTACGTCAATTAACATAGGCATGCGATAATATACTCGATAAAAAAAATTTTGATTGATGCCTGAGAGGTTATCTGCAAAATGTGATGTTACATGTCAAAGCTGACATTGCTTTTTACTTACAAAATTGAATATTTTTTTTGTCTAAAAATAAATGTTTGAAGATGAAGTAGAAAGAACACAGCACTGGGAGTTGGTGAATTTGGTTACAGTTACAGCTGGTTTGACAAACTAGCTTTCCTGACTTGAGCAAGTCACTGAATCTGCTTTGTTTCTCTTTCGGCAAAATAATGGGTTAGAGCAGCTGACAACTATTTAGCTTTCTCTAAAAGCCTGTATGACAAAATCACATTAAAGGATGTAGAAAATCTTTAAAACCATGTTATACAAGTCAATTATTGTGAAATGGCAGCTGGAAGGCCAAATTTAGAGGCAGACATAGATTTGGGGGGCATACAATCTTCAAGAAATGTTAAATCAAAGTGTGTCTGGATGGGTGGTTTTCTCTAGTTTTCCACAGACTCCATGCTTCCCACTGACCACATCAGCTTCTCCACAGTCACCCGCTGATTTTAGAGAGGCATTTATGTTTCTAACCCACGATTTAAAGGAATCATAGTTCTGTTGTCATTTCAATACCTAAATTGATCATCCTGAAGTACTATTATTACTGAACAGAACTTTAGACTACATAATGAGGAGGTACAGGGCTTCTGTAAACATTTTTTAATTCTTTTTCTTTCAGAATGCAATGTAGTGTAGTGACAAAAACACTGTATTTTAGATTAATAAAAAACACACAAAAAACCTTGGGTTCTGGTCTTCTCTTTAACACTACCAAGACCTTTGACCTTGGGTGGCAATTCACCCAGACTCTCTGGACCTCTACGTTCTTATTCATAAAATGGAGATGGGGCGGTTACACTAAATTGTGGCTGATGTACATTTTATCTCTGAAATTCTATGATAACAGGCAATATTGCCATATTACGCTTATTTCCTAGAACTCTGAAAGCTACAGGTCTTTAGAAATAAAACAGATTTATCTAAGCTAAAAAGAGGACAAGATGTAGGAACACAATAGACCCATTTTATCTAAACAGCAATAGATGAGCCAAAGGAGTGCTCATTTCCTGAAATGTACAAAGCACTAAATAAAATAATGGAAAAGCCCCCACTAAAACATAGAGCCAACATGGCCTGCAAATCCTTTAGCAGTGATGCAAAACCGTCCAATGCTAAGAACATTAGACCATGAGTTAAAAAACACTGTGTTGTGGTGCCTGCTGTGCCTTTTATTTGTGATTTTAGTGTCTTATTTAAACACATTGAGCCTCAAATTCTCCATTTGTCAAAGAGAGGGAATGATGGTGCTTGGAAACTACCAATACATGTGCATAGAGTTCATGCATATTACACTTATTTATACATCGACACTTATGGTTTGGGAGATAATTGTCATGAGTGCCTTAGTGTTGGAAGAGGCAATCCACCATGGGTCCTGAGCACCCCTCACAACTGTATTGGGTGCCAAGAATGTCAGGTTCTGCCCGCTATTTGCTCTTTACCCAGTCTGTTTCTGAGGGTTGTATGCCCAGCATGCAGCCTTAAGGACTGAGGTAAAGGGGACAAAGAACACGCTTACTCTCAAAGCCATAGGTTCCCCAAGCTCACATCTCTCAGCAGTCACACAGACCCACCACAAGTACAGCATCTACGAGGACCTCTCCACATAGCCCCATGGGACTTGGGGCAAAGGGAAGTGACAGGGACATACAGCTCAGCCTGCATGCTGTGCCGAGAGTAAGGACGTCCTTGTCTCTAACAGGTCCTGATTTTGTTTCTTCTGCCTGCACCATGAAGGGGTGGCAGTCTGACTTTTTAGCTTGTAAACAGGGGGACATTCCAAACCCTTTATAGACCCCAGGAAGATGCTCAGTAAATGTAAGGTTGTTGCACGAATGCCAATTAGAGTGTCACATACATTTAATTACTTTTCCTTAGTAGAAATCTAAGGTAAGTTCAATACCTATTCTTAGCAGAATAGAGTCCTATATTTTAATCTGGAACCAGGAAAAGAATTTGTGGCAAGTTTGTGATCTTTCTTATTTGTGGTTCTCACAAATTGTCTTCTGTTAGGCAATTCACTGCACACTCGTCCATCAACAGCCAATCCTGCCAACCACCCAACATGACCCATAACAAATGCCAGGACCTCATTTCCTTTCTTCTTTGCCCACACAGTCAGAATGTTTCTCGCGTTGAAGCTAAGAGCTTATAACCTCACTAGCAAGGTTCTGATCCTGAGCTAATCCCAGATCGACCCCCCTAATTCTAAAGCAAGTTATTATAACTTTATCTAGCACCAAAACGCAAAATACATGCTTTGTGGAAACTTTACAAATGATACTTCTGTGCCTTAATTGCATTTGAAATTGTTACAGAAAACAGAGCTGAAAAGACTAAAATTGCTGAGGATCATAGACAGAAACTTGGGAGATTTAAGTGCCACCATCACTGTATTTTGTCAGAATGTAAATATAATTGCAGGTGCTTAGAAAAAAAAAAAGATAAGTATACCAATAAAAATCTTACATGCTGAACGCCAGGAAAGCAATAACACTTCTATTATAAGCCATTTTATGTGATAATTGCCTTTTGAGAAATAGGGATAGGGATATTATCACTAACAGAAAGACTTTAAAGAAATGCAAATTCCTGATTAGGATCATTTTCCAGTGAAGTAAGCAGCTATTTGTAAATGATTATTTCTTTCTTTGTTTTCTCACCAGCTCTTAGCTCTCCTCACATTTCATACCATTATTTGTCTCAGGGAAAAGTTCTCAGCCACCTTGACACATGTTCTCACCTTGCATTAGGAGTGATAGCTTGTCCCAGGCCCCAAACTAAGCCTATGTGAAGGGACAAAGGATGCCCGACAAACCAGGATATGCTGTTTGTCCTCTAAAGGATTTGGCACTCTTTCTGTTGTTTATCTACAAGATTTGCCAATGATATTAACCACCAGACAGAACAGGAATCTGACTCATTTGGAGCCAATTAGGAAGCTCTAGGCTGCAAGGCTGACCAGTTTTGTGACTTGTTGCCGAAGCAGAAACCAAGGTGAAATAGCGGATGGAAACTGGCCCCACTCTTAATTAAGCCACTTCTGCTGAAAACCCCATTTCCCAGTATATTTGATGCCAACAACATTTGTCACAGTTGTTCCCTAGCAGTTTATTATGTAGTTAAGGTTTATTAACTCTTTAAAGCCACAGGATACACGAAACTCTAAAACCAGATGACACACTTGGGCACCAATGTAGCTTGAACACACTTACATAAAACCAGAACATTACTTTTCAGATAACCACCAGGTAAAGGTATCACACAAATCTTTAGATTCCCTACCCAGTGTAATGCTTGAATATGATCTGTTGCCTAAAGGGAAGTAAAGGAAGGGAGGGAGCCCACTCGTTTTCTTCCTGCAAATGCACTTTGTAACTGCTTTACACTGATAGACAAACATCAGCTTTTCTAGATTCACATATATGTCCTCACGAGTCTTTCAATGAGTCATTAATAATGTGTATAGCATTTTATAGTTTACATTTTTACCCATAAATCTCATTTGGCCCTCCAGCAATATAGTCAGCAGGTATTTTTTTTTATCATCACCATTTAACAAAATAGGAAACTGAGGATTAATATGTTAAATAATTTGGCCATGATCAGCAAGGAAACCAGACCTTAATTTTTTTTATTTTTGTTTCTAAATCTCAGATTCTTCTTCAAGACAATACAGAGGGTTTATTGAGTGAGTCATGTATTAGATTACCATTATCATTCAAGCCTAAACCATCATACTGAACTGTGTTCACTGCTTGTGCTCACAAATGTGAGGTCTCAGTACCCACCCTTTCCAGCCACAGAAGTGGTCCTTTGACCAATGCAAACATTTCCTCATGGTCAGGATGTTTATATCAGGACTACAAACACAGGAACAAATCTAGGAAGATGTGAAATTCATTCTAGTTTGAAGAAAAGAAAAAAAATGTGGAAGCCAATTACAAAAAGGAGTGCAAACCTCTAGTTATAGTGAGAATCAACACTTAAAAAACAGTCCCTTTTCAAGGGGAAGTGTCCCAAATTGTAGATCTGGATAATTAAAATTTGTGTGGGAAATAAATCATTAGAAATTTCATGCACTCATTTGATTTTACTGCTGATGCCATAAAACTTTTTCTAAATGTAATTAGACCTGTAAGTAAATAAAATCAGCTGCAAAAGACAGATTTGAGCAAATTGGGGTTCCAGCTATTGTGATTGCTTATTTTTATTTCAACAAGGCAAAAGCCCATTACAAATTAAAATCAGGTTTCATTTAAAAACCAGGCCAAAAAAACCCAAGGTCTTTTCATTCTAGCATTGGGTCCTCAAATCATAAACACGTGGTGCCATTGCTAAGTACTAACCACTCACATAACAATTTTACCTAAGAAACTGTGTAGGAACACCGAGAACATCTTTATGTCCATTTGGGGCATTCCATTATTGTTGGCCCAGCAAAGTAATCACGCCCTCCCCTCTTTCACAGAAACAGTCAATTCTTCCCCATATTCTTGCTGCCCTTCCCATTCAAGGAAACAATCCTGCTCCCACTGATAAAGGTGGTATTGTTAGAGAGGAATTTCTGGCTAGAGGTAGCAACAGTTACCATTTTCACAATAAAAAGGGAGGGGAGCAACTGCCCAAGCTCATTGCAAATTCTAGCCTTTCACATATCTGTGTAACACTAAGCTACCTTTTCTAACTTACTAGCAAAAATATCTTTTCCATTGAAATTTCTAAAATGCCTCTAAAATTGTGGCGTTGGTTAAACAGGAACATGAAAGCAGCAGCAGTAATAGAATACTTCACTGCTGAGCCCCATGAGCTGTCAGTGCCCAGTTACCTGGCCCCCTCCCTGGCAGTCCTTGTCTGCATCCACAGGATGTGGCGATGAGGACCTGCTGAAAACGACACCAGCACTTAGCGGCATCTTTGGGAGAACCAGGAAAGCATCCATTTGCTACAGGATATAAATGACATGGGCGTTTTTCTCGTTATTATCTAAGAATGAGGTTGGGCACTTTCAATGGCACCTTTTTTTTCCCTGAAGCATCATAGCTCTTCATGAAAACAGAGTAGCCTTCCAGAGCAGGATAGATCGGATCAGTTTTACGAGGCAAAGTGAAATATGGAAAAGAAAAGTGACTTGCTCGAGGCATACAATGCTTTAGAAAAAGACTTAGTGGCCCTTCCACACTCTCAGAGCACTTGGAAAACCCTCATTCCCCCAAGCACAGCGAATTACTCCAAACACCACTGAGGAAAAGGATGTAGATGGAGATGAGGGGAGAGAGTGCAGGCTTTGGCATCAGAGAGAGATCTCCAATCCAGGTTCTGCCATTCCTCTCCATGACACCAGCTTGAGCGTGTCTCTCTCAAAGTCTGCTATTTTCTTATCTGTAAAATGCAACTATTATAGCCCATCTTTCAAGACTTCGGAAAATGCATGGCTTTACATAGTGTCTAATATGTAGTACATGCTCAATATGTGAGATATATATAAATTTTGCTGCTGCTCTGTCCTCTTCTCCATTAATTGACTTCCAATAGAAGAATAGAGATATATAGAGATTTCCAACATTTCACTGAGGAATGAAAACGTAAAGGTCATTTAGCTACAGAGCTATACCAGGTATCCCATCTATTTTTGAATTCTACTTAAAGGCCACACTTAGTGGCTTAGTGCAGCTGGAAGCTGAGAACTCAAGTAGAAACTACCATCAATTCAATCACATGGGAAGTACTTACAAGTACCCATTAAACTTGTAACGGTCACACATTATATGTCTTCATGAATGTCTCTACAGTGACTACATGAAGCATTTTTTGGATCCATCCTAACTATAGTCAGAGTACTCACTGAACTTCTGGAATAGTTAAATAAAATTTGCCTAAAATAATGTTTTGATTCATTAAGTGCACCGGGATCAAAACCAGATGGATTTAATAGCGGGCTCCTTCCGTTTCTGAGGCTGCTTCAGAGCAGTGCCAGCTCAGAGAGGGGATGACCAATGTCACACGTTGCACACTTCAGGCATTAATAGACCCTTGGCTGCGGGCCCCCCAGTGTTCAGAGGGGATGCCAGAAAACAGTTGCTGTGACAGGATCATTTTGGAGGCAACCATGCAGGCCATGGGAATGAGTAACTGCCTTGGGCACTGAATAGCTCAGGCAACAGCTGTTTTACGCCAGACAGTAATTACAATGGATCTCTTTATTCTTTACAGTAACTGCCACACCACACACACACACACACACACACACGCACACACACACACGCACGCACGCACGCACACGAGCACGCTAATGCTCTTAAGGTGTAACATAGTTCTCAGCACTTTGTAACAGAAGTGTCCACATGGTCCCTGGAATAGTTTGAAAAGCTACCAGGCTTGCTTAAACCTGGTTAGCAACTTACACACACACTTGTACTCACACCCCCTTCATTCTGGTATTCAGCAAATATTTATAGAACATCTTTTAAGTTCTGAATGAGCCCATCATTCTGCTGTTCAGGCATATACAAATGCAAATGAGATAAGATCCCTGCCCTCTAAAGGTTTACTTTCTAGCAGGGCATACAGATCAATACACAGGCAAACATACGTGACAGGAGATGTTCTTGGAGCTAGTAGGAATACCTAATGCCCATCTAAAATGGCAATAAGAACACTATCCACTCTTCTTGGAAGATTGTTGATGTCATGTGAAGCTACTGCCCAAGCTATCCTTACAGTGCGTCTCTAGTAGAGAACTATGAAAAGGGGTTGTGTGTGTGTGTGTTTAATATTTGGCCTAAAAAATAATGTATCCTGCTATGTTCTTGTACAAATTAACTGACTAGGTCAGGGTAAAAATAAGTGGCCTCATCATAGAAAATAGAAATAAGTTTATAAAGATATTGATCAGCCAATGTTTGCTAAGAGTGATGGTAACTAGCAAAATAATCAATATTAACTAGTTGATAATCGGATTGTCTTCTACTGAACTTTTATTAAGACAAAAGATAAAATTATAGAAGCTAAAATATGTTGTTCTTCTAAATGCAATAATATTTTTGCTTAATAAAATAGGACCTGCTATTTTCTACTTGATCCCCTCCCTCACAAAAAGATGATGTATTTGGAGTTGCCTGCCCCATGCAGCCTGCTCCCCACAAGCCACTCTCCTGGTCTATAGATTCTGCTGAGAGGTTGGGCTGAAACAGCCATAATGGCACCTTACTGCCATCACTCCTGTCCTGACTGTGGCTTTGGGGTCACCGAACCCATCCTAGGCCCATCATAGTCCTCAGCCAGAAATATGACTTAGAGACAGTGAGGTGACCATGTTGGTCTGTGTGTACAATGAGGAGAAGACACCTATTTGGGAGGAAAGCTGAGCCACCCTGAGAAGCAGGATGAGGGACCAGTGGTCCTCAAAAGACTTTGCATTTAATGAGATCTGAAACTTAAAATAAGTTCCTCCGACTTGAGCTAGCTTGTGTGGGTCTTTGTCCTGTGCACCCATAAATGTATGAAGACAAATGTAGTTGCTAATTTAAAAATTGGCTCAGATTGACCTACATTTATCAGCTTTCCTCCATTCCAATAGTCAACTTTTTTTCTGAATTCATCCAGAAACATTCATTGAATATCTGTTCAGCTGAGGTACAGGTTATAAAAAGCTGAAAGAAATGATCATCTCCCCTCGAGGAGCCATTTCTGATCAAGTTCACACCCTGGTCCTCTTCACTAACCATCAAGGCTACTTGATGAGCTAAATTTTAAGCATTTTACTCTCTAATCAGCGCCTTTTATTTTCTCAGGTTATTCCCCATCACCAACAATCTTTGACCGTTACCAGCACCTGCAACTCATTGATACCACTACCTTTTCACTCCTGCTTACCACCTTCATCTCTTAGCCAGCTTAACTTCCAAAGCTAATCCTTATGGCCTCTCTCTCTCTCTCTCTCATGGACTCTCAATTCCATTGCCACGCCCTCATTTTGTCATCTTCATTTGAGAATACACAAAACTCTAGTTGAATTTAAGTCTCTGCCTATTCTGTGATACTTGCATAGTCAATGTGATAGGATAAAACAGAAACATGATTGATCTCATTTCATAGTCATTAATATGAAGCCAAGTGGACCTTAATGCTACATTAATCACAGCACAACACTGTTGTCTGTTCACTCTCCCCTCTGTGTTTATTTTTGACTCTAAACCTCCAACACCTCCCTCCACCCCTCAGCTTGCTTTCAGCTGATGTCCTTGCTTTGCATTTCACTGAGAAAGCAATCAAAGGAGACCGCCAAAGCTTCCCTCTTGACAGCATCTGTATCCATATGCTCGGTGTGTCCTCTCATTATTGAAGGTAAAATAATCCACATTATAGTCTAAGGCCAAACCCTCTGCATATACAACAGTTTTCATCCACTCTCACCTGAAGGACATTGCTCCCAGCAATTATTCTTTCTTCGTCGTTTTTTAGTTATTTTTCCCTCTCCTCTTGATTGTTCTGAACAGAAATTTTACTATTTCTTCCATCTTAAAACAATAAACTAAAGAAAACTACTCTCCCTGATCTCTTCTAATAGGTACCCAATTTCTGTGTTCTCCTGTATAACATAACACTTCGAAATAGTTCTTACACTTGTCTCATTTCTCTCTGCCCAATCTCTTCTAAACTGACTACTCTCCCAGAACAGTAGGTGTGGAGGTCCTCACTGACCTTCATGTTACTGTTCAATGTCAACATTCAGTCCTAATCGTGATCTATAAGCAGAATTTGACACGTCTGATCAGTCTCTCCTTCATACTTGAAACACCTTCTTCACTCAGCTTCCATCTCATTCTCAGTCTCCTGTTTGTTTTTTGTTTTTTGTTTTTCTTTTTTGGCTTTTTCCATCCTCTCTTACTGCTCCTTTCTCTGTCATCTTTGCTAGTTTCTCCTCCTTTCCCTCACCTCTAAATACTCCATGGCTTAGTTCTGGGACTTTTCTAACTTGTATGGCATATCATATACCTTTCAGGCATTAAATACTATATATAAGATAAGATATCCCAAAGTGATACCTGAGCCTAGTCCTCTGCCATGAACTCCAAACTCAGATACCCACTTACTATTCCAATATCTCCACTTAGATGTCTAACAGATATGTCAGACTTCATATGACTACAGCTTAATTCCTGGTCATAAGAAGCATATCTGTTCCTCCTATAGACATCCCTGTCTTGGTAAGTGGAAACTTTATCCTCAGTAACTTAGGGCAAAAGCATTTCGGTTTTGAATTTGTTTTAAAGGTATAATCTTCAACAGAAATTTGCTGATGACTTGATTATCTTTGACTCTCCTCTTTATCTTCAATAGCATCCAATAACCAACTCATCAGCAAATCCTGTTGAAGGCTCTACATTTAAAACAAACCCAAAACCTAAATACTTGCCATCACCCTAAGCCAGTGGTTCTCAACCTTCCTAGTGCTGCGACCCTTTAATACAGTTCCTCATGTTGTGGTGACCCCCAACCATAAAATTATTTTTGTTGCTACTTCATAACTGTAATTTTTCTACTGTTATAAATCATAATGTAAATATCTGATATGCAGGATGTATTTTCATTGTTACAAATTGAACATAATTAAAGCATAGTGATTAATCACAAAAACACTATGTAACTATATATGTGTTTTCCGATGGTCTTAGGTGACCCCGGTGATAGGGTCATTTGACCCCCAAAGGGGTCGCAACCCACAGGTTGAGAACCGCTGTCCTAAGCCAAGTCATCATCTCATTATGTCTACTTCACAACAATAGCTTCAGAGTTTCCTATCTCTAACTTTTCCTCTCCATCAGCGAATCCAGATATTTTGGGGACTAAAATTTATAAAATTGTGGGAGTCACACTAAAGACATGTCTATAAAAACATAAATACAAAATGAGGTATGAATGTGAATATTTAGAATTAGAGATGATTATCACCACAAATAAATTCTATAAAGTTGACAACGATCACATGATAAAATCTACAAAAAATACTGTTTTTGTTAATTAACTACCAGAAACACTTCTTTAATACGTTTCCCTACTCATTTAGCTATAGGCTATTTAGTCACCTCTTCATGCTACAAAAATTTCATATTTTCCATAAAAAGAATGGAAAGATAATTCAGTCTTTCTCCTCTAATGGTTAATCAATTTTTAATATTTATAGTTAAGATGCATAAAACACAGAACTTCATCTCCTTTATCCTTTAAGCCCTGGGGAAACATTGAGGGGTTTTAAGAGAGTATAGGATTCACATTTTACAAAATCACTCTGGCATAACTTTATTTAAAGATTAATTCAGGCCGAAACCGGTTTGGCTCAGTGGATAGAGCGTCGGCCTGTGGACTGAAAGGTCCCAGGTTCGATTCCGGTCAAGGGCATGTACCTGGGTTGCAGGCATATCCCCAGTAGGAGATGTGCAGGAGGCAGCTGATCGATGTTTCTCTCTCATCGATGTTTCTAACTCTCTATCTCTCTCCCTTCCTCTCTGTAAAAAATCAATAAAATATATTAAAAAAAAAAAAAAGATTAATTCAGGCTGAGACCAGAGGCAAGGGGACAAATTAGGGGAGCACATTAATAATGTAGTCTCAAAATGACAAAAGATTTTCTCTTATTGAAAATGGGGTTACATTCCTTTGTTTATATGGAAGTCAACGTCTAAAAACTCCATTTCAAAATAGTAAAAAGAGAAGTCAATTAAGTTAGTCACTGCTTATTTTATATAAACCTATCAATCTCAGAAATGTATTGTCTCAGAAAGACAGCTAAGATCTTAACAAGAAGTTTAGCCTCAAATGTTTACAATGAAAATTACTTGATTTACTAATTATCATATTAGTGATATTTCTGCCTGAAAAAAAGTTTAAATTAATACAAATGTTAATGGCTGGGGATAACCAACTTTCACTTACTGAGAGGCAGGAAGTGTTTGATGGCTTGCACATTTTTTATTGTCCCAAAATGTCTAGCATTGCTAGGAGGAAATTACACCCAGTAAAAGATTTAATTACCTTAATACCCAGTTTATGGCTGTTCCTTTTCCAAACCCAAAGGTATGTAAACCTCAGACTACAGGCAAACCCTGCAAGTTTTGTTTGTAACATCTACTCTTAGTGGCCTCTGACAGGAAGATATACCATTGGGGAGCACACCCATAGTGCTACTTTCTCTTAGTTCAGACCTACAAGAGACACGAGGGTATGGCCAGCCAGAAAGGCTCATAACTCTGGTTTGTGAGAGTAAAAGGCCTGCCTTCCCCCATCCCTGTCCTCACTCTATGAGAGTCAGGCTGAGCTTAGTCCCCTGAGCTTCTCCAGGCTGCCAGCACAGAACAAGCAGCGAGTCTCCTCTGCACAAGGCTTGGTTACAGGGCCTGTGCTTCTTTGTGCTGGAGGCAGGGGAGGAGTGTGGCTGCTGCAAATTCTGCCTGTGATGGGGAGAATTCGGTTCATTCTGGAAGAGGATTAACAAGCCACAGGGCTACTTTTCCAGGGCAATATTTTCTCATCTGCTTTGTCAGTAACAAAATGAGCATTTTAATCTCATTTGCCCAATTCCTGTGTCTTATTTCTCAATTCAATTGATTCCAAACTCAGAAGGAAAGGGGCAGCTATTTAGTATAACCCTGGTCCCCACCACAAAAAAAACAACTACTACCATGCTTTTTAAGAGAGTGGGAGAGAATTTCTATTAAACTGAAAGTTCCATCAGGGCGGGGACCATGGTACACAGCATCCAGTTCAAATAGGCGTTTTATATAGTTGCTGAATAAATGTATGAATGAGGAAATGAAAGTTGAAACAACCTATGGGTTACACTTTTACACTCATTATACAAGGAAAAATATTTTGTAAATGATGCCTATAATTGAAACTTACTTTTGGAAGTCCACTTTATTATATTTTTATGCCCATCATAACAAATTGCCAAAAACTTCATGGCTGAATACAATAGAAATGTATACTCTCACATATCTGGAGGCCAGATGTCTAAAATCGAGGTGTCAAAGTGGCACGTTACGTAAAATTTTTCTACAATGTTTCCATCAGGCTACCAGAGAAAACCAACAGAAAGCCAAATTAGTTTAAGGAATCTAATGAGTACAAAAACTGGTATTTGAGTCTAGGCAGTCGGGACTCCCATGTTTCGAGTCATTAACCCGTACTGCCTTCTCAAAGGGGCATAATTCACAGACTCAACTAAACTGGATAGTCCAAGTGAAGTTTGTCTTCAGAAAAGCTTGGGGCCGAAGCTTAAACATTGTCCTCGGGACTTTGTTTCTCTGCACTGTTCAGCTTACTCTATCAGGTTGACTTGATTCTACAATCCCATGTTGTGTTCTTTGGTGCCTCCAGGCTCACATCTCATCCCTGCTGGTTTAAGCCCAGTCACTCCATCCAATCACTGTGGCCAGGAAAATGAGCTCTTCTACTTGGGTAAGCGGAAGGAATCACATGTCCACCCTAGAGCTAGGAGTTGGGGTGACAGCCCTCCCACACTGCACAGATTTAAGGTGGAAGGAGTGTTTCCCCAAAGTCAAACCAGAGAGCTATTATGGATGCCAAAAAGCCAAAAACAATAAATTTCTGCTGAAGAAGGTTTTCAGTACACACAGAAAACCATTTCTAGGAAGCAATGACTCACATTTCCTAGGAGAAGATGGTATTATTTCTTCGTACATAAAGCTTCTGTACAAAAGACTTAGGAAGGACCCCAGCCCACTGTGAAATATTTCACTGGCCTCTTAACTCTTCTCTGCCTATGTTCCTTGTCAAATGCAAAACATGGAACAAATGTACTAAATCAAAAAATCTCTGGAAGTCACTACCTAATCCTAAGATTTCTGTTATTCCCTAAGTTGTCCTCTAGACTAACAATAGAATTAGTAGAAGGAAGGTGGTAAAAAGAATTCAATTGTCTCTAAATCCTTTATAAGATTTTAATGATTTTCATTTTTAAGATATTATCAATTTATTAAATGTTACTGTACATGGTGGCTACTTCAGTGTAATAAAACATGTTGTTACTGAAGCAATTTGATTCCTCTCTTACTTTGTGTCTCCATCTGACACCTTTCGAGGTCAGAGCTTGCCAGGTCAGTACAAAAAGAGAAAAAGCATAAAGAAGAAATGTCTGTGTTCAAGGCATTTGTTACTCAGCTATACAATGCTATTCATTTACTAATTTTTAAAATTCTATTTAGGTTCTTTCTTCAAGAACACAGGCAATCAAAAGAAAATTCCTAACAAGAAATAGGAAGAAACATAGCAATCTAAACCAGAAAGAAACTAAGAGAAGCAGAGAAGCAATTGCTAAATTCTCTGTGAGATGATCACTAAGAACAACCCAAATTTATTCCATTATTTACAAATTCCTCAATTAGAGGTTGTTTTTATACATGGGGGAATATTAGTATGTTTCAAGTTTCAAATTATTTTGTAATACCAAATTCGATATAATTTTCCATTTCATTAAATAAACTCTAGTTTTCACAGCTCTTATAAATTGTTATAAGAACTGGTCTTAAATTTCTCCAAATACTTTTGTGGGAAAGAGTAATGTTTGTTAATATCAGCCATACACTTAAAATTGTTAAAATAGATTTTATAAACATTGTTGATCAAAAACCTTCTTGGTAAGCTGTCACCAACTGTGAGCAAAAAAATAAACATAAAACAAAGTCATTTTTTCCGACAGGTTTTTCCAGTGCTTTCTAGCCATGTAATTATTTTAAAGCATTATTAAAATTCATGATGCCGTCATTTTATATTTTAAGGAAGAGATTTATTATTTGGAAACCAAAGAACACACCCACATGTACACACATGCGTGCATGCACGTGCTCTCTCTCTCTCACACACACACACACACACACACACACACACACACACATCTACTCCTTTCCAAGCTGTTAGAAAACAATCCAATAGCAACCCTAAATGTATTTTCTTGACATGAATACAATAAAATTTAATTGGGTTGAATAAAAATCTATTTTTGAATTTAAATAAGTTAAAATAGCACCTAAGTATTTTTTGTTTTCAAGGGAATGCATAAGCAGATGCATACCATATATATATATATATATATATATATATATATATATATATATATATATATATATATATATATATATTAGAGACCCAGGGCACGAAAATTCATGCACTTGGGGGGGGGGGGGCATGGAGAAGGAGAGGCAGCTCCTGCATTGAGTGTCCGCTCCCTGGTGGTCAGTATGTGTAAGCTACTGGTTGTTCCAGGTCGTTCTGCCATTAGGGCCAATTTGCATATTACCTTTTTATTATATAGCAGCGGTTCCCAACCTTTGGGTCGCCAACCTGTGGGTCACGACCCCTTTGGGGGTCGAACGACCCTTTCACAGGGGTCGCCTAAGACCATCGGAAAGCACATATATAATTACATATTGTTTTTGTGATTAATCACTATGCTGTAATTATGTTCAATTTGTAACAATGAAAATACATCCTGCATATCAAATATTTACATTATGATTCATAACAGTAGCAAAATTACAGTTACGAAGTAGCAACGAAAATAATTTTATGGTTGGGGTCACCACAACATGAGGAACTGTATTAAAGGGTCCTGGCATTAGGAAGGTTGAGAACCACTGTTATATAGTGTGTGTGTGTGTATATATATATTATATATATATATATATAATATATATATTAACTATAAACTAATATTTAATATATATTACAAAAACTGATTTTTATATGTGATTTCTAATCAAGATTCATAAATTGTTGGCAGCATGGCAATAGAAACTGGTTAAGCAGTACTGTAGAATACCTATATACTCAAAGAGGAAATCATTTGATATTTTTTCTGATTTTGCTCTATTCAGTAAAACATGAGTATGTATCATATGCAAGCACAAAAACATAATTACTAAAGATATTTGATATCATAATTGTTATAGTATATTTTTAAAGTTGATATTCTTAGATCAAATTTAAGATATGTTTGGTTTGTTCTCACATAAAATGTTCAACTTATGGAAGATAATGCAACTGAGTTTGTCAGTGCAGCAGGAGCAAAAGGTACATACATATACCAGACACACAGGACTCACTTTTCTTTCTAATCTCACAAACTTTAATCAAGTCCTGGCATTAATGCCAGAGATCTTAGATCATGCTTCCATTCACAGTGAAATGAATATTGAGAATATGTTTTTAAAAATCAATTCAAGTTACAGACCTAATATAGGCTTTTTGAGATAAGAACTTAGAGAAATAAATTGCAATTTTCATTTACATATAAACTCTAGGATCAGCACTCCACAGCTGTCTCGGGGAGTACATGCAGAGGTCCCTAGTAAAATGTCTCTGACTTCAACAGTGTCTATAGTAAGATTTTCTGGATGGCCACCGTCCTCCTTGTGCTCTTAAAAAACTTTCATTCCTTTCTTACATGCCCATCCCCAACATCTGTGGCTTCAAGATAACCTGCTGAAAAGAACAATCCCCAAAAGCGACCATCGTTGGCAAAGATTACCCACCTTCTCTGGGAGGCCCTCAGAACTACTCTTCTCATTCTCTCTGCATTTGTCTTAGCTCCATAAACCCTCAACCTTTCATCCTTTCTTAAATCACCTCCCCAAACTCTTCACTATGCCCTAGGAAACCCCAAATCTTTTGTCAGCTAAATTGATATTCGAGCTATGTTCTCATATGTTCCCCTATCTCCTTGTTCTAACAGCCCTTATTTTCCTAAGGATACAGCTTCTTCAGCACTCGCCCAAGAAGTAACTTTATTTCCCACCCTCCCCATACTTTAGGGCTAAAGAGAAAGTCGTTTTCTTCCTTGATCCTTGTTGACACTTCCCAATCATTTCTCTTTTCTCTTAAAAAAGGGTGAGGGGTGGATTTATTTTTCATAGCAAACTATCTTTTCATAGTCCGTGCACTTTCATACTTGCCCAGATTATGGCTATTTGAGCTTTCTCTTTGCTCCCCAAAACTCCAGCACGTCCCATCCCATCCTCAGGTGAAAACCTCATTTTTAATTTCACCAAAACAACAGAAGCAATCTCACCCCCTAATTTATCAATCAGCCTGTGTCTGTGCTCATAGCCCTGACTTCCTCCTGGGATAATAGATGAGCTTTCCTTGCCCCTAAGGTGTTCCTCCTCTTTGACCAAAGTATCAGTAACATATTTCATACTCTTCTGATTTCCCTCCCAGCTGTTCATTTCCCACCTCCTTTGCTGGGTACTCTCCTTCAGCTTTCACCTACTTCTCTCTTAAGTGCCAGATATCTATTTCCAACTTTCTAATCATTATCTCCACATAGATGTCTACCTAATAGGTCCAAAGCTAACAGGTTCATTATTTTCCCCACCCTTTTCTCCACTGGACCAAAATCTGCTTCTCCCTCTGAATTCCTACCTCAACTTAATGCTATCTGTTTAGTTTACCAGGCTAGAGACTGCAATGTCATTCTTTAGGAATTCTTTAATTAGGTTAATTGAGGATAGCCACATTAAAAACAGCAGACAGATTTTTTCTGCAGTATTTCTCAGATCTTTCAATATATTAATGCTCAATATGAAACTTGAAGAACTGAATGAATTTTTTTCAAACGTATCTAATCAAATAACCCTTTTGTCAAGGTGAGTCACTCAGGACTAGTGTTCTGAAGACTACTCTGTGAGAAATGCTACTGTAACATCACTCCTCCATACTTCATGCCTCATTACTGCCCTAATTTAGACCTGCCATCTCTTACACAGACCATCTCTTTCCTGAAACGCCTCCTGCTGGACCCTCTGCCACCACTCTCTCCGGAGCCCCTGCTACCAGTTTTATTTTTCTCTCAGACAGATTTGCTCATGCCTCATCCCGTCTGCAACTCCAACTTTAAAATCACCATTGGCTTTCCATTACACTTAAGTTCAAGTACTGGACCTCATATTGTATTACCTTCAAAATCTAGCCTCACCCATCTTCCCAACTTCAATTCTTTCCACAGCTCTCCTTTCCCAAAACATCACATTCTTTCATCCTTTGGGGTGTTATTATTTCACTGTCACTACTCCAAATGGCCTCTCCTGTTTCCATCCTACCTCTAGTAAACTTCTCCTGGAAACCCATTCCTAATGAGGTCCCTTCTGAGAGATTTTCATTCCAGCACTTGGCTGGTTATGCTTCAGTGTTTCCATAATGCTTTGCACACACCTCTATTACAGCCATCGCCACATTGTATGATAAGAAACTACCTATGTGTGTACCCATCCCCATTACTCTGTGAGCCTTTTAATCTTTATTTCTCCAGCTCCCAACATAGTGCCTGGCACAGAGCAGGCGTTGCATGAAGACAAAACTTGAAATGAATTAACAGCCTAAGAAGCAATAACAAAGAGAAAATGTGGATGCATTTTAAATAGTTATAACTAAAAATGTATTTTTAAGAAGTCATTTATTCCAGCCATTAGTCTCAAGAAAACAATATCACTTTGTTTAAATGGACCTTCAGGTTCAACCTTACCAAGTTCTTGACAGAGAATAAATCTTTACTATAATTTGTCTTAAAGAAAAAACCTATAACTCCCCAAAAATCCTTAGAGGGTTTTGGAGGAACACACCCACAAATAGCTTGCCTACCTTACCTACCCTGCTCAACAATAGAATCCAAAGCCATACACCTCTGACTGCACTACTAACCGTGAACTAACTGGTCTCTGAGGACTTGTACTAGAAGGAATATCACCCTGTTGGAAGATGTAACTACCAGTAGTGCTCATCTAAATTCCTCTTGCCCATTAGGATGCTCTCTTCTCAATTCCAGGTGGCCCCCAGAGGTTAGCAACTCTTTTAATCATGCCTCTCTATCTCTCTATCTTTCATTGCTAAAATTTAAAATCTGGATTTTTGTCTGAACAAGGGAAGTCCATTTAAAACACACCAGAAACAAACACTTCTGCCTGCTAGTTTATTGAACTTCTTTGCTCCACCAAAAACTTACCTTTTGTAATTAGATCTACATATCCCTTGATTTTTCCTTTTACATCAAACATGTGTGACTCCTTCAAAGAAGTTCGTGGAGGGGGCTCCTCAAAACATTCCCCCTTGGAAACATCTTTGTGAAAATAAGGACGTTTGTGAGCTCTCTGGAGTTCTTGGACCACATCAAATATTTCCTTTTTTTTAATCTTTGAAGGTATGTATTTGCCAGGTTTCGGCTTTTGCTGTTTATTTCTAAAAACATTTATAGAAGTACCTTGAACTTTGTTCTGTGAATAAAACAAAAATTAATTTTAAATGTAATTGTCATATTGATTATATAATAAAAGTATATAATAAATTTTATTAAGAGTAATAAACTTATATACACTAAATACATTTGGCAAAGTGCCTTACCATATAAGATATTTACTATAAAGCATATGATAGTGCCCCAATGAAGCAGATGTTATCCTATGTAGTTCTCAAAAGGTACTTCACAGGCATGAGGGTTGCATTCTACTTCAAAAAAATCTAAATTTAAAATAGTAATTTTCTTTTCAAATGTGATATTTTTAAATGTAACCTTAAAGTCTATTTTAAGACAGAAGTTTTCAACTAGACATATGAGAATTTATTTTCGCCCTAACTGGTTTGGCTCATTGTATAGAGCGTCGGCCTGCGGACTAAAGGGTCCCAGGTTCGATTCCGGTCAGGGGCATGTACCTTGGTTGCGGGCACATCCCCAGTGGGGGGTGTGCAGGAGGTAGCTGATCGATGTTTCTCTCTCATCGATGTTTCGAACTCTCTATCCCTCTCCCTTCCTCTCTGTAAAATATCAATAAAATATTTTTTTTTAAAAAAGGAATTTATTTTCAACCATCTTTGAAAAATTCTCAAATGTCCATAAAATGCTTACACCCCCAAAGCACTTTATCTGTTGAACCATAAATAATTGCTAATACATAGAAGTAGATTCTCAGAAAATAATATTAATAATTGGATATGTATTTCAGATAATTTTAATCACTTAAATGCCTTAAATCCATTCACTATGCTTTTCTAACTGAGTTGTCCTACATGCAAGTATATGCTTTTAAAGTTGTCTGTTTTCTGTGCTGTTTCTGCAAGTTTGCTTTTAAAAATGCATTAAACTATAAAAAAACTGAAAAGACTATTCATAATTGGATATGTATTTCAAGTAAGTTCAATTACTTAAATACTTCTTTTTTAAATTTTGTTTTATTGCTTAAAGTATTATAAAGAGTATTACATATGTGTCCTTTTTTTCCCCTCTTTGACATTCCCCCAGCCTCCCCTACCCGCTAGTGTCTTGTGTCCATTGGTTATGCTTATATGCATGCATACAAGTCCTTCGGTTGATCTCTTACTCCTCCCCACCTCCTGCCCCCAAACCCTCCCCGGCCTTCCCGCTGTAGTTTGACAGTCTGTTCGATGCTGCTCTGCCTCTGTATCTATTTTTGTTCATCAGTTTATAATGGTCTTTATTATCCATAAATGAGTGAGATCATGTGGTATTTTTCTTTCATTGACTGGCTTATTTCACTTAGCATAATGCTCTCCAGTTCCATCCATGCTGTTGCAAATGGTAAGAATTCCTTCTTTTTTACAGCACATATTATTCCATTGTGTAGATGTACCACAGTTTTCTAATCCACTCATCTGCTGATGGGCACTTAGGCTGTTTCCAAATCTTAGCTATTGTAATTTGTGCTGCTATGAACATAGGGAAGCATATAAGCTTTCTGACTGGTGTTTCTGGTTTCTTGGGATATATTCCTAGAAGTGGGATCACAGGGTCAAATGGGAGTTCCATTTTTAGTTTTTTGAGGAAACTCCATACTGTCTTCCATAGTGGCTGCACCAGTCTGCATTCCCACCAGCAGTGCACGAGTGTTTCCTTTTCTTTGCATCCTCTCCAGCACTTGTCGTTTGTTGATTTGTTGATGATAGCCATTCTGACAGGAATGAGATGATACCTCATTGTTGTTTTGATTTGCATCTCTTGGATGATTAGTGACTTTGAGCATGTTTTCACATGTCTCTTGGCTTTCTGAATGTCCTCTTTTGAGGTGTCTGTTTAGGTCCTTTGCCCATTTTTTTATTGGATTGTTTATCTTCCTTTTGTTAAGTTGTATGAGTTCCCTATAAATGTTGGAGATTAAACCCTTATCAGTGATAACATTGGCAAATATGTTCTCCCATGCAGTGGGCTTTCTTGGTGTTTTGTTGATGGTTTCTTTTGCTGTGCAGAAGCTTTTTATTTTGATGTAGTCCCATTTGTTTATTTTCTCTTTAGTTTCCAATGCCCTAGGAGCTGTATCGGTGAAGAAAGTGCTTCAGCATATGTCTGAGATTTTGTTGCCTTTGGATTCCTCTAGTATTTTTATGGTTTCCTGTCTTACATTTAAGTCCTTTATCCATTTTGAGTTTGTTTTTGTGTATGGTGTAAGTTGGTGTTCTAGTTTCATTTTTTTTTTTTTGCATGGATCTGTCCAATTTTCCCAACGCCGTTTATTGAAGAGACACTCTTGACTCCATTGTATGTTCTTGCCTCCTTTGTCAAATATTAATTGAGTATATTGGTTCAGGTCGATTTCTGGGTTCTCTATTCTATTCCATTGATCTATATGTCTGTTCTTGTGCCAGTACCAGGCAGTTTTGAGAACAGTGGCTTTGTAACACTTATATACTTCTTAATTTTAAGCAATAGAAAAATAATACAGTCTCAGGTATCTGACAAGCAATTGTTCAAACAATCATACTTTTTCTAGCTAGTCATACTCTGGCCCATAAAAAGATTTAGAAAAATTCAAATTGTTGCCAAGTCAACATGCCACTAATAAGGTATTATGTTTTCCATGCAAAGATGGACTATTAAGCTGTTATTAAACTCTTAAACATGGTCAGAGTTCTAAGGCACATTTACCTAACTCTGAAGACTGTGAAGTTTTCATCCCATGCACCTGCTAATTAAATCAATGTAATTTTAAAGTATTTTTTTGGTTAAAGGAAACAGTTAAGCAATAATGCCAATGTTGATTACAAGATTAAAACCACCTATGTCCAGTCTCAGCAGAGGACCATTCAAAAGATACATGTAAAAATTATAATCACCTTCCTCCACAGTAAGCATTGAAAAATATTTAAAATCTTTATTTCAAATACATTGATTTAAAAAGTACTCAAAAGGGAATAGGACAGTGATCACAAAGTACATGATTCTAAGATCCTCTTCCCTCACTTATTGCCCCAAATGCCCATTTATCACAATAGCTGCTATTCCCCAAAATTTTTCATCTCCTCTGCAGAGACTGTCCTCCAAAATTCACCCTATATTATCTCTTTGCCATCACTTTTCTTTTCATCCTTTCTTCCCTGGCTTTCCGAATCTATGCCATTCAGCAGATATTTTTTGGGCCAGGCACAATGCCTGTTGCTGGAGATGCAACATTCAAAAAAGGCAGTCAACACCCTCAAGAAACTATCAGACTAGTAAACATTTTAATGCAAAGTGATGTGGAAGGAGATCAGATAAGCATGTCATGTCAGGGACATAGAGGAGACATCTCACAGCATATTTTCTAGTTTAGCTTTGTCTAATACTGTTTAAAGAGGGATATTTACGTGAGATATTTAATCCAAATATTTGTTATAATTCATCAAGACAACATTAAGAATTAAGTGTGCAAATTACGTACATCTGTATAATTAAATAATCTGTGTAGCTAAAAAATTAAATTTTAAATGCAATATGAAATCAGTTATTATAACTACTAAGTATTTCATTTTCTCTTAATTCTATTCAAAATCTATTGGGATACATGCAATCATTTGAAATGATCATTGCAATATACAAAAATATTAGTTTCCAGAAAAATATAATGTTAGATAAATGCACTCACCTCATTTATGTTCTCATAATGTTGGGCAATGAGAGTTTTTGCTTCCTGAAAAAAATCTTGCTTGGAGATCTCTAATACAGTACCTAAAATAAAAACAGAGAAACTTTTTATAATGTAGTTAATGTAGTTTCTTAATCAAAAATGACAAACCTATGATATTAAAATTTGGGGACAGTTATGAATCTTGCAGGACATTATTAAAAAGTGAATTTTTATAAGTGTAACTTATAAGTGAATGCAAAGAAGTTAATGTAATACTCCTTTAATGTAATATTTTTCTTTAAAAAACATCAGCTTATAATGGTCAGAGTGATAGATTATCCTAAATTATTAAAATTCAGGGAAACCAAAGAAGGCACACAAAATTGAAATCTCAAATGCTTCTAAAACTTTTTAAAATGTTACTATACAGAAGACACAACAGCATGATTTGGGTACAAAAATTATCAAGTTTATTTGTGTTCTCTATTCTTGAATAATACATACGACTGTACATAAAGCATGTTGATTAAATTATAACTGCAACATAAAACTCAATAGGTTTGTTAAATAGGAATAGAATTAAGATAAAAATATACACACCTACAAATGAATAGTATTATAATAACTCTTGCCTCATTTATAAGTGCCTTAGATTCTTAATTTATTCTTTTCCTCTAGAACTATATATGGAATTTTATAGCACCTACATAGAATACATCATTCTCATTTATTCCTGATTTCTGCCTTACATTTTCTTTATCATCTGCCGATTGTGACATTTAAAAGTGTTTCTTGGCTTTCTCCTCTTAACCTGGACTCAGTAAAATTAAGTCACATGACCCATTTAAATTAGCTTTAAGTCTGGTCAGTGTGCTCTCCATTTCTAAAACTCTACCTCCTTTAGTACTCTTAGGATTAAGATTTTTCTCTTTCTTCTTTTCACCCGCTCAAATTTCAAGCAATTAAACTTCCATATTCAAGCAAATCAAAACCATAATGAGATACTGTCTTAGTCTATTTGGGCTGCTATTACAAAATGCCAGACTGAATTCCTAACCAGACCCCTAACTTTCTGAAGAAAAGACAATGAGCTTTTCAAGTTGTGACTTCACAACTTGTCCTTGCTTACTTCCTCTCTTTTGACTAACCGGCTCTTATAATCACTTAGAATTACATTATTGCCTGTATCAGACACACAACGGTCAATATAATTTATTAATATATGAAATGATTATCACTGGGTTTTGGTGGAAATGTAGATTTATAAAAACCATCCTGTTTTCATTCCAGACAAGACCTTAGAGATGATCTAGCCTTCATTTACAGCAAAGCTCTAAGATGCAGAGGGCCCAAGAGTCTTCTAAAGCTGCACAGCCATGCTGGTTTCATGAATTTGCTTTTTCTACACATCTGCATCTTAACTTGATGCAATGGTCTCCCTGTAAGGACTGGAGAATCCTCTTGCATTGGGTTGGTTACCCTAGTTGAGTACTTGTATTTCAACAACACTTTACACTACAAACAATATATATGTCCTGTCCCCAAAATTCATATATTGAAACCTAATGCTTAATGTAATGATATTAGGTGGTGGAGCCTTTGGGGGGTGATTATGCCATGAGGGTAGAGCTTTTGAGATTGGGATTAGTGCCCTTAGAAAAGAGACCCCAGAGAGGTAGGTAGTTCCTTCCACTAATGTGAGCTGAGAGTGAGAAGATGTCCATCAATGAGAAAGCAGTCCTCACCAGACATCGAATGGTCGGCATCATGATTGGACTTCCAAGTCTCCAGAACTGTGGGAAATAAGTTACTCCTGTTTATAAACCACCCTATTATATATTTTTATAACAACTTGAATGGGCTATGACATTTTCATTTCAAGCCAGCAATCCTGCACCCTTGTTGTAATTTAATGTGTTGATAGAGCCATTCTCATTTTCCCCTTAATATCTAAAACTTGGACTTTGACAGAGGAGTTAAAGTCCCAAGGTAGCCTTTTCTGTCTATCTGGGCTCTTGCTGACTAGTGTGTCTAATTTTCCCCATCCTCAAAAGTCACTTGTTGCCTGTGAGCTGTGGAGGAGCTTGTGTACATTCTGCCAACACAAATGGTCTTCTTGGAGTCAGTAAGTAAATTCCAACTCATCTAGGTACTGCCACAGTGAACCCACACAGTCAGGTCTTGAGGTTCCTGAACAAAACAAGGCCTGTGATTGTATGTAAGGGACAAAAAAATGGCAGGCACCAAAAGAGAGCAATTTTACATGGATCCTGAGATGGAGCCACTGAAGGTGTGTTGACACCTTGATTCCAAGTCAGCAGTCCTGAGCCCTCATTGTCATTTAATGTGCTGCAGCACCTGTTCTGATTTTCTCCTGTAACTAACAATCAGTCTCAACCAAAGAGTTAAATTTTCAAGGTAGTGCAAAATAATTCATATTTCAATGCCTTGGAAAAGACAAAGCCAGAGTCTGTTCTTTCTTTTTATAATATCCAAGCACATGTGTATATTCCACAAATAAATCTAAAATCACAAGAAAGTAAACAATCTTGGCATTAAGAATCCATCCAGTTAATAATCTTTGTTTCTTTGTTTCAGAATGGAGTAAGCATATAAGCATGCAGCTTTTATACATTCAAGTGCACATTATAACTTTAATTATTAAGAAGAGGTTGTCTCCTTCTCTGTTAAAAAATATAATTAAGGCTTTATTTGCAAATACATATCCATAGCAGACAGAATGCGTTTTAAGAACTCTTATTCCTGAGTCACACTATTTTGGTCTTGAATTCTAATTTGCTCATGAGCCTTATTTTGTTGTCTTAAGACTTCACTCTCATTTGTAAAATGAGGATAATAATAATAATATATCTCACAGACTTGTTATGAGAATAAAATTGGGTTTGGTTACAGAGCAGTTAGCACAGCACCAAGCACATAATAAGCTTTCAATAAATGTGAACAATTATTATTACCATATTTATTGTTGTATTACTATCATTGGGCTACTTATGTGATTAATTTTATCAGTCAATCCTCATTTTTTCAACACCACAAAAATAAATTTCAACTTTCTAAATTAGTATGAATGAATCTTATCTTATTATAGCCTTTTTTATTAAAACTAATTAATAATAGGTTTGCAAATAATAAAATATCTTCACACTTTGGGTTCTTCAAGTTACCATATCCCCATATAGGAATAAAAAAATTACTATAAGCAATAACAAATATTTTATAATAAAGTTCATGAAAAAGTTGAAATAGTCATACTGAAATTGGCTAAAACATGACTGAAAATACTAGCATTTCCATGGGGAAAGGAAATGAATCTCTACTGACAAATTATTTCACTAGCCTAAAACATTTTCCTACATCATTATATATATTTTTTTTTTAAAAAAAAAAATCACTCATATATCATCAATTTAATGCTACTATGATTGATTGTTCATAAAATTTCATCTTTCTCATAATGTTTTAGAACAGGAGTGGGGAACCTTTTTTCTGCCAAGAGCCATTTAGATATTTATAACATAACTAAAGGCCTGGTGCACGAAATTCATGCACGGGAGGGAGGATGTATCCCTCAGCCTGGCCTGCACACTCTAGCAATCCGGTATCCCTCAGGAGATATCTGACTGCCGGTTTAGGCCCAATCCTGCAACTGGCAGTCGGACATCCCTCTCATAATCCAGGACCACTGGCTCCTAACCACTCCTGCCTGCCTGCCTGATCACCCCTAACCACTCCTGCCTGCCTGCCTGATCGCCCCTAACTGCTCGGCTTGCCTGCCTGACCACCCCTAACCACCTCTCTTGGCCCCCACTGTGGCAGCTTTGTCCAGAAGGATGTCTGGAATGATGTTCGGAAGGTCATTCGGTTGTCTGGTCTAATTAGCACATTTCCCTTTTACTATTATAGATTCAAGATCCATACAAAATTATCAACTTAAAATTTAGTCTGCTATATTTGGTCAAACATTTAATTAACTCACCCCTAATTGCAGGGTAAGACCAAATGATTTCACAGGCCAGACATTCCCCAAGCCTTGCTTTAGAAGGTTCTATATAATTGTTCCAGTTAAACTCTGAAGTGAAAACATGAGGACACCAGATGTAATCGTGGAAACTAAGACAATGGAATGAACCATTGGCTATCTCTTGCTATAATCACTGAACAAGCCTTTTTGCATTCAAAAGACCTATGGACTAGAAAACATGTTTTTTATAACCATAACAAAAATAACTGGCCTTATTCAGAGTGTTCCCATCCTTCCTACAACCAGGTTATACTCTTCAGAGATTTCATAAAAATTTACTAAGAGGATATGCTGAAAAAAGATGTATGGGCCATATAGCTAAGGGCATCCTTGCCTATATAATCCGGAGAAGGTGCCTGACTGCCTGTTTGATTTCATAGGTGTTAGTAAAGCCCTACTTCCTTCTCAACAACACTCAGTCAGCATAGTCATTAAGTACCTATTAAGTCCCAGATACTGTTTTGGTGTTAAATGTACTGAAAGAAATAAGCCACTCAGTATCCTTGTATTCCAAGTACTTGGAGACTTGTGCCAGAAAAAAAACTATAAACAAATGCCATGACATTCAGTAAGATCTGTGCTGTGACAGAGGCCAACATAAATCACTAACACCCCCTACTGCCAGTTCCCTAGCGTAAAAACTTCCCTTTAAACTTTATATTGTATTCTTAGAGATAAGATTTGAAACACAAATATCCCAAGAGAAATAACATAGTGAATCAAATCCAGACTAAGGCAATGGTTTCAAAATTGTACTTCACTGAATTCATGTTCCTTGGTGGCTCTTCCTCCTTTTAATCCAACCTTATTGGTTTTATTTATTTGAGCTCTTCCTAAGTGTTATTTTGTAGGAAAACATTCCTTAGCTAAAAATAGCAAATGCATACCAAACAAGTGAATATTTGTGCATGTGCAGAAAGATATCTTAAAAGCACGTTCTGATGAAGGGAAGGGTTAGATGAGGGGAGAGGCTCATAGAGGAGATGAGTTGTCTCTTATAGACACACTTTTCCTCACATCCCACCTAAGTCCTTTTTTAGCAAAGTGTTCTATCCTCTTTGCAACAATAAATGATTAATAGGTTTCCTACATACCTCACGGAGATTTTATCGTGTGCTCCTCCAAAATATTTCTCAGACTAGGCTAGGTTGCTAAGGAGAGTGAGGATTACAAGCTCATAGTATCAAGACTTTAAATATAATTTAAGTAATTATAGGCATGACCCAAAGGCAAAATGAACTAGAGAACATTCTCCATTCCTGGATCTTCCTCTCTTTATGCTCTCTCCATCTTGAAATGGGCTGTACTATCCAAATAGAAAAGGGGTTAAACGAATCCATGAGGCATTCTATTGAACAACTGCCAGTATTACGTATTGCCTGGGATCACAAGAGCCAAGGGGAGATAGCAAAACAGAAAATCTTAATAATCCTCGCTCTGTATACAGCAGTAAATGTTTCTCAATCATGCTACCTAAGCCCAAATTTAAGATTACTTATAGTGTGGCCAAATCTAGATCAACTCTGAAAGAAATATATTGTGAGCTACATATATAAGTTAAAATTTTCTAGTAGTTAAATTTTAAAAGTGAAAAAAGGTGGAATTAATTTAATAACATATAATAATTAATTGTTATAGAATATTTATTTAAATAAAATATATCCAAATATCATTTCAACATTAATCAATATTAAAATTTAATGAGATATTTTACTTTTTTTGTTCTGTCTTCAAAATTCTATATGTATTTTGCACTTACATTCATCTCAATTTAGTTGTTAAATTTTTATCTGAAATATTTGATCTGTATTAAGAATGGATAAGGTTGTAGTAAAATATAGAAACGTTTAAAATGCTTAAAGAATGTTAGAAAAGTTTTAAAATGTTTGAGTTAACTTTCCTTAAAACTTAAAGTGTAATATTAAAGACACATTCCGCGCTGCCTTGAAGCATGTGTACCCCAGAGATAAGAATTTGAACTGATACAGAGTTGACTTGCAAAGATAAACACTTGCTTGAGTGACATTCTCTCCTTAGCCCCCTTGCCCTGTTTGAGATTAACATATTTTCATTGATGTAAATCATTGATAGCCACCTGAGCTGCTACAGGTATGAACAAACTTTAAATATGGACCCCGGGCAGCTAACGATGCTCGCCTGTCAAGACAGCTACAAAGGCCCGTCCCTTTGTCGGTCTGACAAATGACACGGCACCACCTTCCTCTCCCTGCCAAACGACAGAAGAACAGCTAACAACCCCCGATGGATTGAGACAGGACCGAACTATCGGGTGAGGAACGCTGGCCCTCTGCACCCGGACAAGACCAGCCCAGCTGCCGGACCCCAGAGGACAGCACCACAGGGATCTCTAACTAAGCTTGTACCCGCAGCTCAGAAATTTATGTGAGTAATAAAAAAGCTGTGTGATTTGCAACTGCATATGTTTCATGTGGTGTAATTCCTCCGGCAGTTAATTGAATTTATTTGCGTACGCTTAAAATTTAAATTAAAGCCTCTGGTCTTTGTTGGTCCTAAAGCCTGCCACTCTGGTCCTGCTTGCATGAGAGCAGCCTCTTCGCTAGCAACTACTTGAATGTCCCACACCTGCACGGTTAAAGTTTATCTCAAGGGACGCCTTTAGATAAACACCCCTGATCCTTTCCTGGGATCTATTTGGGACAGATAAAATATGCACTTGAAAAAGTAGATTCATGTACCCATGGTGCTGCAAACATGCTTTAAAGTTTTCTAATAACTGAATTATCTGTTTTTATATTGAAATTAAAAAGAACTAAAATTAAATATTAATCCCTGGTCTGTGTGGTTCAGTTGGTTGGGCATCGTGTCCCATGCACCAAGAGGTTGCAAATTCATTCCTGGTCCAGGCACATGTCCGGACTGTGGACTCAAAAACTGGTAGGATATGTGCAGGAGGCAGCCAACGGATGTTGCACTCTCATATCAATGTCTCTGTCTCTCTCTCTCTCTCTCTCTCTCTCTCTCTCTCTCTCTTCCTTACTCTAAGAATCAATAAAAACATTTTTTAAAAAAATAATAAAAAATTAAATATTCAGTTCCTTAGTTTCACTAGCCACATTTCAAGCACTGAAGAGTCATATGTGGCTAGTGGATACTGTATCAGACAGCACACTAAGTTAAAAGTTGCTGTCAATCTCTCAAAAGTTGGTTATATTTAAATAAAGGGGATGAACTTAATTTTTACAAGGTGTACCAATAAATTTAGTGCTCTGGGGATTAATAATTAATTAAAAGTGTCCTTAAAGGCTGTTGGAGGTCATGAATTGTGCACTGAGTTGTAAGGTATGTGGGGATACTCACGTACCAGGCATAGCCTCAGCATCAGCCATGATGGACAGTGCGGCTGATCTTTTTGAAGGCTGGGCTCCAAGTGCCTAAACACAATTACATGAATTGAGTTATTATTCATTTTTAGCTATTTCTTTCACTCACTCATGAATAGAATAATTAACCCTTTTTATGTATCACTCCTCTGCCCTTGAACCTTCAATGCCTTTCCCTCCAAAGACAATAATAATAGTTAGCATTGAGTTGGGCAATGTGGTTTATTAAGTGCTATTACCTTACTGGTTCCAAACAACCTAATAGAAACTTTGGGCAGATATGGAAACTGGAGCTTGGAGAAGTGAAATATACTTATTTAGTGACATGCACAGAACTCAAATCCAGATCTTTGGACCAAAGTCCCTGTGCAGGGCTATCTGATTTCTATTTTCCAACTAATATCCACTTAGTACCTGGCACATACCTTACATACTCATCCTGAGCTTACACATGAGCTTAGGTTCATGCTAATCTTCTATTCATCTATGTTCTTACATCTATGTTTACACTCTAATCATCCTAAAGCATAAGTTCAAATCTGATTTCCTTAGTTCCTTAGTTTTCTTTTGCTAATTTGTTCCTCCCTTAAGAATGGTAGTTATGTTGTTCATGCTTCTCACTTGAAATTTATCATATGCTTCTGTGAAAGGAGCTAAAAAGACAGAGTGATAGATATAAACAGAAGTCCTATATTCCCAATTAGACTCCAGGTGCCTTCAAAGCCAAACTATACTTTATAGCATTGATCCTCAACCCTGGATGACTAATAGAATTGCCAGGGGGACAAAAGGAGGATGGGTGTTAAAAATGTGTAAAAGTCTAGAGTCGGGCCTAGATACCTGCATTTTTTAGAAATAGCCAAGATGTTAGTTATACCAATACATACTACTGTGTGCTCACACAGGTATAAATAAGTAGAAATGGAATAGTAAATGTATACAACGCTCCATGGAGCCTCTTATTCTAAAAGCCTATTTGGTGATGGTGACAGGTAGACAGGTGGGTGGAGCTGGGAGAGGGTATAGGGGGCATAAATGGTGACAAAAAAAAGGAAAATAAATAAATAAATAATAGACATATAAAAATAAAAGTCTAGCTGTAATTGTTCAGTTAGCTGACTAGACCATAATACTGTGGTGAAGTAGAAAAGGCCTATTTTAAAATTTGGGGATTATTTGAGTATATCTTTAAGCTGTTTTGCCCTATGAAAGTCATAACTATAGCCACTTGCTCTTAGAAGGGGAAAATCTCTACAGTTACATCTTTAAAATAACAAATGTGAGACATCTGAAAATGATTAATTCTATAATTGTTAGCATTGCACTATGGGCAAGACCATAAAAAATGTACCTCATCTGCCTAGTTCAACAAATTAAATTACTTCACCACCTTTAGCAATTAACAATAAGAACTCATCTTCCAATCTAGCTTATTGTCTTATTTCAATTTAAATATAAGAAGATAAAAAATGATGTTTTGTGCGTGATCATTTTCTTGTTTTAATCCCCATAAAAATGGACTCTTTTCTAAAGCTGTTGGCTTTTCCACCTTAATTCAGAGTGCCTGGGGTGTCAGCCTGCATTGAATTGGCTGGCAAACAAGATACCCCACTGTCCTTCCAATGCAGAAAAGTAGTCAAGCATCCTAAGGGGTACTGGCATGGTAGTACCCCCACAAACCTGAGGTGATAGGGACGACTCTTAAACAGAGCTGGGTGGAAGAAGGCCCTGGAAGATGGACTTGCCTAAAGATAAGCACACTGACACATAATACCGGCAGATAGGGTCCCTCTCCACTAAGTCCCCAGCAGACAGTCCCTCCTAGTACATTGATCAATTAATAAGTGCATATGTGGTATCTGAGTTGTACACGGGGATTATCATCTCTTTTGGAAGAAAAAGCAAAAGCATAAGTCATTTTTTTTTCAATAAAATGCAAAGAATTGTATGCCAGATATTATGGGAAAGTTTGTGAGCTTTGTGAAATAAGTGAGAGCCATGCGTTCAAATGAAGATGAGATCACTAAGGGCTGAGAAAGGGACTGAGAAAAGAATTCTCAAGAGACCGAGCTATGCCTGATGGGTGCAGGGGTAATTGAGAAATTTTGAATAGCTGGTTTGACACAAGCATGAACCAGTTAGAACTAGATGCTGGCCAGCACACCCGTAGTGTATTGAATATCAGTCCTGAGTGGGTCAGATTGGCTAACTTCAAAGGAATGGAGAAGCAGGCAAGTGAGAGAAATAGTTCAGGCAAACACAAGGAAGTAAGGATGCACACAGTTTGGGAACAGCAAGCAGTGGCTCTGTTTGATTTAAGCATAGGATTGGATTTTATGCTGAAATGGGCAACAAACCATTGACATTTTTTGAACAAGATGCTGACATAACCAGTGTTCTGGGATATAACTCCATAAAGGCAAGGACATTGTTTTCTTCCCTGCTGTAGTCGCAGTGCCTTGAACAGGGCTTGGCATGTAGAATAATTTCCCCAAAAAAAGGTTTGTGGAATAAGTAACTATGGCAACAACATGCTGGATAGGGAAGCCCTACCTTCCATGTCTCCATGGACACACGATTGTGTAAAAGTCCTTTCACCCTTTCTCATCCAGTAGACACAACTTAAGGCACTCCTAAATTGAGTTACAGGAAAGCTAAGGATTTCTAATTCCATTTCTATATGGGTAAAAGTCAAAAAGTGGAAACAGTATTTCCCTCCCTTACTGCCTTAGCTTGTCCTTCCTAAAGCAGATTACTGGTAAGACTTTATCATGGTATCCTATATAATTAAGTATCCTGGTAACAAAGAACTGCCCTATGGCATTAAGTAGGACTTGGGGAAATGAGTCATGGTCCAGGAATCTAGACAAACAGTTTCAGCAGTTCATATAAGGGTGAATGAGAACAAATCTTCATTTTCTAGCCAAAATTTTCTACCAACTATCCCTTCGCCTGAATCCACCTGCAAGTCATAGATTCGCCCCGTCCCCATTTCTCCATATTAACACTGGACCTATATCCACCAAGTTGCTCAAACACAGCTTTGATTTTTCCTGTACTTTACCTACCACATCCAATCCAACAAGTCTTCTACATTTTAACTTCAAAATACATCTTCTTCTTCTCATCTTCCCTCTTCTGGCCACAACCATTTTATTCCTAGAATGCTAAAATAGTCTCCTAATTACTCTCTTGATTTACACCCTGATCCTTTTCCAATTTATTCTTCACATAGCAGAAGGAGGCATCTTTTTTAAAGAGTATCAGATCACATCATTTCCCTTCCATGACTTTCAACTGCATTTAGAATAAAACCTAGCTTCTTGTCCTGGGCTCTTCAATCTCATGCAACTGAGTAAATATGAATGGGAAATATAGGACTGGCATCCCACATCTCCATTCGGAACTGAGCCAAGGGGTTTTCCTTGATTTCTCCTCACCCTAGTTTCTTCATTTTCAAAATAAAATAGTTGGCAAGAAGACCTTAAAGCAGTGCTTCTCAACCTTGTCCTCACATTAGAATCACCTGGGAATCTTTTTTAAAATCCTGATTTCTGGGCCTCATCCTCGGGAATTTCTGTTTCTTTGTTACTAACGTTGTGGCCCCACCCCCATAACAAAGAAACAGAATTTCCGGAGGGTGAGGCCCAGGAATCAGGATTTTAAAAAGATTTCCAGGTGATTCTAATGTGCAACCAAGGTTGAGAACCACTGCCTTAAAGACCCTTCAGTTTCTAAAACTCTATTATTTTATTGTTTTCAGATGAGATGCTACCTGGACCTTAATCTCAAAAATCAACTGCATGATTAAAAGTTCTTGCCTCTCTCCTATCCCTCTTCAACTTAGTCTGTTCTCTGGAACTCAGGAGCAGAATAAAAGGGAAACTGGCCTAGGTCTGGTCTTTTCTAGTCACGAACCTAGTTACCATCACTTCTATGCTCTCCTCAACCCTTGGCCCCCAGGGTCTCCCTGTTAGGTTTTGTCCTTATTACTGTTTCCATTCTTTGAAAAGTGTAAGCTCTTCACTTTTTTTCTTCCAACTCAAGGAGGACCCTTAGGTCATTTTCCAGATTTGCTTCCTGATTGACTTCCTCTGCCAAGTTTCCTTGTCCCTCTGACTAGATAAGATGAGCTGGCGCCAAACAATAGGGATGAGAAAATACAAGGGAGAGCAAGTAAAGAAAACAAAACAGAACAAGTTCTAACTAGGTCCAATATAACAGGTCCAATATTGGGCATCGAATAGTGGGTATAAAAAGGTATAGAAGATGATTGAATAAAACATTTATAATTGCACATAAAGCTATGAATCAAATTAGTCAGAGGGCCATCAAATGAGTTGGAAAGAAGATACTCTATGAATTCATAACCATTAACCCTTTGCGGGCATATTAAATTTGGACATGGGTGTCCTACTGGTCGGAATTAATTTCCATTGAAAGAGCAGTGATACATAACATGCAAGATTATGAAGGATAAACAAGATTTATTAATTCTTTTTTGGAACTACGTCACTACTAGTAGAATCACTACAAACGTTATCACTTTCTACGTCAGAGTCAGTATTCAAGGTGCCAAAATAAAACTCTTCACCATAAACTTTCAGATTCGCAGTTCACTTCTTTTGGTAACTTTCTTTTTGCCATTTTGGAGTATTATTTTGAAATATCTTAACAAGTGAGAATGCCTAATTACAGTTAAACATAATTTGTAAAGCTTTATTTGAAATTCTGCAAAGTATCTCCCAAGCTTGTCGATTTCTTCACTCTCAAAAGGCGACTGACTCGCCACGGTGTTTTGCATGGCGAGTGTGGAACGACTGCGTTTGTTTATATTGAGTTTCGATACCTTCGATTTGTCGGGGCAATGTTTTGGTTCGTGACAAGGTCGCTTAGACACTTAAGAGCTTTCAGAGAAATTATGAACTGATACATGAATGAATAGAGTTAAGATTCGTACGGTTCCTTGCTGTGGTGGCTGAGAGCAGACATACAACCGGAACGGTAAAAAAGCTTTGGTGGCTGAGAGTAGACAAACGACCGCAAAGGGTTCATATCAGGTGAGCGGAGATCCTCTGAGCCATGTACAGCAGTGGCAAGCAGGTAGAGTGATATCTCTTTCCTGATGCAGGAACCTCCCTCTGATTGTCTAACTCAGGCTCATATATTTCTCAGAGCCAGGAAGTGGGAAGGAAAGAACAAAATTGAATCATGAGGATATTCCTCCAGCTGACACAAACACCAGGGCCTACGAGCACCGTGAAGAACTTGGATTTCAGTCCTGAGTCTGCCATTGCCAAAGTGTGTGATCTGGGCCAAACCAGTTAATCTTGCTGAATCCCAGCTCTTCTTCTATACATGAAGGGTTTAAATAGACACACAAAGAGCAGCTTCAGTCTATGTTTAAAGGAACTCTTTCTCAGAAGTCAATGAGGACAACAGATGAAAGCCTGGGTGTTGTGATTAGTCTCAGAGCCTTTCCCCAACCATCTTATCATTCCCATTCACCCCAGTGCCAACTCTCCAGGCTCAGAGAAGACCAGTGCATGATCTCACAGGTGCCTTCTGGATGTAAGGTTCAACTGTTTCATAAAATATTATATTCTGTTTCCTTGTGGGCTTGCATGGACACTGATACTAAGAGATCCCAAATATTCCCGGTGTTAAATAAAATATTTAAATGTTTAAATCACAAAAGAAAGCTATTAATTTCATTTCAGTTCTCTGGTCATTAAAAGGGAGATGTTAAACTGAGAAGACACACATTACTTATGCTTTAAAATTCCTTCAAAAAAAAATAAAATTTCTGCAAATACTCTTTTTGGCTAACATATACTGAGTTTTCACCTTTGCCTCGATATAAGAGAAAAATTACTCTTCTTTGCCCTGACCGGTTTGGCTCACTGGATAGAGTGTCGGCCTGCAGACTCAAGGGTCTCAGGTTCGATTCCGGTCAAGGGCATGTACCTTGGTTGCGGGCACATACCCAGTGGGGAGTGTGCAGGAGGCAGCTGATCGATGTTTCTAACTCTCTATCCCTCTTCCTTCCTCTCTGTAAAAAAAATAAAATATATTTTAAAAAAAAATTACTCTTCTTAGCCACGTTCAATGACCTATGGAGTTTTTATGTGATTTTAGTGTTTTGATATAGAGATATTTTAATTAGGATTTGGCAACTCACAAACATGTACACTGAAGGGCCCTGACAATCAAAGCTTCCCAACAAGTAGTGATGGGCTGGAGATGGGTGGTAAGACTATCATTCCATAGTGGTTAAGTGGAGTAACATAACAAGACCATACTTTTACAAATCGATGAAAAAGACAATTGTATATAAAAGTTGGCAAATGATTTCAATAGGCATTTCACAAAAGGGATTTCCAAATGGAAAATCAACATGTGAAAGGATGCTCAAATCTCATTGGTCATCAAGGAAATAAAATACAACTACAACGACCATACATCCAAACAAATATCTTTAACAAAAACAAAGTGTTAACAAAAATATGCAGCTCCTGAAATATTCATTCACTGCCTGTTGGAGTGTATATTGCTAATCTTTGGAAAACTATTTGGCAATATCTTGAAAGGCTAAATCTAGACCTATGATTCAGCCCTCCCACACCCAACAGAAATGCTTTATAATGTGTGCTGAAAGACACATGCAAGAATGAGCATAGCAGCATTATTTTGTAACAGCCAAAAACTAGAAGTAACCCAATGGGTCAATAAATTATAGTTTACTCATACAATGGGATGTTTCACACCAGTGAGAATGAATTGCTATTAAAAAAAAAAGACATAAATGATTAGACACCCATCTAATCATAAGAGAAAGAAACCAGCATAAAGAGGACATACTGTATGCTTTTGTTAATATAAAGTTCAAAAACAGAGAAAACTTAATGGCATAGAAAGCAGGGTAATGGTGACCTTGAGGGTAAGGCTGTAGCGTCTGAGAGGGACACAGGAAAGGCTCTTAGGATTCTGGCAATGTTCTGTTTCTTTATTGGGTAATGATTATACAGGCATGTCCACTTTGTGAATATTCATATCTATACACTAAGAAATTGTGCAATCTTCTCAGTATATGTTGCACATTTATTTATATTTAATAATAAAGTTTAATTTTTGATTATTAGTTTTTCCAAGTAATCTATTAAAACTGAAAATACTACCCTCATCATTATAGATAGTTGTATTTCTGCTCTTCTCTCTCTTTCTCAAAAGAAATATACCAGTAAAGAATAGGGCTTTGCTAAATTTAACAAAATCTAACAATATCTCTAGTGAAGGAACTAGTCTTTTAAATTTATTTTATGTCTTCCGTAAGACTGAGCACATGGCTAGCCGAGCAATTAGTGCCCTATAACAAGCAGTGGGCTAGAATTCCTGTAAGTCCTGAATTGTTACAATATGCTTAGTTTTCACAGAGTTCCTCCTATTTTTTTAGAAATCTCACTACTACTAAATCTTCCATGTAACATGTCATGATTTTTGCAGTGTGGCTAATGAACTTGGCTTGTTTAATTTTATGCACCTAGTTATCTTGATAGGAAGATTGTAATTATCCAAATGAGAAAAGGAGCTAATTACTTTGGCCCAAAATGAGTGGTAATTACACGTACACTCACACAAACACACACACACACACACACACACACACACACACACACACACACAGTCACACACAGAAACTAATTTCAGAAAAGTCACATTTTCTCTTTATACCCATTTTTATTTCACATTTTTCTCACCTCAAATTCCCCTCCAGTTTTTTAATTCAACCTTAAGATGTTTATAGAAAGGGGTAGTAGTGGAGGTCATAGGCAGAGTGAGGTTTTCCTTGAATAAAATGTTAAAAATATAAAAAGCTATGTCTTATCAGGGGGAAATTTTGGTTCGAACATGTGTCCAGAAATTTTTAAAGGCCATAGTGCCTTATTAAATCAGAAATGCTTTCAAAATATCTATGAAGATTCCCATTCCAATACCCATATTTATATCTAAAATGATAATTAGGGCATGTTGTGAGTCTGTTTTACTTCTAATTTTCACAGAATAAAACAGTGCTACTATAAAAGTACATTGCCTTAGTTATTAATCACACATGCCTTAAATAGAGGCTATTAACATTTTATAAATTAACAATAAAGAGTGAAAACTTGATTTATAAATCAGTTCCTACTAAGATGTTTGGGACATTCTATAAACAATTAAAGACAACAATGAAAATACCATAAAGTTAATTACCACAAATGTAATAAAAATAAATTAAAGGCCAAAACTGTTAAGCTGTTGCAATGGAATTTTGCTGAGCCCAGAAATACTAACTACTGTTAAAGAGCTAGATCTAGAAATTTGAGCTAAATCATGAAATACTATAAATCCTAGCATCTATTATCAGATTTCTTTTTTCTCGATGCCCTTTTAAAAACTAGCTAATATTTATCAGCTATGAAATTGTATTAGGGAATTTATATTTAAGGAACAAGTTCAAGTAACACAATTTTTTAACTTAAAATTGGAAATTATCTCAGAAGTTGTGTTCTCATTAGCCCCTCATTTTACAGGTGAAGAAAAGCATCATGGAAGACGATTTCTTCAACTTAACACTGAGTTTGTGGATAAACCAGGACCAGATTTAGGTCTTTTGACTCTCGTTATATAAAGCACATTTCCCCTGACAAAATGCCTTCCAGGAAACAGCGTTTCACTTGAATGAATTATTTCATGTCTTTACCTTCTACCTCCTCTTTGAATCAGTTCGTTTCTTTTTTCTACTTTGTTGAATTAGTGACAGTATGACATCATGCTGGCCCAGCCGATGTGGCTCAGTGGCTGAGCATCGACCTATGAACCAGGAAGTCACGTTCTGATTCCAGGTCAGGGCACATGCCCAGTGGGGGACGTGCAGGAGGCAGCCAGTCAAGGATTCTCTCTCATCATTAATGTTTCTGTCTCTCTCCCCCTTCATCTCTGAAATCAAAACATATTTACATATATCTATATATCATCTATATCTATCTCTATCTCTATCTCTATCTCTATCTCTATCTCTATCTCTATATCTATATCTATATCTAATCTATATCATGATGAAAAGCAAAGATCCTAGTGCAAAGTGGGCCTAGGTTCCAGCCCAGGCTTCTCTACTTCCTAGTCATTGATCTGAGGCCTCATAGGACCAATTTGTCCTAGTTTGCCTGGCACTTTACTGGTTTTAAAACTGAAATTCCTGAGTCCCTGCAGACACCTCAGTCCCAGACAAATTAGGAGAGCTTAGGCTCGAGCTCTCTTATCTATAAGATATGAATAATAATCGTCGTCAACTTCGTAGTGCTGCTGCAAGACCAAATGAATGAGTATATGAAAACATTTAGCAGAGCACTCAAGCCTCGCCCACAGTAAGCACTCATTTCCCTATCTGTCACTTCCTCTTGGGTCTCTTTCCATGTTAGAGATTTGAAAGTCCAGGTGATGTCTAAAACTGAGTGAGAAAGAGTTTTCTTGGAAACCGGACAAGCAGCAGAATTAAAGAGACTGGGGGCAGCATAGAAAGAAAGAGAACATTAAGAAGTAGGGAGAGTGCCTCAAGGCCATATCAGTGAACATAAATAAGAAATGAGGGAAATCCAGGGCCATGGCCTGTATGGAAGGGATCAGTAATACATTCTACTTGAGTCTATAAATATATGTGAACTCTATACAGGATATTTTATAAAATAGAAAGAGGAAGTAAGGGTAAGGAATCATAGATATGTTTTGTCTGCTACATGGGATAACTTTAGAAATGTGAAGAATCCCCAAAAGAGCTACAAATTCCCATAATTATCACATCATTGATGCATATAACACCACTTCTAAAATTCATATATTTCTAGGAAAAAATCCTGAGAGAAATAGCATTTTGAACAACAAATACCAAAGGAGCTATCTTTTTTATCACCAATATTTGGTTGAAAGCTTTTTCCCTAAGAAATGAGACAGGCATAAGTAAGCAAGGCTTATACTTTCAGTCATGGCCTAGAATCAGAAGTAGAAAATAAATGCAGAGTGGAGATGGGACTGAAGCTGTGTATGCTGTCCCAGCTCTCAGAAGCAGGCAGAGGCAACCTGGAGTTCAGCTCCCGTGGGATACCCAGAACTCAGCACAATCCACATGTGAGGTAGGGGATCAGGGCCAGGCCCTGCTCAAAAACCATTGAATGAGAGAAGGCAGAAAATATAACTTCCAGCTATTGCTTGGGACAAAGACTTATCGTAAGCTTCATACTTGGGGAGGCAGAGGATACCAATCAGTCTTGCCACCAGAACCTAGCAATGCCAACCACTAGTTCAGAGACAGGATTGGAAATATTGGCAATATCACAGAGGCAGAAGCCCCAAGGAACCAATATAACACCTGGCTCTGGAATGGGAAACTCAGTGGCAACTACAATACTATGAAATTACAAACCAACACTGCCTTACAAGCAACTGTTTGCAAAGCTAACAGGAAAGCAAACATCCTGAACACAAAGACTAATTATTACAGTAGATAAGGTGGAATATAGAATCAGTAACCAATCATATACAGCTAAAGAGTACCTCAGCTTAACACCAATAGAAATTCATGGAATTATTTTTCTTTCTTTTCTCATAAGAGCCCCTTTGGCTTCACCCTGTAATTGGAACACTATTTGGGTTTCTGCCTGAAAATGTGTTCCACAAATTGCAATTCATTTTTATCTCAAATAAATGCTTGTTGCTTTCATTTGGCTTTTCATTTTTAGGTTAAAAATTTAACAATAAATATAGTTTTTTTTAAGTGTACTCCTGAATAACTCGATTAATGTGTAAATCAAAATGGAAATTATGAAATATTTACCATGGGGAGTAAATGAAAACGCAACAGATTAAATCTGTAGAATGCAGGCAAAGTAGTATAGAGAAGTAAGTTTATTGTCTTAAATGAATTTATTTTAAAAAAGAAGAATTTAAAATAGTTTAACCTTTAACTTTAATCAATATAAAGAAAATAATGGTTAAATTTTCAAAGTAGAAGTAACAGATAAGAGCAAAATGAATAGAATAGAAAAATTTGCAAAAAAGGTAAGAAAGAAACAGCAGAGATTGACCACAAAATCAAAAGCAATTCCTTTGTAAATATTGACAAAATATACAAGCCTCTAGGTACCATAAAAGGAAGGAAGGAAGGAAGGAAGGAAGGAGGGAAGGAAGGAAGGAAGGAAGGAAGGAAGGAAGGAAGGAAGGAAGGAAGGAAGGAAGGAAGATGCTTTTAAGGATATTAGCAAAAAGAGAATTTTGCTAAGTCTTTATGAAACAAGTTTTCCTAGTATCCTTAAAATCACAAAATATAGAACCAATACCATTCTGTCAATTCCTTTGGCCAAGAATGCCTGTATAGAGGCCAGGATGTGAAATTAAATAAGTGTTTGGAGCGACATAAATAATACATAATTCACTCTTCCTTCACACATGACCTTATCATTCAACATAAAAAAAAAAAACCAACACATAACAATCTCCCTTAATAATAGATCTATTCATGTTCCTCTTTTGATTAACACATTTCGTACTGCTCAGGAGCTTTCTCGTGTTTCGCGCACCATGTGTTAAGGACCACTCACGAGTGTTCTCGTTTTTCACGCCCATGGAAAAAGGAGCGAATGTAGATACTTACATAAATTTTGTTTGGTCCCTCTTCATAGAGGAAAATGTTTTACGCAGTACCATACGTTAAAAAAGTACTAGGAACTTTAATTGTTTAATTGTTTAATTGTTTTTGTAAATAAAAATGTTACAATTATTGAAAAATAAAACCTAAAGTGCATTATGATGATTTAAATAACGTGCAGTTTGCCCAAAAATGTGCGGTCCCTGGAGTATGTCTTAGAGATTTCTATGCAGTACTCAATGTGTTAATATGTTAGTGTTTATAAAATAACTAGAGGCCCGGTGCATGAAATTCGTGCACGGGGGGGGGGGGGGTGTCCCTCAGCCCAGCCTGCACCCTCTCCAATCTGGGATCCCTCTCACAATCCAGGACTGCTGGCTCCCAACCGCTCACCTGCCTGCCAGCCTGATTGCCCCTAACTGCCCTCCTTTGACAGCCTGGTCGCCCCTAACTGCCCTCCCCTGCTGGTCAGCTTGTGGTGGTCATCTTGTGTCCACATGGGGCAGCCATCTTTGACCACATGGGGGCGGCCATTTGTGTATTGGAGTGATGGTCAATTTGCATATTACCTCTTTATTATATAGGATAATAAATAATCCAAAGTCACAAGTCCAACTCTAAGTCACAATGCTCCCATTTATGCACAGTAAGCAAGCTTTCCTATTTCACCACCACCACCACCTCTGCTCTCCTCCTTCCTCAGTTTTGCTTATGTTGAATCTAAAACAACAAAAGCAAACTCTAGATGCAGATTAGTGGTTGTCAGTGGGGGTGGGAGAAGTAGTCCAAGTGGGTAAAGGTGATCAAAGAGTACAAACTTTCAGTTACAAAACAAATAAGTCATGGGGATGTAATATACAGCATGGTGACTCTAGTTAAAAATACTGTATTATACGTATATGCACTCCTATGTTCATAGCAGTGTTATTTACAACAGCTGAGATCTGGAAAAAGCCCATCAGTAGATGAGTGGATAAAGATACCATGGCATGCTGTGCAGCTATTTAAAAAAAAAGAAGTATCTCTTACCCTCTGAGACAAGAGGGATCTGGACAGTATTATGCTAAGCGAAATAAGTCAGTCAGAGAAAGACAAGTGTCACATGACCTCACTCATCTGTGGAATCTAATGAACAAAATAAACTGACAAGCAGAATAGATTCACAGACTGAAGCATGCTATACAAACTGATGAATTTTAGAGGAAAGGGTGGGGGACGGGAAGAGATTAACCAAAAAACATACATGCATAATCCATGGACAGACAATAGTGCAGTGAAGGCCTGGGGAGGGGTGGGAGCGAGGTAGTGGGGGTCAATGTGGAAAAAAGTGACATCTGTAATATTTTCAACATTAAAGATAAATTAACAATAATAATGATAATAATAACAATACTGTATTATATATTTGAACATTGTTAAGATCTTAAAGATTCTCATCACAAGAAAAAAATTGCAACCATGATGATGGAGGTTAAATTTACTGTGAGAATTTAACAATGTATATAAATATTGAATCATTATGTTGTACACCTGATAGTAATATGTTTTATGTCAATTAGATCTCAATTTTTAAAAAAATAACTGATCAAGTTAGTATACACTAAGACAATTGAAATAAAATATCAAAAAAAACTGGTAATTTTTTTTTTAAAAAAAAACCTTATCTCTCTACCAGTTTAGACAACATGACAGGAAAAGTTCTTCATTGATGGGGAAATTTAGGAATATGTGAGTTACGAAGTAGTGAACAGAACAAGATCATATTTGGAGAGTGATCTTTCTAAGTCAATTACAAGGTGGATGAAGGAAGGTGACACCAGGATTCTTTTTGGGGAAAAAGGTTATCCTCTTTCAGGCTTCCTATTCAAATTGCCTTCTAATTACAGGAGTGTTCTTCACAACAAACTGAATCAAACTCTTGATAAAAAGAGTTGTCATTTTATTTCATCTTCTGTGAGGTTGCACTACAGAGCTCATTGGAAAGGACATTCTTACCTACACAGTCCTTTCATGAGAAGATGTGAGCACTGAAGACCAAGGTGGCAGTATCTCTACATTATAAAGGTACCTTGATCTTGTAGGCTCTGCTCATCTGGCCCTCTCTCTCGGGCAATCAATGCCAATAGAAGAATTATATTTAATTGCTTTGCTATTTAATAAGTTTTAGGGCCAGTCTCACATGAGGGATTAGAAAAAATAATTTCTTGTAGAGATTAATTTATAAAAAACCTGTTCATTTGTAATTATGGATAAGGCTCTCTCCATAGATCTATACAAACTCTAACAGATAAATCCCCAAATCCTTGTTCATTTAAATCAGTTTTCCTAATTACTCTTATTAGGGTTTCCCAGAGATGTTAATGTCTTTGCCATGCAGCAATTTTTAATAGCAGCTTTAGTAAAAAATGTTAAATTTAAATACATATATGCATGGAGTGCACACACACGCTTACACACACACACACACACACACACACACACACAGCCAAGTCCATTCTCTGGTACTACCATCTGAAGTCAAATAACAAAGTTTATCCAATATACTAGAGGTCCGGTACACGAAATTCCTGCACGGGGGGTGGAGGTCCCTCAGCCCAGCGTGCACCCTCTCCATTCTGGGACCCCTCAAGGGATGTCCGACTGCCCGTTTAGGCCCGATCCTCTGGGCAGTCAGACATCCCTTTCACGGAGATTCAAATATAATCTCACTCAGGGATCAGGATCGGGCCTAAACGGGCAGTCGGACATCCCTTTCACAATCCAGAACTGCTGGCTTCCAACCACTCACCTCCTTGCCTTCCTGATTGCCCCTAACCACTCCCCTGCCAGCCTGATTGATGCCTAACTGCTCCCCTGCTGGCCCAATTGCCCCTAACTGCCCTCCCCTGCCGGCCTGGTCGCCCACAACTGCCCTCCCCTGCAGGCCATCTTGTGGTGGCCATCTTTGACCACATGGGGGCAGCCATCTTGTGTGTTGGATGGTCAGTTTGCATATTACTCTTTTATTAGATAGGATGTTCACTGAGTGAGATTCAAATATAATTATATCTAATCTGATAATGGCCTTAATGCTCAAAATATGCTGGCTTCCTATTTATTCAGAGCCTATCATTACCACTGTCATATCAGAAAGCAATAACAAGGATAATATAGTATGTTGCTGGTGTACAGTATAGCATGCTTTATATGACGTCAGAAAGAACAAATAAAAAACATCTGCAATCTTTGCAGAGTGTTATGTTTTTACATATTGAGTTGAGGGTGTGTATGAAAATGAATGGAAGAGGTGCGATCTTAAGAGGCTCTTAAAGGAGGAAAGGATGCTTGGAGAAGTCCACAGGCTGAGGTGCTCTCTGGAACATCAGAGAGATTCTCAGAAAGGTTTGCAAAATAAGGGTAGTTTGTGTGTGAAGCCTCCAGGGTATGGTCTTTGTTATGCCAAATCCTTAAATCATGATTTTATTGCAGATCCACAATATACTGCATTTACTACTAACAATCTCAATTTCTTAAATAAGGATATGGGGGCTTGGAGAGACACCTCCCCCCTACCCCATAACTTGTTCAAAGACAAAGATCTAGACAGTGACAGAGCCAGGATTCAAGCCAGAACTCTTTCACTCAAAAAGTCAAGCTCTTAGGCTTTGGGCATGTTGCCCCTTTCACTGTGAAAGGACTGAAGACAAATTCCCACATACGATGCAAGAGAAGAATCAGGAACTTCTTTTTATCTGTGAACTGAGGGGAAGGAGTTTAGAGAAGAACGTTTTTGGTGGTGTTGGTGGTGGCAGAGCTGAGGAATGTGCTCTATTTGACAGGGAAAGAATGCATCTTCTTTAAAAAAAAAAAAAGTACAAATCTATCTTGTAAACAAAGTGCCTAATTCCAGCACTTTGGAGAGTTTAAATGAGGGTGCTGCTATATCCCCAAATGCAGAAAGAAACACCACAGACATCCAAGGGGAAAACAAAAACAAACAAACAAGCAAAAAAACCTTTACATTCGATGAGCAGTTTCTTAACAAAAATTTTCAGTCCCAAGCCACATATTTCTGGTAACCCATGGTTTTGATTATTTACCTAAAATTTTATACTTAGGCTTTTGTACTGTAACCTAAGTTCAAACTCAATCATTGCTTTAACATTTATTTCAAACTGAATGTTACATAAATCAGGAAAGTACCAGGAAAGAAATTGGCCATAGAGAGCTATTTGGGTCTGCCATCAACCTAGAAAATGATAAAAAGAAGTGCATTTGACAGCCACTAAAGAGAAGGGAAAAATAATGCTTACTTCCACCTAACCATACAAAAACCACTTTAAATACATTAGAAGTACCAAAAAGTATATCTCTCCATGAAATAGCCTTATAAAATTTAGATTATGACCACACGCTTATGCTTCTTATGTGCTGGCAAGTGCTGGGATCAAGGAGAGAAAGAATAAAGATGGTATTGTTTTGAAGTAGGAGACAGCAGATACTGACCAAGAAAGACAGTGTTAGGACTACAAGAGAGAAAGCAAAGAAGAAGCAATTTTGAAGATGAGAAGAATAAACATAAAGAGCTCTGTGTTAATCACTATGTTGGTATTTCTATGATTTTCTTAGAAGTCACAGAGCACTTACTCTTTCACAACCATTACTCCTTAACTGGCAGAATTTATTAATGAAAAAAAATATTGGCTTAAGGAAGATATTTAATAAAAATAGAAATTCAGCACATCCCCATAGGTACAGAATTTGGTTCTCAGGTTTGCAAGTCAAGAAACTCACTACATGTCCCTTCCTGGTTTTAACATTTAGTATCACTGCTGCTACTTTTTCCATAGTAACAGAAAAAATGCTGTGAAAGAAAAAGATTACTGTTGACCCTAATACTTGTACTCATATTTTTTATTACTTTAACTATGACTAATTGAAATTTTACCTAATAATATTAACAAAAACAAATATTAAGTTTTAAGGTAATATGTTAGGAATGATCATCCTACCTAATAAAGTGGGAATATGCTAATTAATCCTCATACCATTGCAAAGATGGCGGCACCCACAGACAATAAGGAGGGAATATGCTAATTGACTATAACAGCCTCAAAGATGGCAGCACCCATAGCCAATAAGGAGGAAATATGCTAATTGAATGCCACGCCCTCAAAGATGGCAGCACCTACAGCCACAAGATGGTGGCACCCAGTCCCCTCAGCCACGCCAGGGCGCCTGCCTTCGGAGTCCCCCAATCCCCTCAGCCCCCCAGCCACCCAGGGCCAGCCTGAAGCATAGGCAAGCCTCGGATGTTGGCTGCCCAGCCGCCCAGGGTTGCCCAAGGCTCAGGTAACCAGGGCCAGCTGAGGTTCGTGCTGCTGGCAATGGCAGCAGCAGAGGTGTGATGGGGGTGTCACCTTCCCCTGATTGCCGGGTCGCCTCCCACCCCTGAGGGTTCCCAGACTGTGAGAAGGGGAAGGCCGGGCTGAGGGACGCCCCCTCTAGTGCATAAATTTTCATGCACCAGGCCTCTAGTATTTTATAAAAAGTACAAATAAATGTTTAATACAATTTCATAATCTTTTTTTCTTTTTTCTTTTTAAGTTTCCTAAATACAACATGAATTACTCATATAAATTTTTAAAGAGAGAATAGGAAGAAAAATAATATACCAAAATGACAATTTCCCCATTTTTTTATGGTTACAACCACGATCTCCCTGGGGATGGGCATTGCTCCGACACTACTATCGGAGTATTAAACTGGATGCCATCTGGCCTGAGAAACCTTAGAACACAGAATTTTGAGGTTTTCTTGAAATTCTCATTTTGTAACTGATTTTTGACAGACCCATGAAATATCATTACTTTTATTCATTTCAAAATATCTCCAAAATATACATTTTATTTTATTTTATTTTACTATGATTTGTTCCTGGTGTCATACTCAGCTCTCATCATTTCAAAATTACACTACTTGCGTCACTTTTAAAGACACGGCTGTAAATAGAAAAATTCCACCCCTACATAGTGTTAGCATTAGTCTTACAGGGTTAATATTTCCTGAAATTCACTCTAGTTTCAATAGTGCATCTCATTTGAACGTCTGTGGTCTTCTTGCCTCTGATTATGTTGATTAGAATGAAAATGTCAGTACTGCTACTTCATGATTTAGCTTGGAATATTAAATGGCCTGTTGAACTGCATTATCATCATTGATGACCACTAGTCTTTGTCAGTAAGATGACAAACTGGTTTTTGAAGAATTTTAATCATTATGTATAAATAATCTTTTAAAAATAAGAGAGAAAATAGGAATTTAAGAGGAACTACAGATGCATTTAAAGAGAGAGAGGGGCAGCATAAAATGGCCTTTTAGAAATGTACATGCATTAAGGAGATCTGTTTTAGAGTTTATGGAATTTACTACTTTTAACTTACATCTCTGGCCTAATTTTAGTTATATGGGCCTAGAAAAAAATCTATATAAAATGAGTGTGACTAATAGTCTTATATCTCAAGGAAAGTTACTCACAGCCTTGTGTAAGTAATTTTATCACCTCTAAATTCCTAGAAAGATAGATAACAGGAGAGGAGGTTCTTTTCACACATCCTGAATTTGGCTTCAAATTAAACTTTTTATTTCATACGCACACAGTGAAGGGGTGGATAGATTACAATGTTAGTAATCATGCCTTCGGAGACATAATTTCACAATCACTGTGAAGCCTTTCTACAATTTGGAAACTGGATTAACTGCAATACCAGGAGACAGTGACCTTGCCCACTTCACAGTCTCTGTGATAACAAAACCAGGGGTAGAAATCGAAAAGTTTACTGACTACATAAATCACTGAGAATAAATCATCTGATTTTCTATCCTCTCTTTGGATTGCTACAGGCATAATAAATTACACCTACAACAACCAACAGTCAACAACAACAACAACAAATCTAAGTAGCGATATTACAGCAACATCCTTGCATTGCTTTAAAAAATTCTGGACAAGTGCATTTTAAAGTTAACATAAAATCCTACAGAGGTTCGGTTTTCTGAACAGCCCACACACCCCTCAGGAATTTGAATGTCTGCAGCCAAGGGTTCCCACACATAAAATCCAGCCTGTGGCATTTCTGTCTATAATGAGATTATCCCAATATTTTCTCCTCCCCTAATTAGGGTAAGGTTATTTGACAATAGCAGCACTTAAACAGAGACCAGGCATTTTTTAGGAAAACACTCTTGAGATTTGGCAATTAAATCACATATTTACTGAGGGCCTAAGGTATGTGAATTCTCTGTGTTATTACTTGGCACTGAGTTAGAAACAAAACAGCTGACAAACTGGAGCCTTTGGGCACCTTATGTAACCTGTTCACCAGGACAACTGAATTCTCTGCAGCATCTAAGACTAAATTTAGAAAAGTATTTATGGATAATTTAAACTATTTAGATCAAGTCCTTTAGAAGGGGTCAGGTTATCAGGAGGACATAGCAATCCTAAAGGTTTATGTACCAAGTGACAGAAATTCAAACTCCAAAGCAAAAAAAAACGAATAGAACTGCAGAGAGAAAAAAACAAATCTACAATTATAGCTGGAGACTTCACTATCCCTCTATCAATAATTGGTAGACAAAGTAGAGAGAAAATTAGTAAGGATAAAGGAGACTTAAATTACACTATCAAGAAACTTGACCTAATTAACATTTATTGGATAAAAAGAATAGCAAATTAAACCTGAAGTAAGCAAAAGACTGCCTTAAAATAATTGTCATACTTAAATATTATACTGTCTCTTAAAATTTCCTCTTATTACAAGCTAATTAATTTATTCACTTGCATTGTGAAAGTTATCTCTTCAAAATAGTCTACTGTAGAGTAGAATTTCTCATTTTATTTGGAAGACTTATCAGTTAATAAAGTCTTTTATCCTTCTTTATCTCCTGGTTGGTTGGTTACTTGGCTCAGGCTTCCTCTTTATTATAATGCTCTAAAATGTGTTATGTTCAGATCTACTTATAATATCACTAGTGGCCTGGTACACAAATTTGTACACATTGAAAGGAAATTAATTAGAATATTTTAATATTGCTGTTCGCTCTTTCTCTATAATAAAAGTGTCAACCAAATTCATGATCAATAATGACAGATCGAAACACACATATGCGACTGGCACCAGCGAGAGCTTTATAGGTACTGTGCATGCACAAGTCAACTTACCCTTTTATAGATATAGAATAAACTACTTAATTAGACCTGCTTTCTGATTTAGCTAAACTTTTTCCATCCCAGTGAAGCACACCAACTTCTCTTTCAGGTAATTGTCAGTAACACAGCAATAAGGATCAACGCAAAGCAGATTATTATTGTAGATCACACAGGGAGAACAAAGGGTAAAATATTTAACTGCAGCAGTGTTTGACTATATTCTGAGCAGTGAGAAAACCTGAAGTCATTTTCAAGGTCCACCATTTCTTACTTCTTTTCAGTCGGGTCAAGTTTCTAAGCTTTCTAAATCTCCGTTTTCCAGCTAATGAAAAGAAAATAGGATTCCACTGAGTTTCCTATGTACCTACTCCAGGACTTCTGTGAGGATCAAATGAGATGAGGCATGGGAAAACACTTCACAGACATTTGGTTAAAATGTAAAATGTTACTTTGTGGTTACCTGTGGTGCCATTTCTCTGTAAATGACAAGTGCATGTCAGGGCAGCTCCTGCATTGAGTGTCTGCCCCCTGGTGGTCAGCGCATATCATAGCTACCAGTCAGACTTTCAGACACTTAGCATATTAGCCTTTTATATCTATAGATAATGGAGTTGCACAGTGTGTGTGTGTGTGTGATTTCTAACACTCAATGTAGCTTTATATTCACCCATAAACAGACCTCTGACAAATAAAAAAGCATAAATTATTGTGCTTGATATGAATTGTTTTGACAATATACTTCCATTACCTTTTCAAAAGTCAGCCATCAGTGAAATCTATTTTCTGTAAATAAACTTAACCAGAGGAACTTAACCAGAAATTTATAATAATGGAACCTAGAGATACTTATGGTTCATTTTCTTAGAGTGAATTGCATTTATCTTAGAAATCACGATAGAGCAGGATACAGGATTAGCTCTTTGTAAATGTATGTTCAAAATTAGAGCTCAGACTAGATGAGCTTAGCATTATTGTTATTATTGTTACAAAGTTGGCATTTCAAGGAAATGAGATGACAATTATATTATAAATCCTGACTGTGTGTTTAATTAACAAACAGAAAACAGCTAATGTAAAGGGAAATAGATTACAGAGATAGAGTGGTTAAGGGAGCATACTCCTAATACCAATTTACCACTTTGGCCACTGGTATTAAACTCTTACACCAAGTCTTTCATGTTAATTTTCAACATGCAGAAAAGTCAACTCATTTGAATGAACTTTCCATCTCCTCTCCCACCTCTAGTGGGAGTGGTAATGTGAAGTGGCTGAGAATAATCACTAATTGACTATTAAATGATGGAATATCAGCTTTATCTTGCAGTTTGGTGTAACACTAAATGTGAACAGTGTGGATATGGATCAAATCTCAGGAATATTAACACATTGTGCTAAATTTAGAGGGGTCATTAGAGAACAGTTAGTCTAAATACCCACCTGACACCTCGCTTCTCTTAGATTAAGAGGGATACCTTTACAAATGACAGCAGGTTCCAAATGCTTGTTATTTGGGTTCATTTGCACAGTGACAGTCCATGTATTCAGTGGGTGACCAATTCACTGCCTGATGAAAGAGCCCATTTCATCCTTAGTTAGTTCTGTTAGCTGTATCTTCACTAAATGATGGAAAGCCTTCACTTCCATAGGATAAGCATTCCCAGTATCCTCAAGTGTTCGTTAAGTGTGACTCAGTGGTTGAGCTTTGACCCTTGAACCTCAGGGCACATACCCAGATTGTGGGCTTGATCCCTGGTAGGGGGCCTGCAAGAGGCAGTCGATGGATGATGTTTCTCTCTGATTGATGTTTCTATCTCTATCCCTCTCCCTACAAATCAATAAACATATATATTTTTTAAAGATGCTTCTTACTTTATGCTTCAATTACTTATCCAAACTGATCTCTCCACTTCAAAACTCCAAAGTGGTGTATCTTTCATCATTTTGATTCTCTCTCTCTCATGCTCTTGTAGTAATGCTTTTTTTTTCTGATTATAAAAGTGACCCATTATTAAAATTTGGAAAAAATACAGCAAAATTTGAATAAGAATATTATTCATAATCATGATCCAGAAAAAACATTTGTATATTGTTATTTTTCTAAATGGTGTGTGTTGTGTATGAACTATAGTATATGTAGTAGAGTAGGAAGTGTACTATAAATACATTTTGTACTTTAGTTTTTCTGTCAAATGGTCATATTTTGATCATTTCTTATGCATTAACTATTTTTAGAAATAATGTTTAAATGCTCCATAACATTCCATTTATTTATAAACTATTCATTACTTATTTAACAATTTTTATATTGTCAGCCTTTAAGTTATCTACATTTTGGGGACTACGAATACTCCCATAATGCACATATTTAGAACATCTCTGCATCCATGACTATTTCCTTAGAAAATGTTTGTTCTACTAATCCTTCAGGAAATCTAATCAAAGTTTCAGAGTAATCTCTCTAAAAGATAGAGGAGATGGTCTGGGGCTGGGTGAAATAGGTGAAGGAATTAAGCAAAAAAAAAAAAAAAAAAAGAAAAAGAAAGAAATAAAAACTCATAGATACTGACAACAGTATGGTGATTATCCCAGAGGAAAAGGGGTGGGGTAGAAAAAAGAGGATAAAAGGGAATAAATGGTGACAGAAGGAGACTAGACTTTGGATGGTGAACATACAATACAATATACAGATGGTGTATTATAAGAGTATAAACTTGAAACCTCTATAATTTTATTAACCAATGTAACCCTAATATATTCAATTAAATAATCTTTAAAAAGAATTCTTTCTGTATATATTTTCCCCAATTATTTTAATTTCAACTATGTTAGTGAAAACAAGGAGAAAATGTATAGTAATATTTCAGCTCACATCTGTTTTTAAAACATCAGTCATTATTCAAATAATAGGCTTCTCAGAATGCCATAGTATAAATTACTTTACTGTTACTACAACTATAAAAGCAATTTGGATAATAACGGGTGCTTCTTTTCTTATCACACCTAGAAAGTGACTGTTAGGAAAAAACTAAGAGGCATTCAAGCAATTTTCTCCTTAGTTTTGTTCAAATATAGCAAGAGTATAATTAGCTGGACAAGCTGCCTAACTCAGTAATATATGTCATCTCCTCATGTTACAAACCTGAGCAGTGACAAGCCTTGCAGCAAAATAAAAATTTCTACTTCCTTAAAAAAATTACATTCAGAAAAATGAAGTAAAACACATCCAATTTTCTCTTTCCCAGGAGGAAAGTATATATAAGAGAGAGGTTAGAAATTTTTTTTCAATTTTTTTAATTTAGCAATTTAAGATGCTGCAATAATGAGACATTCATTTTTCTCACCACCAAGTAATCACTTCCACATTATTGGACAACAGCTTCATGGGTTTGACTGTCTCACCACCACTTAATGATCTTCAGTCAAGATGCCTCTTAGGTTATTTTTGCTCAAAAATAATAAGAATAAGAATAAGAATAAGAATAAGAATAAGAAGAAGAAGAAGAAGAAGAAGAAGAAGAAGAAGAAGAAGAAGAAGAAGACAAAGACGACGATGAAGGGGAGGAGGAGGAGGAGGAGGAGGAGGAGGAGGAGGAGGAGGAGGAGGAGGAGGAGGAGGAGAAGGAGAAGGAGGAGGAGGAGGAGGAGGAGGAGGAGGAGGAGGAGGAGGAGGAGGAGGAGGAGGAGGAGGAGGAGGAGGAGAAGAAGTTGTTGTTACTTTGGTAATGCAGCAACTCAAGTATTTCACTTTGGATTATTCCTCCTTTTTTATGACCATTCAATAGATAAATTATTCTACCCCTAAATTCAAAGTCTCTATGAGACAGATCTCATGATGTGGTTGGTAAATTTCATGTTAAATGCCAAATCCTTTCTGAAATAAGTATCTGACTGAATATTGGTTCTCCAAACACAAATGCCTCAAGATATGACCCAAAATACATATTTTTCAGTCCAAGTAAAGAAGCAATGCCTGAAGTTTTTAAGATCTACATAGGAGATTTAGTAATAACCCTGAAAATCATGCATCTCAGCTCAGCAGAACCATAAGTCTGCTGATAAACAATAAGAAAATAGATCCCCAAAACTATTAAAACTGATACATCTGAGATAAAACCATCATCTCTTCATTTCTGCTCTTATAATGGTCTTTCAGGCCTTCTTTTTGTCAGCACAAATCATAGACTCACTGTGTGTTGTATAGGGCTTTTAACCAAAATAATAATTCTATGTGCATATTTTCAATTAATTGTAGTACTACTCTTAAACAATACATTGCTTGTACGAGTTGAAGAAAGTCATATATTATATAGCTGCAAGTTACTCCCACTCAAACTATTTTTAATTCTGATATCAGCCAAGATAATGATGTTCATCACAAAACACTATCATAGGTTTAAATAACTATTTTACAAATATTCATTAATTCAAGAGTTAAGAGCAGCCTAAGTGAAAAGCACTGGGCTTGGTAGTGTAGGTGACACAAGGAAGGACAACTATCCCTGCCTTCAGTCAGTGTCAATCTACCCAGATGACAGGAATAAAGAAAATAACAACTATATTTTAGGAGACAAATCTATTATTTATGCTAAGCACTTTGATAGTGAAATAGGTGTTCTTAAAAATTAAGCCAGAATAATGGACATAAACAAGTTTTCCCAGGAAAACTGGTGCATACAGTCATCCCAACCATGCTATACAATATTTTTAAGATAATTGTTTTTCAAAACATTTTCTTTTTTTCCCTTGAAAACAGACCTATGAGATAAATAGCACAACACTATCTCTACTTTTTGATGGGAAAACTAAGGCTCAGAGAAACTAAAAGATTTACCTAAAGTTAAATAGGTAGAAAATAATGGGTTCAAGGTGATCTGAGGTTTTCTAATTTCAAATCTAATGTTTTTTCACTACAACACATTGCATCATCAATAACTATAACCACTGGATATATAGCTAAGTTCTATAATCACAACTTATGGGAAGCATGGTTCTTCTCATTATGATTCTGATATGGAGATACAGGGAGGAACCATTGATCAGTTTGACAGTATTATCATTTTCAAGGTAAAATTTATATTAATACAGGAGAAAAAATTAATAAAAGAAAACTACATGATATAAGGTTGACATACAAAAGTAAAACTAATACAATTTAAAGTAAAATCAGACTGTGAAGAGGAATGTCCTCATCAATTATTCAAAATTGTCTTGTTAAGTCGTAATGAGTAAATACTGGATAAGAGATAAAAGTATCTCTTTTTACTAATAGAATTATATAAAAATAGTGATAATGATAGAACATTTTAAATCGGTAAGATGGCTGGATTTTAAATAAATGTTTTAAAACTCAATAATATTTCTGTGTTCCAGCAGTAAGCCTACTTCCTATCAGTCCCCGATTCCTCCAAACCACTTATCATTCAACGTAGACTTCTCAGTTACATAAGATTTTTACAATCTTGAACAGAATATCTAACATCCCACTTTGAAGTATCTGGTTTGGATAATTTCTCTAAATTCCAGAGCTATCATAGGAACAATGATTTATCTTATATTTATGACCAATAAGTCATAGTAAAATCTTCCCTTTCAGGACAAAGATATTACCTCTAAGACAAAATTCTACTCCCACTGTTAGAGCCATTAGCAGCAAATTTTTGGACATTTATAAATTGCAGATTTGTCTGTTTCCAGTCTTTAAGAATGAATACCTACTGACATCCAATATCAGAGCATTTAATAGAGATAAGGAAAAAATGTCCACGATAAAAAGACATTTGTGTTATTTTTAGAAATTGTCCAGTTCAGTATTAGCTCTATAACACTAGGATAAAACCTGTTTTATATGCCTCTTTTTCAGTCTACAGTCTTTATTTCTAAAAACACAGCAGATTCTACAACACTCAAAACCATGAGATTTACATGCATCATTTTATGTTTTTTTTTTATTTTTATAGAGAAACATTGACTTATTGTTCCACTTATTTATGCATTCATTGGTTGATTCTTGCATGTACCCTGGCTGAGTATTGAACCTACAACCCTTGACATATTGGGATGGTGTTCCAACCAACTGAGCTACCCAATCAGGGCTGCACATTATAAGAATTTTCATTTTGTTGATGTGTTAAGATTTATTCCATGAGACATTTCATCTTTTGTATCTGTAATAATTATATGGGACTCTCCCTGGAGGCTGGATGAAGTGAGCAGCCACATGAGAAAGTGCATATGGAAAAAAACAAAACTGCAATCGCCTCTAGGAACTCACGTGGCCTCTAGGACCTGAGGTGATATCCAGCCAAGAGTCATCAAAAAGTTGGGCCTCCCAGGTATACAACTGCAAGGAAATGGGTTCTGTTAACAAACTGAATGTGCTTGGAAGTGCATTCTTCCTCTCAAGCCTCCAGTTGAGATGCAGCCTGGCCAATATAGTGAATGAAGCCTTGTGGGACACTGAAGCCCAAAGCATATTCAAGCCAGCCCCAGAATCCTGGCCCACAGACACTGTGAGATAATAAATGTCTGTTTCAAGACACTTAATTTGTCATGATTTGTTACACAGCCATAGGAAACTATTACATCTTCCAGTGGCTTTCATCTTACAGTAAAACCCCAAGTCATTTCCACAATGTGGCCCCTTGATACTCCCTATAATCTCATCTTGTTCCATTTTCACCATTTCACACTTTGCTTTAGTTATGATGGCCTCTTTGTTTGTCAAATAAGACAAACTTACCACTGACTCAGGGCCTTCCACATTCTGCCTGAATCACTGTTCCCAGATACATGCTTAGCTCACAGCTTACCTTTATGTTTTTAATTTTAACCCAAGGATATGTTTTTTATTGATTTTTAGAGAGAGAGGAAGAGGGTGGGGAGAGGAAAAGAGAGAGAAACATTGATGTGAGAGACATCAATTGGTTGCCTGCATACCCACCCTGACCAAGGACAGAATCCACAACCCAGGTATGTGTCCTGACCGGGAATGAAACCCCCAACCCTTTTGTGCACAGGTTGACACTCCAACCAACTAAGCCACCCAGCCAGGGCACAGCTCACCATCTTCAGGTACCCATTTAAAGATTACTTTGTTGGTAGGACTTTGTCTGAAAAAAAATAGCACTTTTTACCCCTAGCCAACATGGATTGCTAACATCTGACTGCTTTATTTTCTCCACCACACTCATATATCACTATCTGATATGTATTTATTTATTTTATGCTTATTGTATTTCACCCTGTACCAGTATGTAAAGCCCAAGGGGCAGAGACCTTGTATTGTTAACTGTTGCTAACCTATATATGTGGCACATTTGTTGAATTAATAAATGATAAATAGATAAGTTAATGAGTGAGTTAGCTAATTAAAATGAATACACTAAGATACTGAAAAAATTAGAAGTTAATAGATATAAAGAGTAAATAGAATGGCAATGTAGAGATAAATTTTATCTAACAAATGGAACAGAAAAAGCATTCAGTGCTATAATAAGTAACATATTCCCATTTTCTCATGGTTCAGATAGAAAAAAATAATATAATTTTTCTAATCATGGGAATTAGACTAATATACTTTTTCATAGCAATTGCAGGAGGCAATTGAACAATGACTAACTACTCTAAGGGGAAGAGAATGGGACCTTAGGATTTTATACTCATTCAACTTTTCCTTTGATATTTGGGCAACTAAATTATCCACACAAAATCACATGAAATATAATTTCTACAATGGCTTCATAAAAAGTGTAATTCTTCCACTTAAGAAATGGATGAAATAAGGGACTCAGAAAGGGAAAGCAAAGATGAATAGATAAGTGTTGGTGGGCATTGAATCATTATAAATAAATATTTTTAAACAACAAAAGTAATTTGTTAGAAAATGCAATTTAAATGTTTTAAATTTTGACCCCTAAAAATAATATAGCCACCAAAGATGATAAATTTGTGGAGAGATGTTTAGAAGTAAAAAAAGGAATTATTTACTCATTATTCATAACAGGAAAAAATTTTAATTACCTTGAAAACTGAAGTATGAAATTTTTAAAAGAATCCAAACAACTTAATTTATCCTGCATAATTTTTTTTAACATTAGCTCTTTTAGAATTGCTTTTATAATTTTTTTCTGTAGATTGCCAGAAAGTAAATATTTAGGCTTTATGAGCCATATAAAATCTCTGTTGTATTTGTATTTCTTTGTTTCTTTTCCAAACCTTTAAAAATGTGAAAATTGACCTTAGTTCCCAAGCTATACAAAAACAGGCCATAGGCTTAATTTAGTCTGCTGGCTGTAGTTTCTTGACTCCTGGCTAATAGTGATATAACATGGCTAAAATTCTAATGTTCTTTCATTTTCATTCTAGAATCTTTTGATTCTGTTGAATTTGAGTAAAACTAATTGTGGCATTTTATAGTTCAACATTATATGATAATGTGAAGGACTTCCACTTTTGGCCAAGACATACCCAACAGGTGACTCACAATGGCGTGTGTGTGTGTGTGTGTGTGTGTGTGTGTGTGTGTGTGTGTGTGTATGTGTATCTTTATTGCTGAAGGCATTACATATGTCCTCTTTTCCCGCAATTGACTTTTCTTAGCCTGTCCCCGATCCCCAGCCCAGGCCTTCACCACCCTATTGTCTGTGCCTACGTTATGCATATTTGCATACAAGTTCATTGGTTGATCTCTTCTCACCTGCCTACCCTAGCCTATCTTCTCTCTGAGATTTGACAGTTTGTTCAGTGCTTCTGTGTCTTTGGATCTATTTTTGTTTATTGCACAATATTTGACATTCAATAAAATTGATCAAGCATTCAAAGAACCTGGCCAATATGATCTATAATAAGAAAAAATAATTGAATCAATACCAACCCAGAAGTTACACAAATGATAAAATGTGTAGATCAGAACATTAGAATTGCTATCATGATTGTATTCCATATGTGCAAGTAGCTCGAGAAAAGATTGACCAAGTTAAGCAAAAATCTGGAAGATATTTGAAAGACTCAAATCTAACTTCTAGAGATGAATACTACAATGTCTAAGATTTAAAAGACATTATATGAGATTAATAAAGATAATAAACATTGCAAGAAAAAAACATTAGTAAACTTGAAAATATATTAATAGAAATTATTCAAAATGAAACACAGAAGGAATGAAAAATGATTGGAGGGGACGGAGTATCAGGGAGTTGTCAGGATACATAAAGTGGTCCTATAACTTACTGATGTTCTGTTAATCATCTGTAAAGACAGGAGAGAGAACAGAAAAATATTTAAAGAAACAATGGCCAAAAATTTCAAATTTGATGAAAACTAAATAACTACAGATCCAAGAAGCTAAATAAATCCCTAGCACACATACAAAATTTAACCACAACAAATTAACTGGTTTCAAACGTGATTAAGAGAAAATCTTAAAAGCAGTCAAGGAAAAAGACACATTACAAACATAAAACAAAAATACAAATTGAACCAATGAAAAGCCAAAGACAATAGAGCCACATTTTTTAAGTATTGAAAGAAAAGAACTATCAACCTAGAATTCTAAACCCAGGGAAAATATCTTTCAAAAACAAAAGTACACACCTATTAGAATGGCTAAAATCCAGGACACTAACAATACTGACAAGGATGTGGAACAACAGCAACTCTAATACATCACTGGTGGGAATGCAAAGTGGTGCAGCCATTTTGAAAGACAATTTGACAGTTTCTTACAAAATTAAACATACTCTTACAATATGATCTATTGCTCTCTGGTATTTACCCAAAGGAGTTTACTACTTATGCCCATACAAAACCCTACCCTGCTCAAGAATGTTTATAGAAGCTTTCTTCATAACTGTGAAAGCTTGGAAGTAATCAAGACATCCTTCAGTAGATGAACTGATAAGTAAAGTGTGGTTCCTCTGGACAATAAAATATTATTCAGTGCTAAAAAGAAAAGAGCAATCAAGCCACGAAAAGACATGGAGGAAGCTTAAATGCCTATTACTACTGTATGGTTCCAATAATATGACATTGTGGGAAAGGCAAAACTGTAAAAGATAGTGGTTACAGGGTGGGGTGTAAAGGAGGTTGGCAGGAGGAGAGGAATAAGCAGAACTCAGAGGATTATTTCTTAGGTAGGTGAAAATCTCTGATATTATAATGTTAATATAAGTCATTATATATTTGTCCAAACCCACAGTATATACAATACCAAGAGTAAACCCTAAGATAAACTATGGACTTTGTGTGATTATAGAATGTCAATGTAGGTTTATCCTTACTTTTATATATATATATATATATATATATATATATATATACACACACACACACACACACACACACACACACACACACACACACATACACACACACCATTCTGGTGAGTTATGTTGATAATAAAGAATAGCTATGCATGTGGGGGAGGGGAGCAGAATGTATATGGTAAATCTTTTCCTCTCAATTATATTGTAAACCTACAAGTGCTCTAAACAAAACCTTAGGAAGAAAAGGCATTTTTTACTAATGGCCAATAAGCACATGAAAAGATGTTCGACATCATTGGGAATGCAAATCAAAATCATAAAAGATGCCACTTCATACCCAGTAAAATGGCTATAAACAAAAAGATAAACAAGTGTTAGTGAAGATATGGAAAATAGGAACCCTCATACACTGCTGGTAGGAATCTAATTGGTATACCTGCTTTGGAAAAGCATTAACAATTCTCAAAATGTGAAACAGAATAACCAGCAATTCAACTCCAAGGTATCTATCTACCTAGTAGAAATGAAAACATATGTTCACACAAAAACTTATGCACAAATGCTCACAGCAGCATTATTCACAATAGCAAAATATGGAAACAATCCAAATGTTCATCAACCAATGAATGTGTTTATCCCCATACAATAGAATATTACTTAGTGATTTTTTAAAAGTAGGATACTTGTCACGTGGAAGTATGTTGAAAAACATTACCTTTAGTGAAAGAAGCCAGACACAAAAGAAAACATATTGTATGATTCCAGCTATGTAAAATGCCCAGAAAAAGCAAATCTATAGTAACATAAAATAGATTTAGTGATTTCATATGACTGGAGGCACTGCAAATGGACAAAAGATTTCTTTTAGGGGCCATGGAAATGTTCTAAAATTATATTGAGAGAATGGTTCCACAACTCTGTAAATGTACTAAAAGTCATTTAATTGTATACTTAAAATGGATTCACTTTATGGTATCTTAATTGAAGCTTACTAAAGTTGTTTAAAAATACAAAAGTGAAATAAAAACCTTTTTATACATATAAATACAAAAAGAATTTATCCCCAGAAAACCTGCACTATAATTAAAGTTAAAGGCAAGACTTCAGGCACATTGAAAACAATACCATGTAGAAATGTGGATTAACATCTCAAAAATAAATAAATAAAGGCTGTGAGGGACCTTAAAAAAGATGCAGATCCAAACAGGTTAAAGAGCACAGAAAATGGTAACTATGTGGGCAAATATAAAAGACTTTTTACTCAGTATTTAAATCTATTTAAATGATTATTGTTTAAAGCAAAAGTAATAATATATGGTGGCACATATAAAATACTCTAAAAGTACAATTTATAACAACAGCAAAAAGACCAAAAGAAAAGAAACAAAGTTATGTTACCTTTGTTATTAATGAAGTAGTATCATAGCATTTAAAGATAAAATATGCTAAGTTAAAGTTGTATACTATAAACCTAAAGCAATCACTAGAATAAACACAGATATATAACTGATAAACCAGGAAAGGAAGTAGGATGGAATAAAAACTCAAAATTAACCAGAAACATAGTAGAAACAATGGGGGGAAAACATAAAAATTTATGGAATAGATAGAAAACAAATAGCATAATGGGAGCTTTAAACCCAAACATATCAATAAAATTACTTGTAAGTAGTATCAATATTCACAATTTAAAGACAGAGATTGTCTTACTGGGTAAAAAGCAAAATAATAATAATACCACATTAAAATATAAAAGCAAATAGATTTTTTTATAAAAGAATGGAAAAGATATATCATACTAACATTAATCAAAATAATGCTGAAATTGCTATATTAATATCAAACTGACTTATCAAGAGAACATACCAATCCTTAACACTTATGTACCTAATAAAAGAGCTTCAAAATACATTAAGCAAGAATCGATAGCACTGGAAGGAGAAATCAATAAAATCAAAATTATAGTCAGGGATTTCAACACAATAATAAACAGACTACATGAAATGGCAGAAAGTCATTAAGGATATAGAACACTTAAACAATACTGTCAAACAACTTAATCTAGTAGACATTTATATAATGTTTCAACTGAATACACATTCTATTCAAGGGTACTTGGAACAATTACTGAGGTAGATCACAGTTTGGAGAATAAAATAACTATCAATAAATTAAAAAGACTAAAAATCATATAAAGTATGTCCTCTGACAACAGCAGCACTAATATAGAAAGCAATAACAAAAACATGGAAAACAATAACAGAAATATAGAAAAAATCCCCAAATATTTGCAAACTAAGTGAGATTCTTCTAAATAACTCAAAGGTCTAAGAAGAAATCAAAAGAAAAATTAGAAAACATTCTAAACTGAATAAAGATTATAATACAATATACTAAAATTTGTGGTATTTGGTTAAAGCAGCACCTACAGAGAAATATATATTACTAAATGTCTACATATTAGGTATAAAGTAAGTTCTCAAAACAATGACTTTAGTTAGCATCCACCTTACAAACAAACAAACAAAAAACTAGAAAAACAATAATGAATTCAACTTATGGTAAGCAAGAGAAAATAATAGTAAAGAAATAAAAATCAGTAATACAGAAAACAGGGGGAAAATAGAGGAAAGTCAATGGAATCCAAAGCTGGTTCTTTGAGATCATTAAAATAGATGTTTGTAACCTGACTGATTAGCAAAAAAAAAAAGAAAAAAAGAGAGATAAGACAGTTTACTAATACTGGAATTGAGAAAGGTGGTATCACTAAAGTTTCTTAAAAAATTAGAAGAGTAATAAGAAAATATTATCAATATTTTATGGCGCCCAGCCACGTGGCTCAGTGTTTGAGGTCATAGTTCAACTCCCGGTCAGGCCAAGCCCAGGGTTGCCGGCTCAACCCCCAGTGTGGGGCATGCAGGAGGCAGGTGACCAATGATTCTCTTTCATCATTGATGTTTCTATCTCTCTCCTCCTCTCCATTCCTCTCTGAAACCAATAAAAATATATTTTAAAATATATAAAAAACACCTTTATGTCAATAAATTAAACAATTCAGGTGAAATGGACAAATTCCTTGAAAGACACATATTGCCAAAATTTACTTAAAAAACGGTAACTGGATGGTAAATAACTCTATTAAAGAACTCAAATTTGTAGTTAAATGTTTTTCCAAAAAGAAAACTGGCTCAGCTGTCTTCACTAGCGGGGTGTGTAAACACCAGGAGATAAGAGTAGTTGGGGACCTTTTTAGAGTCTGTCCGTCACAAATTGTATATAGTATGATCCCATTTTAATAAAATCATTTATATCTGAATATCTGTCACTCACTTATCAGACTCTTCATTCATTTGTAAGGTAGAGAATAATCTAAGAATGAAGGCTATTTCTAAGTGGGGATTTGGGTAATTTATATCTTTCAGTTTTGTAACTTTATATGGAATGGGTATGTATCATTTTAGAAAACATTCCATTAAAATAATAAAATTATTCTTTTAGAAAATAAAGATTGAATATTCCAGCTACTTCCATGTCATAAATGTCAATGAACAGGAGTATTTCAAAAAGAAATACATGATCAGCAGTGATAAATTCAGCAGAAAGTGTGATAAGCCAGAGAGCTAAGAAAAGGCCACTTGGTTTAGTAATTGTGAGATCAGTTCAGCTTCTACAAAGTGGAGATGGAGAAGCCAGATTATAGGGTGTTAAGCAGTGAGTGGTGAGGCAGTGGAGAAAATGGCTTAAACCATTTATTTGAGAAATTAATCTCTGAAAGATTAATTTCACCCCAGTGAAATTACCCCAGTGTAGCAGTGAAGAAACTAGAAAATTATTGCAACTTTACTCTTAAAGAAAAAATACCTGAGACACCTAAGAAAAGCCATCTAATCAAATTATGTAATTGTTAGAAAATATCAATGGAAAGAATAGTATCAGGTTAACATCCACACAAGGAGATAATAGGTTTTTGTCCTTAGGAGATAGAAGACAATTCTAGTTTCAAGAAGAAGAGCAAGTGGGATTGTACTTGTCCTGAGAGTGAGTGAAATATTTTTTCCTACAAAATAAAATTGCTATAAAGGACAAGAAAAAAATATCTAAAAAAAAACAAACCAAAACAGTCAATTAAACTTAAAGAATAATGTGATCAAATTAGCCTTATGTATCATTCTTTGCAGGAGTGATTTGCATACATTACCCAAAGAATGTATATCTACCTTATAAAATCTATCTATAGAATTTCAAATTGTGCGTTAAATATGTCACCGTGGATGCAATGGAAATCACCACATCTTTAAGAATAATTCTCTCTGCCTTACTTTTTAGACAAGGAAATCAGTAAGCTGATTTCAGTAAATGTAAAAAATTCTCAGATGTCTCATATTAAAATTCATATCCAATGGGCATTTTAAGATAACTTTTAAATTGACAAGCTATATTTAGACTCCTTTAAAAAATACTCCTGAATGACTAGTAAATTTATATTGTCAATGAAAATACCAATGTCATGTTATCATTTATCTATTTGAATAAATAAGAATTTACCAGTTGCATTTCCCCCAAGGATATTTTTCAATGGAAGCATACCTTAGAGCTGAACTGAAAAGAGGCAGATGATTCCAATGGTTTTGTCTACCAAGTTTTTCTGCTGGAAACTGAATGGAGAGAGCCAAATGAATCTTTTGGATCTTCTGTTTATACTCCACAGTGTTCAGTGATAAACCTTTCATTCAATCCCTGAGCTCTTAGCTCCAACCTGGCATGTGTCTTCAGCATTTTTAGGTAGGTTCATACTCTTAATATAGCTAGTTTTAAAACACAGACGTGACTCATTGTATCCATCTCTATATTTCTTCATTAAAGAAATGGCTATAGTGATCAGCATTTTATTCAGTGTGCCATGATATATGGCTTTCTGTTAATTTATACCTCTCAGGCAAATATTTGCTCAAATCTATTAATCACAGGAAGGGGCAGAAAAAGGGCAAGAATTGAATCAAGAGATAAATATCTTGCCCCGGCTGGTTTGGCTCAGTGGATAGAGCATCAGCCTGGGGACCAAAGGGTCCCAGGTTCAATTCTGGTCAAAGGCACAAGGGCATGTACCTAGTTGCAGGCTCCTAACCAGCCGGGACCCTGGTCAGGGCTTGTGCAGGAAACAACCAATTGATGTTTTTCTCTCACATCAATATTTCTCTGTCTTTCCTTCTGTCCTCCACTCGCTCTAAAAATCAATGGGAAAAAATATATCCTTGGGTAAGGATTACAGAAGATATATATTTTAATTACATGTCTATGTTGGAAAGTATATATTTTTACTAAAAAGCAAAATATACTACCACAAAAAGGGCCACTGATTTAAAAATATATATACCTCATCAAACCAATAAGATCCTTTGTACCAATTATTCCTACCTCACTATATTACCTTACACTATACTTAGAGTTTCATTTTAATCATTCAGAAAAGATATAACTTGGGATTTGATGAAATTTAATTTTTATTTCATCTTCTGTTGTTATTTAATATTCTGATATTACTAATTTTGTATTACCTGCCTTCCTTAAACAAAGAAAATTAGAACTCTTTCTCTAACAAGTTACAAAAATTAAAGTAAAAACTTGAGCTCAATAAAAGGGGAATGTATAGGTTCATGAAATTTAAAAGTTCAAAGTAAAACACTTCAGGCATGGAGGGACTTGAAATTTTCATCAGGACTCACTGTCTCTCTTTTCATCTCTCAGTGCTTATCTCTATTGGCTCCATCCCCAGCAAGTTCCCTATATACAATGCAAAGATGGCTTCCAACAGTTCTAGGTTTACATTGTCAGAGCTCAGCACACTCCAGCTTAATTTTAGCAACGGTCCATGGATAAATTATCATCGGCTCTGAAGACCTTGGCTTGGGCCACATGTCCATCCCTGAACACAGTGTTCTCTTTGGTCAGAAATGGGTCATACCCTCCCCTGGAGATATACCCAAACTACATGGACTAAACCTTAATGACATGTAGTTCTCTAAGGAATATCCAAGAAATCTTACTAAAAAATGAGAATAAGAATTTTTGGTGCCAGAAACTTGGGTTCTCACCATTCAAGGCTTATAGTCACATCATAAACAGATCAAACGGTGGCCTCGGCAAAAATACTGTGATATAAATATCCTTTGAATTTGGACGGTCTGGAATTCATGTGTTAAACTGTTCCTATCTGATAAAACTTGTTAGAAGAAAGAAACCAGGCTCCTTACTAAAACATTCCATGTTAAACATTTTTAACCTGAAGGAGGTAAAACAGAAAAAGAGAAAAGCTTGTTCAGATTCATATATATTTATTGCACCAGCCCAATGAGTAGAACTTATGGCAGATATAAATGTATCTAATACACACAAAAAGTAACACAAAACAATAATAACTCTTGCCAATTTAACCAGAAAATCAGTTAGAAAGAGGTCTGCTTCTAAGATACCTCGCTCTTTCACCCGTTTAATTCTGAAATCAAAAACCTCTTATCCCCCAACTACAAGTTCAGTCCTACACCAAGATTTTTAATCCTTTTTTAAAATATATTTCTTTTATTGATTTCAGAGAGGAAAGGAGAGGGAGAGAGCGATAGAAACATCAATGATGAGAATCATTGATTGGCTGCCTCCTGCATGCCCCCCATTAGGGATCGAGCCCAAAACCCGGGCATGTGCCCTTGGCTAGAATCAAAGCCAGCCCATTCAGTCTGCAGGCCAATGCTCTATCCACTTAGTCAAACCAGCTAATCCTTAAGAATATAAGGATCCCAGCTCTGCAATTCTGCATTAATTTGGATTTACTATTGGTCCCTCATTAACTTTGCTCCCTAAGCCTAATAACTGGATTCTTACATTTCTCAAAATAAAAGCCCTGCATCTATTTTAGTTCCAAGGTTTCCTTGTTCCTGAGGGTTTTTTTCCCCTCCATGACCCCAACCCTGAATTACCTCCCTTTCATTCATTCATCTTTTCAATGCATTTTTAATTGAAAATCTGACAGTTTCTATACATTGTGCTAGGTACCATGGATACAGATCTCATCGTCTTCATGTTGCAACTACTGCCAATTCCAAAACTCCTCTGATCCCATACTTTCCCCAATCTCAGAGAAAAGGGGGAAGGGTGGGAATCCCTCCTGATACCTATCATCTCAATGCCTAATGTCACAAGTGGTCCTGGGAGCAGAAATAACAACCAGATGCTTTGTGTTACGTCTGTGCCCTCTCTCTATGTACCATAATAGAATCTGCCCAGAAATTAATAAATAATTGTGTGTTCTTACATTTTTTGTTTAATACCACTGGTCAAAATTGAGAACAAAAATTATCTATTATCTAAGGCAGTGGTTCTCAACCTTCCTAATGCCGCGACCTTTAATACAGTTCCTCATGTTGTGGTGACCCCCAATTTCATTGTTACAAATTGAACATAATTAAACCATAATGATTAATCACAAAAACAATATGTAATTATATATGTGTTTTCCGATGGTCTTAGGCGACCCCTGTGAAAGGGTCGTTCGACCCCCAAAGGGGTCGCGACCCTCAGGTTGAGAACCGCTGGTCTAAGGTGTGCCTTGCACTAATGCTGGAGGACCTATGGCTTCCTCTTACTCTCCTTGGTATGTTCTGTTGTTCACCTTTATCCCTCTGGTAATGCCCCCCTCTCTTCAACCTTCTAGACCTAGATCTCACCCCTGCAATCAAGGGTGCTTTTCTGAATGCTCAGATTACAGTCCTCACTTGCCTGTTCGGTTCTGTTGCTGAGAAGTGAATCTGTGCTCTTATCAGACAGGAATTTGAGATGTCAGAAAGAAGAAAGCTATCCATTAACCAACAAATAGGATGAAAATAGGCTAATTACATCAAATTGACACTGAATATGAAACTATGCCTTATAATAATACCTAACATACAGCACTTTACAGATCTAGAAAGGAGAGTCACACATATTATCTCAGCTGGAAATCTCAGAGAACCTCACTAAAATGTTAGCAAGTTGCAAGCAAAGGAGAAACAGAAACCCATGCAGAGTCCTTTGCAAACATATTCAATAAAAATTGATCACAGGAATGTCTGCATATTTGGCCATTATTAAAAAGCTTAACTGCATGATATTCTCATAAAAGCTCTCCCTTCTAATTAAAAATCTAATCATGCCATAGGCTGATTTAAACCCTTTCCATTTTCTTGGAATAAAGAGATAAACATCTCAGAAAGGCTAGCTTTATCATGGAACTCTCTTTAGACTCCCAAAACTATACCCCCTGAGTTTTCTTCTTCACTTCTGTTGTGCTGCCCTACATTTTCATCTCTAAGGCATCATGTTTTCTTCTTCCTGCATTTGCTCTTCCTTCTGGAATGTTCCTCCATCATTGCTCAGTGGTTAATTCCCACTCCATCTTTCCACCTTGGCTCAAGGCTCTTCAGTTAATGTTACCAGTGCCCATCGAGCTGTGCTCTGTTCCTTCAGAGCATTCATCACAGTTGTAGCTGTACCTTCAATATTAATATATTATTTGAAAATGATCCATGTTCTCTAATGAGACTGCAAACTTATCAAAAGGATGAACTGTGTTTATTTTTACGCACAGCTGAATCTATAGAACCAATGTACAGCTTACACAGAAAACCTCCCAGGGATCCATTAACTTTTCAGGGTTTGTGGCATATGTTAGTTGGCGACAGCAAAGTCTCTGGAGTCAGAAAGCTCTAGTTCCCAATCTTATCTCCACATTTACCAACATATAGCTTTGGGCTAATTACCATATCTCTTAAAACTTAGTTTCTTTATTTTTACAGCAGGAAAATTAATAATCTAACTTAATAATACCACAGTTTAATTCTGGAAATTAAAAAATCACACAGTAGGCAAACATAAGTGAACATTTCCTTCTCAAGGCCCACCACCATTCAAATATATAATTTATATTTGGAAGGAAGGTGGAAAATGTTTTTAATTTAATTAAAGAGTCCAGTCAATAAAAGCACTTAAGTATAACCTTTACTATGGATCAGGTACCATAAAAAAATAAACTCAAATAAAACATATTCTCTCATTTTTAATATGCTTTTTATTGATTTTAGAAAGAGAGATGGGAGAGAGAGAGAGATATCAATGGGTTGCCTCCTGCACAGCCTCTACTGGGGATTGAGCCTGAATCTTGGGCATGTGCCCTGACCGGGAATTGAACCAGTGACCTTTCTTTCAGTGCATGGGTCAAGGCTCAACCAACTGAGCCACACTGACCATGGCTAAAATGTGTTCCCTGATGAAATCCTAAAGTGTTAGTAGAATGAATAATTCATATTATATAATTTGTGAGGGAATTTGATAATAATCTGGTCCTTTTATAGCACCTGATTTATAGTAAAAGTTGTACTTAAGTGTATCTTTAAGGATACATTAAAGACTAAGTGGAGGGGGAGGGGGTTCTTACATAATCTCTATATATAAAAGGCTAATATGCAAAGTGTGCCCTCAGGAGTTTGACCAGGAGACTGGGAATTCAATCGCTCGCTATGACGTGCACTGACCACCAGGGGGCAGCGCAGAACAAAGGAAGGACCTGGCCAGCAGCTGGAATGCCCAATAGGCCCTGATTGCCAGCCAGGCCTAGGGACCCTACCTGTGCATGATGAAATTCTCCCTAGAACATAGGCTGCAATTGTAGTATAATATCAAAAATGAAAAACAGCATAGCTCAGCAACTATAAATTCCACTCTGAGATAACCCAGGGGTAAGGCCACAGGCCAAGGAAAAACATACACTAGTGCACACCTACTTCCCTCTAGCGTCAATTAAATATACACCAAATCTAGCTTTTATACATTTGTGCTAATAAAGTCTGATGAATCAAAGTAAGTAACTCAGTCATCTAATTTTAATGGTTTATATCTTTAATCTCAATAGTAGCATGAAGACAAATATTATAAATTTATACATACTCAATATTCTCTTATATGTTACATTACTGACTTCATTTTAGAAAGAGCAATAGTTTTTTAGATAATCAAATCTTCAGTAATTAAAAAGCCAAGCAATATAAAGTACGAATAATTTTATTCAGGCACCAAAAAATCCCAATAAAAGGATTAGTAATGAGATGTATGCTTCATGTTTCATTACATATAAATAGCTCTCATAGGTAACACTATTGACTAAATTTTATTAGTCTTTTATTGTTTTTCTCCATTTTTCTTTCATTTACTCTAATTAGCCACTCTCATACCTAGAAATATTTTTAAAAGTGCATTCTGCAGTCATGCTACTGAATGCCTAAGGATTCTAAAAGGTTCACTGCATGTCAGAAACATAACCATACTTCATATGATGTCCTTATTTTACACCACAGGCATGTTTAGCTGAAGAGCCTATAATAGAATAACAAGCAAAACTACACAATCCCATTAGATCATTTGGGAACCGTCATTACTGCAAACAGTACACATTAAAACAATCACTCTGGAATCCTAAATCTTAAATTCAACACAGAGATTAAATACCAGTAGAAAAATAAATATGGCTTGATAACTAAAGTTGTTTTTCCTTCCCCAACATGAAGAGAGTATGCATACACTGACATCAAGAACAAGCTAACTAGAGACTAAACTGATGCAAACAGGATGCCAAGAAAAACTCAGCTTTCTGCCAAAGGTTTTCCCCAAGGGGTGAATAATATTTTCCGTAAGCCTATGAAAATTGCAGGATTGGTTTGGTAATGAAATACTCCAAGCAACTTTTTAATGTATGATTTAACATTTCTGTTCTCTACTGAATACTATAGGTTGCATTAATTACATCAGGGGAAGCCCATATTTATTATTCAACTGAAAGATTCACAGTGTTTTTATTCACTTACAAAAATTTTACCATATATAATAATGAAAATATGCAGTTTAAACATTTGATATTTTAAGACTATTTATACAATTACAGTACAATTCCACAAGATAAAAATTAAATATAAAATTTTCAGGCAGAAGCATTTTGTATTATGTGATTCTCATCACAGAGTATTATAATTAAAAATTCCATACTGTGATTTTCATGAAGCTAAATGTTTGGGCCAGTTCATGACTAGAAGGTTAGATAGCCATGGGAAGGAACTTGATTTTTAAAAATATTTTCTGTTTAATTGTTCTCAAAATGCATCATAGGTGATTGTCAAACAATAGAAAATTTGAACATATCAGTAATCTCTACTGTTGTCTTTGACCTGTTGTCAGTTACTTTCTTCTGTTATTGTTGGTACTCAATGTGGTTATAAACAGAAGCCATAATTGGCTGCTGTGCTTACTGTTTTTAGTTTACTAGATCATTCCCAGACATCAGAAAGCAAAGAATCAAAGCAAGTTATGAAAAATACAAGCGATGTTGCAAAATTATAGTAAGTCAGGCCATGATGCACTGAAGTGTTCAGGGGAACAAAGGCTTTCAGAAATTTTCATGCACAGGGTAACCGTAGGCTCTACACTGGGCCCCATTCGTTTCAGCACTGGAACAAGGTTCACATGCAGGAGACTATGCTGAAAAGACACATAAATTGTCTGTCTCCATGAATGGGCATCTATGACTTTGGAAAATGAAATTTAACATTCATGATATGTGATATCAGCACAAATCCCTTGATAGAATTTTGGCCTAATTAAGAAGTGTTAAGAGAAGTTTGCATCTTCTCACCAGTTCACATAAACATCTCCTGGGTATGAAAAGTAGGTACGGGGTATAAAAACTGGTAAAAAAAAAAAAAAAAGGAACTGGTATAAAAAGCTACCTTCTGACTAAGGAAAACTAATGAATACACAGCATTTATACCCAGGGTTATCTGAAGAAACTCAAATTTGTTTTTCTTTTGTAGATTTGACTTCTAAATGTTCAAGGTCAGAGCTGCCTTACAGCCTCTTCCATGCCCAAAGAATTAGGAAGTGGGAGACAAGATACTTTCTTTTTTTACTCTTCACTGTTAGGCATCACTTTCCCCACCATCTGTAAGTTCTTTTCTTTTACTCCTCCTAATGTTTATTTCCCCTAATTTCACCAGCTTCTAACTCAGTCCTATTCTTTCCTGCTTCATAACTAAGAAATCAGGCAAAACTAAAGACTGGTTTAAGTAAAATTCATTTAAAGCATATATTGTTTTATATATGGATATTATAAGTTGGTTTTTAGTATTTCTACTTTTGCCAGAACACAAATTTGCCACAACAAACCTTTCACATGCTCAGTTAAAATACTTTCAATTACAGTTTCATGCAGTGGGTTTTAAGATTTAGTCATTCCACAAGTATTTATTGGGTCTGTCCAGTATACAGTTCATGGTATAAGGAATAAGGCAAGGGAGGGGGACATATAAAATACTGAAATACTGAAACTATTTTCATTGCTCTTAAAATTTTTAAACGCCCCCCCCACAAAAGGCAGAAGCATAAACATTTAAATAATAAGATAACATTTAAGAATTCATGCTACTACTTTTTAAAATCCTCACCCAAGGACATACTTTTAGAGAGAGAGAGGAAGAGAGAAACATCAATCACTTGCCTCTGTAAGTACTCCAAGTGGGGATCAAACCCACAACCCTGGTATATGCCCTGACCAGGAATTGAGCCAGCAAACTTTGCAGTGTGTAGGACTATGCTCAACCAACTGAGCCACTCTAGCCCAGCACATGCTACTTTTAAGGCAAGACAATAGCCTGAGCACAAACACTGACATTTCTCCTCTCAAATCACACTAAAATGAATCTTAAAATGTAGAAAAAGGACTATAATAACAAAAAGGGAATGTGGTAGAAAAGCAGAGCGAATAATAAATTCTGAGTGGTCTGCCATGTTTAATGGGTTTAGAGAAGACAGGAGGAAAGTGGAATGGTTGTGATGACAATGTGTGATGAGGGATACACAAAGGGCGGGTCTGTTTTTCCTAGGAGAGAACCCAGAAAGGCTCTAGCAACGCAAGGCAGAGGCATGGAAGACAAGAGTAGGTTGAACAGCACTATGGAGGGTATCTGAATAAAGGATCTAGTATTGAACAGCTGAGCAAATCCCTCCCACTTTCATTTTCAGGCAACTGGCAGAAGTACCATAACCCATCTCCAAAGAATTGAAATGATATTTCTTGGAAGGGCTATAGTCCAAAGGAAAAAACAAGATTATCTACTAAATAGTGTTCATCTTAAATTGAAGCATATCTACCAATCAACATGCCTACAGAAGTGCATACATAATTTATACTTAACTCTCTCATTCAAAGAAGATTGAGGTATACAATGGCAAAGGACAGCAATGCCAGTGAATTTTGATAATCAAAATTTCCCATCAATAAATAAGAATGGATAACAATGCATTACTGGATATTTCAGGAAAATCAATAGGACAAAACAAAGTCTTAAAGATTATCGCATCCATATAATAAAAATTGGGGGAAAAAATAATTAGAGAATAATATTTTAAGGAAAATTTAAATTGTGGAGTAAAAGATGATAATGAATTAAAAAGTTAAGATCCTATATAATAAAGAGCTAATATGCAAATGGTCATCATGCCCTTGCACCAGGGCCTGGGGACTTGAGGCTGCACCCCCCGCCCAACGGGGCTTGACTGGGGGTGGGGCCGGCCAGGTCTGGGTCTCGCATGATTTTGAGGCATGCAGGTAGGCGGGACTTTACTCTGGGTCCCGAGGGCACCCCAGATTCTGACAGGAGATTTTCATATACATTTTACTAATTTTCTTTCATCTCTGACACTTCTATTATAGAGAAAGTGCAAATAACAATATTAAAATATTTCCTCTAATTAATTCCCTTTTAATGTGCACGAATTTCGTGCACCGGGCCACTAGCAGATGTATAAATATAGAAGTACATATTTCAGGCTTTATTTTTCTTTAGTAAACAATGTACAGGGTATAATTTTTTTAAACTAAAAAACCTATAAAGAGACAAGCAACTTTTAAGCAAGAGAATGTATATTCGATAAAAGTAAGATACAGTGGTTGAAAAGATGGAGTATTCAGGAGAAAAATAGAAACTCTAAAAAAGAACTAAAGAGAAATTCAAAAACTGTAGAATTTAAAGTGGACATAGATAAAGAACAGATGAATAGCATTTTAATTTATTTTGAACATCACTTTTTACTCTTAAAACTATCTGGATTTGATGATAAATCATATGATCACCCTAGCTCAGCTGTGGGCAAACTACAGCCCGCGGGCCGGATCCGGCCAGTTTGAAATGAATAAAACTAAAAAAAAAAAAAAGGCCGTGCCCTTTTATGTAATGATGTTTACTTTGAACTTATATTAGTTCACACAAACACTCTATCCATGCTTTTGTTCTGGCCCTCCGGTCCAGTTTAAGAACCCATTGTGGCCCTCGAGTCAAAAAGTTTGCCCACCCCTGCCCTAGCTTCTGACCTTACAGATTTGATTTTGCCAAACTAGAACAAATGAGATCATTTATTTCCTCAAAGGTAATATATCTGTAATTAAGATACAAGTTCAAAAGTGATAAGTGGCATCTGGACTCTAGTATAGTTGTCAATTTCCCATTGATATGGTTAACCAAGAATATAAGTTAGCTTGCTTCTCTACTCACATATGCTGTTCTATAAGAACAAGCCTAACAACTCCTAAAATAAATATATTTCAGAGGTTTTGTAATTGAGAGCAAGCTTTAAAAAAAATAGAAACGCCTGCTTAAGTTAAAATATTTTTCAAGCCTACCAAGGACACTACATTGAATTATCCTTGCCACATAGCAAAACACAAAAGAAAAAATACACCTCTGAAAGAAATACTTTCAATCAAGAGTTGCAGAATTGCTTTACTTAATAATTCTGAAATCTGCTTTTGACAATAATTAATCTCACAACCCTAATTATGTATTCCCTAAAGTTTAAAGTAAAAATAGTTTAATTAAATTGCTTTCTTCTAGTTAATGGAAGTTTAATGAATAATGTTTAATTGAATTAAACATGCTTAATTGTTTAAGCATTAAACAAATGTTTAATGAATAAAATATAAAAGAACTTTTTATGTTTTATGATTTTATTCTAATACAGCTTGTCTGATTTTAAGGAGCTATATTCCCTTTCCCAAAAATATTGGGATATATATGACACATAACATAACACAAATTTCAAGCAAAAATACAAAGCCATATGCCCATACTGCTCAATAATATTAACTTGGAGGCCTTTGTTATGGAAAAAAGACCTGGCCCACAATATTTTGACTTTGCAAGTTTGTCCTGGCCATGTCCCACTTCTCTTTCTTCCCTCCTCTCTAAGCTCCTGCATCTCTTCTTCCCAATCCAGGCATCCAGGGTCCTCACGCCACCCTCTGGATGTCAAAAGTGAACCTACTTCAGTGTCCTCTGATCAACCTCACTCTGAAGAACCCCAGGGACTGTACTTCACTTTTCCCTCTTCCTGACCCCTCATCAAAACTTCCATTACCTACAGAAAAGCAATTTAATTAAACTAAAGCCACACTGGACTGTGAATGATTCATTAACAGACTACTTAACCCTCCTTGGGATATTTTTATTTTAAAAGACGACACTGTAACCTAAGGGAATCTCTACTAAGCACAATATGAAACAGTTAAAAAAAATAGAGAAAAATACATAGGCTTCTTTCAGGGAGATATGCTTGGATAGAAGGTCCTTCGAGGGCCCCTTAAGTTATCCCTGTTGGTGACCACCTACTCGGCCTCAATTCCTGATGAAGAGAATAAAACGTTGACTGAAATGCCCTTCCCCAGTTTTATCTGTGAGCGGCAAAGTACTCTCAAAGGACAGCATTTGACTTTGAAACACTTCAGAAGTTGAAGTATAGTTTATTGCTCCTCTGGGTGAACTGAGAAATACAAATGCTTCTTTTAACTTGGAGTCAAATTCCCAACAGCCAGCCTTAAACAGCAAATATCACCATGGAAAAGGTCAAGTCCTTTGTCATTTGAAAATGACCTGACAGGTGCTCTTTTTAGATTAATTACATGTTTTTTAACTTTTAATTTGAAGATAGGAATGAGCACCAGAAAGATATTGCAAAGATGCAAATGAGAATATAATGGTACAGAAGAGCCTCTATGGTAAACTTCATGGTAAAATTCAGCTTCTCATCTCATCTCATCTATCTTTCCTTCTAGATCATCTACGCACGCACACACGCATATTAAGTGATAGTAAAAGCTCTAATTCCCCAAATATCATTTACAGAGTATCCTCTTAAAATTTAGCTATAGATCATCTAAACATTTTAAATAACACTGATGATTAAAATTCTGATAAATATTTATTGTTGATAAAATAGGTTAAAAGTAATTACAACGCCCTTTTGTTTTGATTGACAGCGGGGGTTTTTATGCCTTACCCCAGGTATCAAATGCACAGAGAAGAAACTGTACTCTTTGCCTCCAGATTGATTGATATAAATCAAAGCTTACCCTCCACTCTAGCAAATTATAAATTTTGCCCTCCCCTAAAATAAGGTGGCAATGCAGGCCTCTGTGGTCATGAATAAAAGTCTCTAGCATTTCTCTTCATTGTAATAGTTGTAAAAATTAGCAACCTAACCCAGGTTATGGATCAATTGTATCAATCTTTTGGAGTTCAGAGCATACTTCTGCATAAATCTCGGGCAAAATGTAGCTCTTGGTGAACTTTTTTTAAAAATGTATTTTTTATTTATTTCAGAGTGGAAGGAAGAGAGAGAAAGAGATAGAAACATCAATGATGAGAGAGAATCATTGATTGGATACCTCCTGCACACCCACACTAGGGATTGAGCCTGCAACCTGGGCATGTGCCCTGACCAGGAATCAAACCGCGACCTCCTGGTTCATCAGTTGACACTCAACCACTGAGCAACATGGGCTAGGCAGCTCTTGGTGAACTTTTTCACTTCATTAAAATGTTATACATTGTTTCAATGTTCAAAATTCACAGGGGTGACTGACATAAAGCTACCATGCAAGAAAGATATAGTTGCAAAATCTATATACACACAATAAATTTCTAAATGATATTTTTCCTTTAACGACCCCCCCCCCTCAAAAAAAAAAAATCCCTCTTCACAGGTAAGGAAAACTTCTATGAAAGACTCTGATACACCATTAGTTTAAGATCTGTCTTCTGAAAATTTCCCATTTAACGGTCTAACTTCCCACTCAAAGGCACATTTGAATTGGGTGTCGCAGGGCAACATAGCATATTGGACAAATGTGGCCTTTTTTCAAAGACCTGAACCCACAAGAGCAGGAAGAACAGGAGAGGAGACAATGGCAACTAAATTTTGGAAGATGGAAAACAGGTACACACACAGCAGTTGAATTACCAGATTCAAGAAAGTTCAATCTGATGTGGGCAATGGGAAAAACCAAGAACTAACTAGTTACACAACAGATTCCCCCAAATGCCCAGCAACTGGTAGCACCAGCTTGTCTAGAACTGGGGATAAACTGGGTTGGTGGGTGTGAACCTGAAATAAGGAGGAATGGATGAGAGCTATTTGGGAATTGGTTAGATACCTACATGTCCTCCCCTACTCCATTTCACAGAGTATCATCCCTCATCCCTCACCCTTCCACCTCCAACCCCCCCCACCCCGAGGTCGGGGTAGTGTAAAGCAGAGGGTCTTTGAATTGGGGTATCTCAAGAACATGGAAACCTACAGAAAACAAGGGGAGTAAGTAACTGTGCTTATAGGATACAAAGTATTGAGCTATCCTCCTTCCACCCCACACAGCCTCTTTCCTAATGCCAGAAGACTAGCAGCTAGAACTTTTCCTTCCAGAAAGGAGATTAGAACACATTTCTTGAGGGCGTTTGATCAACCCAATTAATGGCCCACCCAAGTCACCCAGAGTAAATTAAAGATCAAATGCTCAGAGCTTCCAAGCAACTTTTTAGTTTCCTACTTAGGGAAGATAGGTCAAAATAAACAACTTATTTATAAACAACTTGGAGGACACAAGGAGAAGGATTTTTTTTAAATCAGAGCAATAAGTCATGATATGTATGATACCAAAGACCAAAATGCTTCAAATAAGAAACAGTAAAATTAGCCCGGCTGATGCTGCTCAGTGGTTGAGTGTCAACTCATAAACCAGGAGGTCCCAGTTTGATTCTAGGTCAGGGCACATGCCCAGGTTGTGGGCTCAAGCCCCAGTAGGGGGTGTGCAGGAGGCAGCCAATAAATGATTCTCATTGTTGATGTTTCTGTTCCTCTCTCCCTCTCCTTTCCTCTCTCTGACATCAATAAAAACATATTTTTTAAAAACAGAAAACTTTCAGAAATTAAAAAGCATGATGGAGGAAATTTTAAAATCAATATAAGGGATAGAAGATAAAACCTAGAGAAATCTCCCAGAAATAGATCAAAAGGACTAAGAGATTTAAAAAAAAAAAAAAAAGGAGATGAGAAGTACAAAAGGTAGGAAACTAGTCAACAGCTGGAAATTATGATATCCAGAAAATATAGAAAATCATCACTAAAATACTTCAAGAATATTTATTATTCTCTCCAACCAGACCAATTGAAGTTTGAAAAAGAATTCAACTGGGTGCCCTTCTGTACAGTCTCTATGTTTAATTTTAAGTAGAAAACAAATATAGATAGTACCAAATCTCTAAGCCAAATCAAACTTTATTTACTTAAATTACTAGACTCTGGTTTGACTCATCTTTATACTGAGGCCGAGCAAACTGATCCACCTCTCAATAAAGAATACCTTTAAGAAATCCTTTCATTGGTTAGTCCTCCATAATGTTGTTCTCCTCATAGAAAAGCAAAGAAAGCAGCAGGTGCCAAAATTCTATTCCAGAGACTTTAGCACAGATTGCTTCTCAGATTTCTCATAATCTAACAAAGTACAAAATCTTCTCTGACCCATTTAGAACCCCAAAGCTTCATTCCTTACAAACCTCCCAAGAATTAGAATCTGCAATTCATTAGGAACATGCTGGGATCCACAGGCTTCATGAAGGAGTTGACTGAATGGTAGGACACAGCTGAAAAGAACCTTCTGAATTCAGATTTACAGTTCTAAAAATAAACAGGAGAATCTTTTGATGCACTTACTATCCACAAAACCAAACAGAGCCTAGGTCCTAGGTTCTTTAATACTCATTAGAATAAAACCTTTTGCACATTCCCCAAACTCCTAATATACACAGAATGATGTTTAAAAATTGCATGACATTCCAAAAGGAAAGAGTGCAGTGCAATTTTGATCACATACTAATCAAGTAATTTCACTCCAAAATGTTAATTTATGTCTATATTTCCATGTTAGAAATCACGTTGGAAACCTTGACTCCCTCCCTTTGAAAACATATAATTAGCTATTCTATACTGGGAAGAGCTCTGGAAAATGATTTCTTACCACCAGTCTTATATTCCCGACCTGTTCTAAAAGCATATCCAGTGTTTGTCAAGCTAATTATCTTAATTAAGTCTAAAGGGTAATTACTCGAGATGGACAAAGTGATGTTTTTACACTTACTCACTCCAAAAAAGATAGACTGATAATATTTTAGTATGTTTTCATAACTCCATGACATATCATAAATATTTATATAACATATCATAATTATCAACCAGGTGTTCAGAATGGTTATTCCAACAATTACTATTCACCTCTGTTCCATTTCATTTAGGAAGAGTTAAAAATAATTTGAATAATTTCTTTATTCTATCTCTTTGGTCTATTGTTAGCATTTGACCCAATGGCCAGAGACAATCAACAGTAAAAATGTTTAAGGCTCACTTATATCCTACTAGAGGCCTGATACATGAAGAATCATGCAAGAATAGGCCTTCCTTCCCCTGGCTTCCAGCATGGCCTTCGCTCCAGCTGGAGCCGCCTTTCCACCTTCGCTCCAGCCCAGGGCTGCCTTCCGCCTTCCCACACTGCCCAGAGGCCTGGGGAGGCCGGGGAGGGACGGAACACCTGCATCCGCCACGCTCCTGGCTGCTCAGCGTCTGCGCACGTGCACGCTGCCCACAGGCCCGCCATCTTTGTCAGGTTAATTTGCATACTCACTCCTGATTGGCTGTGGGCATAGCAGAGTGACAGTCAGTTTACATATTTGTCTATTATTAGTATAGCTATGTCACCACTTTGGAATCTGAATCATATTACTACAGTTTAAGTCTGGGATTTTTCTCATGCATCATTTAATATGTATCTTTTGAGAATTTAAATGTATCTGTGGCCAAGTACACTAAAAAATCCACATCTAAACAACATGATTTAGTGACGGAGTTGATTTTTTAAAAAACAATGAAAACAATAGAGCACCCTATGCTTTGAAAATAGCATGATTGTATTTTCTCTTATTAATAAGCCCCTCAGAGAAGCACTGGACTCTGTTGACAACAATCATAACAGCTTAGCATTAACATTAAATGTATTTAATTTTTCAAAATGCTTCAGCTTTAAATGGTAATTTTTTTATAGTTTTATTGATTTCAGAGAGGAAGGGAGAGGGAGAGAGAGAAACATCAATAATGAGGGAATCGTTGATTGGCTGCCTCCTGCACTCCTCCTACTGGGGATTGAGCCCAAAACCCAGGCATGTGCCATGATTGGGAATTGAACTGTGACCTTCTGGTTCATAGGTCAATGTTCAACCACTGAGCCATACCAGTTGGGCTATAAATGTTAATTTTTAAGTAGCCTAAATAACTAAACCAACTGTACAAAGCTACATAGGAATATTGTTTATAACTGAGGCTGCACAAGAATGCAGTGCTACTTAAAATCAGACATTGGCCAGGAGACCTTGATAGTTTTTCTATATAATGTGATATATGAGTAACTTCCATATTAAATTTTTTCCAATTGAAGCCATTTGCTTTTCTTCCTCTAAGGCAGAGAACTCCAAGAGCTAATAGACAACATTCTCCTTCCAGGCTTATAAACAAACAAATTATTGACTATATATTTCAACATCTAAAAGTATAAAACTATATCATTTTATCAAATCCTAAAAAAATTTATTTGGATAAATTCCATGAGAAAAAATAATGTCTTGAAGAATAATTTAAAAGTTTTTTAAAAATGAATTCATACTATTTCAATACTTACCTTTTTGCCTTAGTTCAAGAAACTTCTTTAGAAACAAATTCACTGCCCCAAAGTTGTAATGATCTGTTACTTAATAATACCTACTTCCTATGTATTTCCTTTATTCATTATCTTTATTTATCCAGCTTTACATTATTTTAAATTTAAAACCAATTCCAAGTAAGTAATGAATAAACAGTTTTCTTGATCCTGTCATACCTGTGCTTATCTCCATTTCTCAATATGCCTCTTTTCCTTAGGTACCAAAAGAATTCTAGAATCAGAATCTTTCCTTGTGATGTACTAGATAATGATTGGCTGTTACCATAGTTCTGCTTATATCAGGGTGAGCTTTTCTATTCCAGACAAGAGTACAGTTTCAACTTCTGTAGGAACACCACCAAATCTGACCACAGAAAATAGTAAAAGGCCTCACAGAAAAGACTCTCCTTTTAACAAGATTTAAAAGAATCAATAAAAATTGAAAAAAGGTGAACATTCCTTATTTTTAATTTCTTAAAATATATAACAGCAATGTAACAGTATAAAAGTACAGTTGTCTATGATGATTAAATCTTCTGTATTTATAAATGCCAAGTATTAAACTATCTCAAAAGACTTGATCATTCTTGTTGTTGTATTCAAATGCAGCATCAAATGAAAACCAACCAGATACTGCCCAGTTGCCAGACATAGGCTATTGAAATAACGGCAGCTACCTCTGAGGGTTGCCTCAGCTTGATTGGGCTTAGTGGCAAATGGATTACACACTGTGATGTGCACCTTATTTTAACATACACACTGTGATGTCTTCAAGATGGATAACTTGTCACTTGTCATTCATCGCTTTCCTGCGTTATCAATGTCGAACAGTGGTCCTAAATTCAGGGGATTCTGCGCCATCACCCCAGGGACTTTTGGCAATGTCTAGAAACATTTTAGCTGTCACAACTGGAGTAGCTGCTGCTGGCATCTAGCTACCTCCAATGAACAGGAACGTCCCCTGACCACCACCACCCCCTACAACAAAGAATTATTCAGCCCAAAAAGACAATACTGGGAAGGTTGAGAAAGCCCGCTATGAGAAATTAATGCTCAAAAGTTCCTCTTGAATAAGGAATAAGGAATGTTAGGAGGAGAAAGGAGAACTCAGTCTGACATATTACTACTTCTTGGTCAATGTAACCCCGGAAGTCATTCTACAATTTGGTATTCAAAGCCCATACTCATTAAGTCTTCGTTCTAGCCACACCCTTTCATTCATTCAAGAATCTTCTTTATGCCATTCCAGACCAATGCTGGGAAGATTCCTCTGTATAATTAAAATTAAATACAATTTTTAATGAAAGCCCTCCGGGTCATGTATATTCTGAACAAAAGCTCAAAGAGAAGCCAATTAGAATAAATTTTATCAATTGCTAGTTCTTCAATGTCCTTCCTTTAAACCATTTAACTTTTACTCCACAAATGATTATTTACCTGTAATTTTCATGGTTTTATAATAGTTCCGACAGTTCTTTGAAACTTCAGCACTGATCCACAAAGAGAGATGCTCTAAATTACAAATCAGATGTCCTCACTATGTTATAAAAACTAAATAGTGTCACAGTAGAAATAACAGAAGTTGAAGTTCTCTGATCAGATGCCTTCTATAAAATATGAAATAGCCAGACAAACTTTAAGCTATGCCTCAAATTTATAAGCTTCCAAGCTATTCAAACATAAAACAAGCACTAACAAATAGGCAACCTTGTGCATCTCAAGGCTTATAAATCAAAATCACCAAGGTAAGTTAACTGCATTTCCAGTGGGTGCAAATTTATCCCCAGAGGTCTGATAATCATGCAACCACTAAGAAAAGCAATGTGTTTTCCATGACCTTGGTTATAATTCACTACTGACTTGTAACTTTTACTATTATGTCATGCTGGGCACACTCTAAAAAAGATTTCAGGATTTTGGAATTCTGAAGAATGTGTTCATTTGGTGATATTTTTTGGTCATTAGAACTCGGTACAGAAATGATAAACATTTGATACCTGAAAAATAAGACAGTGGATAAAAAAAAAGTGAAGAAAAGCAGGACTTAAATGTTTTGGAATTTTTCTAAAAATGTAAAAAGCTGGCTTGAAGCTTGAGTTAGCCTAACGCAGAAGCCTCCAAGCTCCCACCTTGTCAGCAATTACTGTATCTCTTATGTCTGGTGATTTATTTAGTCGAATTCCCCACACCAAACTGGTAATAAAACAAGCAGAAATGTCATCAAAATTATAATAAAGACAGAGATGCTTTCAAGCATCCTATTCTGTAAGTAGTTCTATTTTGATCACACATGAACAAAGGCCTGACTGTCACAAGTGTTTCCAAGAGGGAGGAAGTGGTTAAGAGAAGCTAGTATATTTCTAAGCTTTGCAGAGATTAATAGAAAGTATAGCAAATCCCTTCAAGAACACAAGAAATAGAAAACGGAATAGTTGTTGCAAGGACAGACAACAAATCAGGTGTATTTACCAAACTTGCACCTTGACTCCCAGGTTTAGAATGAGAGAGAAGAGAAATTATGGCATTTCTTTGATATTTAAGTAGAGAATTTTCTTTGGGGGGTGGGGGGAATAGCCCAAGTATCCAGAGGTTAAAATGCTGAGAAGTATACTATTGGAGAAACTGCTTAAAACTGAAAGCCTGAATTAGAATCCTGATTGGACTCCTTTCTGGATGTATTACTTTAGAGTAGCCATGTGATCACGCAGAGCCCTTGGGTTTTGCCATTATTTTTCTGTTTTGTTTTGTTTTGCTTTAATTTTGGTTTTGGTTTTATGCTATAAAGACTATAAAATCTATCTTCCAGAAGGACTATATGAGCTAATATATGTAAAAAGATTGAAACATATGTTCTATTAAAAAGCATATAGCATTCATTATTAACACTCTGACAAAGTAGGTTATGGGGGTCTATGCAGAAGATAAGGAGCAAAAATAGGGAGAAGGTGGGCAGGAGCAAGCACACTGGGTCCCACCCACCTTGCTGGCCCTGAGTTCTGAAGAGAGCCCAGAGAGCAACCACTTCAGAGCTTTTCTGACTGCTGGATAGGAAATGAGTCCATTGGAAAATAAGATTCTAGTAATAGTAGTAGCTCATTTGCCAGACACAACAATCCAATCAAGGTGGTTCTATTATTAACTATTAATATTCTCATTCTGCAGCTGCAGGAATCAAACAGAGTTCAAAGACATGAGGGAAATTGCCCAAATTATAGACAGCAAATGGGAGGCGTGGAGCCTAAAGATATACTCAAATCAAATGCAATCCCAAAAGCAGGCAGTGATGGACATAGTATGGGTTCTGCCCATGATGAGTCCTGGATGTTGCGAGGATGTCCCATTTGTGCTTGTAAGCTGGGTCTAATCATTCTTCTAGACACACCTTCCCTTTAGCACCTACCTGCCCTCACTGGGCCAGGATCTAATTCTCCAAGCTGGGCTTTGGGAAAAGACAAGTTTTAGCAGACAAGCAAAGATGAACAGCAGGATTGGATTCTAGGAGGGTCAAGCTTGAATGAGTGTGATGGCCACAAACAAGTATACAACACCAAGACGACATCTGAGATTGTTTTCTTTTTTTGCCATACAATATCTGGGAGAGTACAAAGGATTAAAACCAAAGAAGCCAATTTTGACATCAGTAAAAAGGACAAACACATGGTCTGGAAACAGCAGAGAAAGCCAAGAAATTAGAAACAAATATACTCAGGAATGAATTAGAAAACCAGGAGCAAAAGAGAAATGTGTAGACATTTTGCCTTGAACAGGGTATTCAGACACACTAATGAGTGGAGGGAAGGCAAAAACCAAGGGTCAACCTTCAATCAGTGGTGATGGATGTCTGTGGATTAGAAACATGTATATGTCACAAAATGATAATCATAATAAGTTTAGTTAACATCTCCTATCCTCTCACATAATTATGATTTGTGTGTGTGGTGATAACACTTAAGACCTACTCTCTTAAAAACTTTCAGGTATAAAATACAATGTTAGTTATAGTCACCATGCTGTGTAAAACAATGGTATAATTAGAACAATATAAATGTCCCTCATGTTATTGGTCAAATTATGGTGTTTTCATACTATAAAGTGTTATTTGTGTAGAAAATAAAGTGAATCGGCATTTAGAAAGCTGTTCATGACACACTATCACTGGATTAGGCTACAAAATAATTATTAATAACATAATACAATTTATAACTAAATACATTTTTTAAGTCTGGAAAGGTATAACCAAAAAAGAAGAAAAGGAATTTGGAAAAACAAAAACCACAGTTTATATAAACATGGCTGTCTATGAATGGCTAGATTGTGAACATTTTTTGTTTTCTTTTTGTTTCCATGGTTCCTGATTTTTCTTTAACAAATGTGTTTTGCCCTTTTAATAATTATTTTAGTTCTTATAATGAAATAATCTAGATTAAAATATCCATCATTTTAACAGACTCATAAACATTAATTACAGAAAACCAATCTGTTTTTATAGCAGAATACTGGTTTTTGCTGTTAATAACAAAATACACCAACCTTCCTAGTATTTTTTTATATTTAGGAAAATTGGTTAGTCACATCTAAAAGTCTAAAAAAAAGAAACAGAATACGAAATACTTGATCTAGCCCTTATAACTTTAGCCTTTCCAAAGTAAAATTATGTCTCATCACGGGTCAATTTGTTTTTAAAGTAACATGGATGACTCAATGTTGGTGTCCAATACATGCTGTTGATTGGCTGACTCATTTCCAATATAGAAAAATGTCATAATGTTTGCTGATGCTAAAATATGATGATAGATTAATTATTTGCTGGGTGAATTATAACTACAGAAAAAGAAATTAAACAGGAGGAAAATAAGGATCCTGAAATTGACCACATCAAGAATTTTGTGTAAATGTAAAAGGCAACAGAGTATTCTGTTCATAAATGATAGTTGGATACTTCTGCAATTAATTTTTAAACATTCAAATCATGTTCTAGAAGCACTGCCTCAAAACAAGTTTGTTATTTTAGTCTCCATATTCACTGAGTCTTCTTTAAAGAAACTGCCAAACCCATACCAGCTGTCTCTACGAGCAAGACGAGGCTAACAGCAGATACTTCTTTTTGAACTGTCAAGATATTAAATAGAGTTGAGCTAATCTAAGCCCATGCAATTGGAATAAAGGATTTACTATCAAGAGTTTGAACTGTACAATAAAAATTTAAAACACTTCCATTTTCTCCCTCAAAAATGCTCATCTCTTTTAAGTGTTCTGGTTTTCCTTAAACATTAATTGTAGATAAGGTGCTTAGTAATTCTCCTGCTCCCTTCTGCCTGGCTCTTTGTCATGTTGTCAGAGTGGTCTTCAGAAACATTAGGGAAACTTGGATAAAAGTAAGCATAGCAGCATAGCTTGTGGTATCCAAACCTCACTTCCTTACCTACCTTCCTGGACTTCATCCATGATATAGTGACATTTACAGAGATTCAAGTTAGTAAGAGAAAAAAAAGTAAACGTATACAATTATTAGATTGCTAGGGAGAATATAAATCGCCCAAACCATTCTACAAGACAATACGTAGAAACACTCTAAAATCTTCATTCCCCTTGACCCAGTAATTCCCCAGAACTATATGCATTCAACTAAGGCAGTAGTTCTCAACCTTCTGGCTCTTTAAATACAGTTCCTCGTGTTGTGACCCAACCATAAAATTATTTTCATTGCTACTTCATAACTGTAATGTTGCTACTGTTATGAATCGTAATGTAAATACCTGATATGCAGGATGGTCTTAGGCGACCCCTATGAAAGAGTCATTTGACTGCCAAAGGGTTCGCGACCCACAGGTTGAGAACAGCTGGACTACGGTCAAGGCAGCATTATCACAATAGACTTCTTTTTTTCAGCTAGATCTTTGCTAACTTTGATCAGGTGTTTCTCTCCGCCAGAAACAAGATTGTTAGAGCCATAGTAATAGAGCAAATCCTTTAGCCCAGGAGTCGGGAACCTTTTTTCTTCCAAGGGCCATTTGGATAATTATAACATTATTCTCAGGCCATACAAAATTATCAACTTAAAAATTAGCCTGCTATATTTGGTCAAACTCACCCCTAATGCCTTGGCAGATCCAGACGAAATGATTTCTCGGGCCTTATACAACTTGAGAGCCAGCCATGCCCCACCCCTGCTTTAGCCTAATGATCTCAAATGATTCTCAACCAGAGTCCCAAGGGCTGTTGGGAAATATGACAAGTGTTTGATGGTCCCATTGGGTGGTGCAGGGATGCTACATGCCATGCTCACAAAGGCTGGATTATTTCCACATAAAAAAGAAATTTCCCATGCCCCAAATACCAGTAATAAAAAATGGTGCTCTGCCCAAATCCCCTCTTCAAGACCAATGAACCCACCCACAAGTTGCCGGGTATATCATTTGCTTATGTTTCACAGCCATGTCCTCCATTGGGCATTGCCCACTGCAGAGAATTATCTTGCCCAAGGTTATTCTCTCTCCTAGGAGGAACACATAGGTGATGCCTGGCTGATAAAAGATGCAAAGACCTGACTCCTTTACTTCAACTTAGAACAACTCCATAGGATGTCTGAGAGGACTTGGCTGCTACCCTACTGCAGATCAGCTTCTGCCTCTGCCCAATCTAGTCCTCCTAACTTTATCACAGGAGTAAGGTCTATGAACGCATACCAGTAAAACTTCTGCACTCCACTCTCCCTCTCAGAGTCTCTTTCCACAGAACTTCACCTATGACAATCCCCACTGACAAACACAGCTTTATTTTCCATATAAGTAAAGAAGGGCCTAGAGAGGGTAAAGATCATGTTCAAGGTAGAGAGGTGGTTAGTTCAGCATTCACTGCACATACTACACATTAAAAACTGTAAGATGCTTGAGAAATTGAGAGATAAATGAACTGCAAAGAAAAAATATGTTCAAATATGTATTAGGGGAAATAATAAGTGCCCAATGAGAAGTAGAATGAGAGTAACAAAAGCATTTAAATTTGACTACATCTAGATATTTTAAATAATAATAGAGCCTGAGAACCAATATCACTTGTTCATGGCAATAATAGGAGTCAAAAGAAGACTGCCAAAATGTTTCCTTTGGGGGAAGATTATTTCTAGATTCTCTAACTACTATTAGACTATCTACACGCATGGTCAGCAAACTGAAGCTCGCAAGCCACATGCGGCTCTTTGGCCCCTTGAGTGTGGCTCTTCCTAAGCCTTAGGAGTACCCTAATTAAGTTAATAACAATATACCTACCTATATAGTTTAAGTTTAAAAAATTTGGCTCTCAAAAGAAATTTCAATCGTTGTACTGTTGATATTTGGCTCTGTTGACTAATGAGTTTGCTGACCACTGGTCTACACTATTCATATTTAGTGTTCATCATTGAGATAGAGCCAAAAATAATATAGCTAGAAATTTTCCTGTTAGAAGCAAGGGGCTGGTAAAATATGGAGATTATCTTACCATTGAGGTGAGAGTAAAGAAACACAAACCAGTAAATCAAATCATCTTCACTTACAACCCTTATACCTCTTTCTTCAGTTAGATACCCACTAACCAGCTAGTTCTAGATACCCACTAATCAGCAAAGAAGGCTTTCTTATCCCCAGTGGTCTCTTCTGAACCATTTATCAATCTTGGAAGACACAACTCAACCACTCTTATTTTATCATAGTTCTTAAGTACAGTATTATTATATTTTACCCTGCAACTTTTATACATATGACAAGTATAAAAGTGCAGAAATTTACCCTATTTTTTTTAAGAATCATATAGAAAGAACTACAAAATTGCTGAAAGTTCTAACTGTGATATTAACAACCACTCCTTTCCCTCACACATACACACAAAGGAAAAGAAAAATATACAAAAGTCTTTTGAAAGATTTTTTTTAATGTAACTCCATACTTGGAATTCAAAACTAAGTTGAATATTACTAAGACTTTTTTTTCATAAAGGAAGCATTGCCTTTATCACACTGGCTTTCTTAATTTTCTCAGAAGCATAATTAGTATTAAAAAGGCAGAGAATAAAGCACGTTGAGTGAATAGAGTTATTACCAAAGCCAACATAATCAAGATAATTTTCCCCAAAGCCTCATTTGAAAAGAATTTCATATTTTAATGTGAAAACTCACAGAAGATGTTTGCATTTTACAAAGTATTTCAAAATATTGTGCCATACTTAACATTTATTTTAAAACATTTTGAGTAGTACTTTTACCCTATCCGTTGTCCCAAAACAACCCTGAAAACAATATTTTTTCTAACAATAAAAAATTCCCTGCTTTTCAAAGTCTGAGAGATTAACATGAATAGAATACTAGGTTCCTGTTTATTGCCTCATGATATGAAAAGAATTTTGTCCAATAGCATCAGGGGAAAGTGCTAACTAGAATTTACGACTAGTATTAATAATTGTCTCATTGTCTTGGTCATGCACATGAAGTACAGTTGGAAGCAGTCAAACACTAGGACTTACCCTTTGAAAGTTGAACAATGCCAGAGTTATTGCCACACTCCACTCTGTTATGTAAACTATGGTTTTGCATCAACGAGCACCATGGTATTATTTGAGTCATCCTCTGATTCCCTGACCACACTCTCTTTATATTGCATAGAACAATCATATGTTTAGTTAAATCTGGAAAAAGTAACAAGCATTCCTCATTTGGGGAGTAGCAATATGGGCCTCCTCCTGTGTCAAACATGCCCCAGTTTATAGCTAAGTCAACAATTCAAAGGCTGAAGTAGAGAAGTCAGGACAGCTTGACTTTGTTGGTTTCCCAGTTGTACAGCTTGCAATCTCTCTATGTCATCGAGGTAACAGGGCACCAAACAGGAACAGATTGTTCCATCCGCAGATCAAGAATGGAACCAGCAGCAGCTTTCTCCAAAACTGCGACTGTTTTCCAAATGTGCATGCTCTAGTTAGGGCGAACGTTGTTTATTCAAGTGCTAATAGGAGTCATTGTTATCACTTGCTAAGTTGAGTTTAGAAACTGTTCTTTTCTCTTCATCCTAAAATGTCTGGTAATATTGCTAGATCTTTTTCCTGGCTGTTAGATTTTGAACTAATATCCTCTTGTGGTCTGTGTGAAATTGAGATTTGACATTGATCACTCTGTTTAGCTTGGCATCATTCCACAAACACTCACACCTTTAGAAAATAACATTTCCTCAATATCCTTATAAGTATGATTTAGTTCTCTACTAGGTCACTCTTCTATGATGAAGGAAACAAAAAGACTGGAAACCTTAGGATCACACAATTAGCTTTCTGGTAGATACTCTATGTTAACTCTCTAGTAAATCATCCCTGGCTTTCCATTGTTCTTGTGATGTAATCAAAACTACTTAAGTTGGTTTACAGGCTCTCCACCATCAGCCTTCTGCTTACTCCTCCAAAGCCTCATTTCCCGCTCGAACTCTAACATCAGCTTCAGTAAACTTCTTCCCATTCTGGGAGGCATCAAGTTCCCTTTTGCTTTAGAGTCTGTATATACATTTCTCTCTACCAAAGCACACCTGTTAGTACTCCCACACCTTTGGCCTGCTCTCTCGCTCTCTCTCTCTCTCTCTCTCATTCATATATATAATATAATATATATATATTATATTATATATTATATATATATATATATATATACACAAGTTGTCCAATGTCATATGGAATTAGGGTTGCTATCAAAAGATTTATCTCTTTTGTGAAGATGCAAATAGAGTGTCCCAAAATGTATATACATTTTGAATGATTATAAAGTCAGTGTTTATTAACATATAGCTCATTTTCAAAATTTAAAAGAATCTACAGAAATTAAGAACTTTTTTTTTGTCAATGCCTGTTTTCAAACTGATGACCATTATGATCCAGGCATTGCTGATAACACAAAGCAATGGAGTCATGAATATCAAGAATCATTTTGTTCAGTAATTGTGTGCCCTCAATTCATCTGTTGCTGGTTTTGTGCCATAAACCTTATCTTTTATATAGCCCCATAAAAAAAAAGTCTAGTGGCAGTTTAGGATAAATTTTCTTTGTTCAAAGCTTAGTCTGGCTTCACCCATTATTACACATCAGTTAAATCTGAAAAGGAAAGAAAATTAAGTTATCAGCTGTTAAAGTGTATATACATATTTCAGAACACTGTATATAAATTTTACAAAAATTGACAAATTATTTGCATGTAATGAACCTAATAAAGTTAACAATATTGCTTGTTTTGTGAATATGCCAAGCAGAGAACAGAACCCCAAGGTAAGAAATGGAGGCCTGGCTGGGGGACACCCCCCCCCCTTAGAAGTCCTGATCATCTATATTATTGCTACCAAACAGGCAACCACAGATTGGTACTTGTTGGTGAACAATTGTTACAGGATAGTAAGGAGATAGGGGCTTACACTAGACAGTAAATCAATACACTGCTTTCTTCACTGAGAAAGTCTTCCTGCCAAAAAAAAAAAAAAATAGCTGAATTAAACACTGTGTTTAGTGACTTTGCATAGCACTGAACTAGAGCACAATCTGTAAACCACAGAAAAAGAACATAGAAAAAGAAAGGAGCATAAAAGTAAGATGATAATTACCAAAGAAAAATGTTGTATCTGTCAATTCTATTTAAGCTCAGGCTTTAAGTTATATCTGTAACTGCATTCTTTATTTTCTCCTACCTCTGGCATACCAGGATGTCAGTTGTCTCCCCGCAATTACACCCTTCTATTTACTCTGTTCCAGCTTTCTCAACTGGCACGCGCATACCAGACCTCGCTGTGATAGTAAACACGTATATGAGAAGTCTCTTCATTCACCAAACATGGATAAGACATTAACATTATTTTTTAATAAAGCGGTTGTACTAGATCAGTGGTTCTCAACTGAAGATTTTGTCCCTTAGGTAGCATTTGGCAATATCAAGAAAAATTAATTGTCATTGCTAAGACTAGGGGCAGACTGGCATTTCATGGATAAAGACCAAGGATACTGATATACATCCCATGACATCCTGGACTGCCCACCCCCACCCCCCAAACAAAGAATTATCCAGAACTAAATCCCAACACTGCTAAGGCTGAGAAACCCTGTACTGATGATTCGAATGTCCCTTTCGGCTCTAACATGCTCTGATTCTTCATTGTGATGTTCAAAAATATTGTATTCATTTTAGTAATCTAATAACAAGTGGGCAAAAGTGACTTCTTTAATGTTAATTTCTGCAGTGACATATATTTAGGCTATAAAGGGAATGGGGTAATAGGATTTCAGTATAAATTCAAAAATTGAAATGGTTGTAATGCTCAGCAAACTTTCATAATGTTGATGATTTATTTAATTGAATACAAAAAAATGAACAAGGGGGAAATGCCAGAATCTTTTACCTAAAAATACTTATTTTTCTCTATCAGCTATTTGTTTAATCCAGCTGTATAAGATGTTGAAAACATTCAAGAAGTCTAGATTCAGTCAGCGCCTCTGTCCTGATCTATTACAGAGCCTTAAGGAAGGTTCTATATTCTGGGATTTCAGGGGAAGGGGGTTTGTTTGCTTGTCTTCACTGGAAAATAAAGATACCACTTGAAGGCTACCACCAAGAATTTTTGGCACAAAAGTAAAATAGTTCATTGTATGCCTTGAGACCTTTAGTTAAGCTTTTCTGCAGTTAAAGAAAATTGCTATCATGAAATCAGTTTTATTCTGATGTTCTCTATGAGTACCCTGCAAATTCTTTAAATAGTATGAATACTATATGGCCAATTTTCTGTTTTTTGTTAAGTCAAAATACTAATTCAAAAGAATAGATCTTATTGCACGTAAAAATTATTTCCTGGTGATTTCTAATGCTTGTTTGCTTAATGGTATCATTGTGTATGTAAGAGTCACCAGAAGTCAGATTTGGGGCCGCTTTGCTTTGGTGAAAGAAAAGACCAAAGATGTTCACAAAGGACGTCAGTTGTGTCCCTGGAATTACACCCTTCTATCTGATCCATGCCAGCTTCCTCAGCTGGCACGTGCATACTTGAAAATAAAAAAGAAAACTTCAAGTTCCCAGGATGGTCTTTTGTCTTCAGTCTTTTTTGCAGACAGAAGGGATCTTGTCTCTGCACCCTCCACTATAGGTTTGTCAAGTAGTTCCAAAAGCACTTATTCCCCAAATATCTGGATATTGCTCTTAAGTATTCATCAAAGTCAATAGATCTTTTTTTATGTTCATAGATCACAAACAGATAGGGTTTTGTAAGGCTTACATAAATATTAATAACTACATGCTAAGCATCAGATGCAAAATGAGCAATCATGATTATTATTTAAATTTAAAGTTGCAGGATATAAATTTCAAGGCCATCTATAGAAACTGTAAACTAGATCTCAAAGGGCAATATGGTTAACTAGAATGGGAACTGATGAGTTTTCAAATATATAAAAATGAGTAAATAAATCAAAATAGAACAATACAGGAACACTGACATAATATTATGACCCATTAGTAGAATGTAGTGTTAACAAGAAAGTCTCTGTAGTCCCAGATGCCTATGAGATATGTAAGTAACTTCATCCCTGTACATTTTGATGTTTTTAAAAGCACTGTACTTAATGCAGCATTGAAAATATAGTCAACCATATTGTAATAACTATGTATGGTGCCTGGTGCACACTAGACTCATGGGGTGGGGCAGGGGTGGTGACCATTATTTATATACTTAGTAGGCTTTCAACAAATAATAAACACCAATAGAAATAATTATTTCATTCTTAAATTATAATAATTACTTAACTCATATGATTGTGAGCCTTTGGGGCACACTGTGATGCTTTAATCTTAGAATCAAATTGCATCCCACCTTCCTTTCCTTTTCCATACTGATTTTTACAAGTTAAATTTTTTTCCTCAGAGAAACCACCAGAAACCCAGCTTTGTAAAGATACGGCATCACTGTAAGGAATGCAGAACTATCTAATATTGAAACTGTGAACTACCTCGTGCTAATAGCCTGTGCAATTTCTGACAGATGACAAGCATCCTTGAACACTTTAAATATCCTACAGTGACCTTGTGAGTTTATTCCAGTGCTGCAGGGTTCTCGGCACACGATTTGAGGACCATGGGTTTAAATTGTGTGTAACGAAGCACAACGTGACACTGAACAATTTTATGGAACAGGAGAGTGTGTGTGCATGAGAGCGTCTGCAGTTACATTTGTGTTTACATATTTGGTTGCCATTTTTATTGTTGGAGCAATTATTATGCCCTCAAGCAAGTTGATGCTCTGAGTCAAGTGTCCATCCTGCCACTATAACGCTTATCTTCTACATCTAACTCTTTCCACTCCTCCAAGCAGACACATTTCCTAATTGCTTGGTTTCATTTTCTATCTCTTGCAGTTTACTTAAGGAGACGAATATTAAGGAAAGATATTATTAATTACGAAAGACAGGATTTCTTCTAGCATAAAACTAGAACATGGGATTGCTTTGTCATTTGTGTCAATCAATCTGAATTATCAAATGAAAGCAATGTTATGATGTCAAAAGCTGACTTTAGAATCCTATTGCAGCTTGTTTTGAAGAGAACCATGACAGTAGAATAAATCCATGAACATATTATATTTACTCATTCTGAATTACGTACATCCCTGATTTATATGCAATTAGGTGAGTTTGAATGTCTTGTAGATAAAAAGGAAAGATCATATTTTGAACCATAACTCAGAAGACATGCAGTAGCTCTTCATGTTGTGATCATTCACATACTCAAAAAATATATTACTCCTTTTCAGATACGGTGTATATTTAAATTATGTCTACATTATGACTGGATCATTTGTAACACAGACAAAGCTAAGTCATAAGTAATTCAAAGCGGGTCTAAGTTTCTTGTTTCTGAGTTGATTCAAATAATCACAACCGCATTTGTATAAATATGACTTCACACAACTGTGCTAAAGAACTTAGTTTCTTTTCATTCCTCCAAATGATCTTTTGAAGCATTTGCTGGCTGAGATAGCAAACAGACTTTACATTTCTAATTTCACTCAGGCTTGAACATGATTGCTTTTCTGTTTACTCTCCAATATTACTCTAGCTCACTGGTACTATTTCTTTCAACAATAATCCAATTACGCAATTATCATTTTTCTATGTGTTGGAAAATGAGATAGGATTTAATTTGTCCTACTATATACGGTTATGAAATCTGCCATCAGTAGAATCTACATTTGCAAGCATTTTAAAGAAGACAGGCCAGGGAATGTTTATGAATGTACGTCCTCACTGTGACCTCCTTTCAGCCCTTTGAGATTCTGTTCTGGGCTTTTATTTTTGCCTCCAGGGCTGCTGCATGTTGAGTGTCTGTCTCACACTGGTCAGGAACTGGAGGCCTCACAGGAAAACTGTGCTATAAAAAAATGGAAACTGGTATTTGGCTCAATCCTATTTTATTTCCAACATTTAAAATCAGAAGTTGAAAATGAAATTGGAAGATTCCCAAAGAATACCTTCTTTCTTAAATAAAATGAAAAAACAGAACAACAACAAAAAACCCAAGACGTATTCTGCCTATAAAATGCTCACCAGAAAGACTTTCTGTAAAGTTCTTGGAACAGTATGTGGTATACGGTAAGCAGCACTATGTATGTGTCAATTATCATCATTTTTATAATTATTGCTTGCAGAATTCCGCCTCCCTTCAATGCATGAAAGACAGAGATGGCAACAATTAAGAGGAATGGAAAATATATCAAGTTATTTCAAAATAGTATCTCTGCTATGCAGATAATAGTTGAGAGAAGGTAGAGTAAGCCAGGAAAGAGTATTGTTCCCTATATGCCGGCCCTCTGAAAAGATCCTTATATCCCTTTATGAAGATAACTGTCTCTTCTAATAATTATTTTGCAGAGTCTGAAGGAGAGCAAAATCATTCGGTTACTATGCCTATGTAGTATTTCTTCAGGGGTGGGGCCCAAGAAATAGCCCCAGCATGAATTTAATTTTTTGCTTGGCTTACATTCCCTAGTACCTCAAGATTAGCATAATATGGGAAAGAGTTACATATCTTACTCACTTCTCCCCAGACTTTCTCTACTATCACCCCCATCTAGAATATTTTCCATTTATTCACCAAGGTCATCTTCAAAGTAAGTTTGCCTCTGTATTTGTGGTAGCTCCTTTTTCTACAGGTGAGAAGTCCTTCACTTACCTTCAAGACACTGGACAAGACTTAGAAAAATACACAGGCCAACTTTCCAGGATAAGAGGCTAGTGGCCCATCTTCATCCCCTGAATCTGCCTCACTTTCCTCTCTCTCTCCCCTAAGGGGTCAGGAGTACTGCCCAGCAAATCTCACCTGGGTAGGGGCCGCCTTCTCCAACTCTGATTCCTATTAGCCAAGATCAGGAGTAGAGAGTCAACCATCAGTAATAATTATTTTAGCAACTTGCCTTGATTCGATTTGTCTTGTTTTTGGCAGTATCGTTAGTGCTGGGCGGTTATACAAATGTAGCATCCCATGACTTCACTGGGCAGGCCTAAAATCACAATGTTGCTGTTCTCCTTCCTGTAATTATAAGCAAAACACTTGTCTATCTAAGCAGTGATTTGTCTGTCCATACCACTATGAGAAACCCAGTGGTTCTCAAACCTTCCAGTTTTTGGAGCTCTTTATGCTCTTTAAAATTACTGCATACCCCAAAGACTTTAATTTATGTGTGTGTATATATTGATATTTATCATATTAGAATTTAAAACTGAGACTATATAGCAGCACAATTTACCATAGCTAAGATTTGGAAACAGCCCAAGTGCCCATCAGCAGATGAGTAGATTAAAAAACTGTGGTACGTCTACACATGGAATACTATGCTGTGATAAAAAAAGAAGGAATTCTGCCCTAACCGGTTTGGCTCAGTGGATAGAGCGTCGGCCTGAGGACTGAAAGGTCCCAGGTTTGATTCCAGTCAAGGGCATGTACCTTGGTTGCGGGCACATCCCCAGTGGGAGGTGTGCAGGAGGCAGCTGATCGATGTTTCTCTCTCATCGATGTTTCTAATTCTCTATCCTTCTCCCTTCCTCTCTGTAAAATATCAGTAAAATATATAATTTTTTTAAAAAAAGAAGGAATTCTTACCATTTACAACAGCATGGATGGAACTGGAGAGCATTATGCTAAGCGAAATAAGCCAGTTGGAGAAAGATAAATATCACATGATCTCACTCATTTGTGGAATATAATGAGCAACATAAACTGATGAACAAAAACAGATCCAGAGACAGAGAAGCATCGATCAGACCGTCAAACCTCAGAGGGAACGTAGGGTAGGGTGGGGGTAAGGGGAAGAGATCAACCAAAGGACTTGTATGCATGCATATAAGCCTAACCAATGGACACAGACACCAGGGGGGTGAGGGCATGAGTGGACGGGGGGGGGGAGGGGGGGCAATGGGGGATAAAGACACATATGTAATACCTTAATCAATAAAGAAGAAAAAAATAAAACAACTTAAAAAAATAAAATCTAAAACAGAAAAAAATTTCTTTTATATTAACCTTTATAAATGTACTACTAATATATTGATTTGGCCACATGATACAGCTTTTAGAGAGAATCAAGATTACAAATGGAATGGAGGAAAAGGGAGACATATGTAATACTTTAAACAATAAAGATTTTAAATTAAAAAAATAAAACAGACTAGTTTGAAACAATGGAAAGCACACATTCCATTGACTGCAACTGCTCTTTCATTTTTTGTAAAAGCATACATTCCATTTAGCCACCACAGAAATTACATTATCACTGTCCACTTATGAAGGAAGGCTACTGGGAGCTTTAGGAGTGCTCTCATACGTAAAGACTTTGACATATTCCCATCATGCACAAAAAGGATTGGCCTTTTAGAAATCCTCAGGATTAAATATGAACATTAAAATTGCTTTCTATGTACCCCCTCTTCCTAATATATGTTGAAGAATTATGGGGAAATTATGAAGTTTGGAAAATTCTAGAAAGACTGCAAATTTAAAATCTTTTCTCATGCATAGTTACTTCCCAGGAGATTGAAGGTCACCAGCAAAAATCTCTCCAAATCCAGCTCTATCTCAATTCACGGATACCCATTAGGCAAGACATGTTCTCTGGAAATCCTCATCTGTATTCCATGTGCCCGTTCTCTAACAAAGACACTGACAAAATTGTCCCAGGTGTAGCTCTTCTCCCAATATTTCCAGAGCCTGGGGTAAAAGAGTATCTAGAGACCCTAGTTCCATGGCCCACCACATTTCTCTTTCCACTCACAGCTTTTTCTCCCAACATACAGGCCTCAAACACAATCATATATACAACCCCAACCCACAAAGCCAACCTTCATCCACACCTCTCCAGGCAACCATGCAATGGTCACCCCTTGGGCCTAGGAATCCACACACCAGTAGCATGGTCTGTCCTTAGGATATCCAAGTTGAAGAGGACCATGCTGGCTCTGGGAGGAGGCTTTGGCCATTTGGATAAGGAGTTCCAAGATAATGTAAGTATATTCTCAAGTAGAGGACACATGTCTCTTATAAAACAAAATCTGCATACGTATGAATGGATATAAATAGATGTAAGGTTCGAGGAATGAGGTAAGTGGAAGATGTATTCCCTGTTACAAAGATATTAAACAGACCAATTTGAAGCCTGACTATTCAAATAATTTTATATGTGTTTGGAGGAAAAGGAAGAAGAAGAAAGGGAGGGGAAAAAACGTTTCCAAATATATTAGAGAGATAATTAAAATGCAAGAGTTTAAAATAAAAAAAATTAATACATTTTTCCTGATGAATTGATTGTATAATGAAATGGTAAAAATGATATAGGCATACAGTACTGGTAAATGGTTCATTAAAATCTACTTTTAATTAGAACATTAAATTATTTTTTAAATGCAAACATATAGGTGATAGACATTAGGGAGGTATTGTTTCTTATTGTTCACGTCAGTATATTCAAAGTAGTACAAAAATAACAATGACAATATCCAGACCAGGAAAACACATGCGCCTGAACATGTGGGTAAATACAAGACTCTTTTTTTCCTGTTGCAAAATGCATTAAGCACCTGTTTTCCACACAACATATTTTACAGAACCACAAGTTTTCACTTTGAATTCTCTTTTCACTTTGTGTAGTAAAACAGTGACTTTACCACACCCAAACTAAAGTTTAAAACATGTTTTCATGGCTATTAAAAATGTGTGACTTTTTTATCTTTCACTTTTGTTGTGTAGTCACTATTGAAAGATATAATTTTTCAATGTAATAAGCAAATTGTACAGCCTAAAAGAAATTTCCCTTTTTTTCCCCTCTTCTTCATGGTCATTTTAATCCATTTTTTAACAGACTCCACAAGTTCATATAAAGGAAGTAGATCCAAGATATTTATGTTCAGGGATTTTCTGGAATTTATGTGCTGTTCCCCATAAGATGGCTCAAAGCTGCCAACCTGTTAGAGGCTGACCAACTGCTGTAACCTATGTGTCGTTTCATTTTAAATGGCACTGTTGAATTTTTGGCCCTAGTCCAAACGCTAAAAATTAAGCAGCATTATAATTCGGTTTTCTCTGATTCAGAACTGGTAACTCATTGCTGATTAGTGCTCTGACCTTGACACACATTATATGAAACTAGAGGCCCGGTACACAAATTCGTGCATGGGTGGGGTCTGGCCTGCCCACCCGGATCCGGGCCACAGGGTGTGGGAGGACGATGGGAGGGGCATCCCGGGGGAGGGGCTCCTGGTCAAATTCCCAGTCGAGGGGACAATTTGCATATTAGCCTTTTATTATATAGGATGGCTCTAGGTTTTAAGGACCACATTGATTCCAAACGCTAACCATCAGTGATCATCCTATGAAGAGCATTCAGTCTATTATAAAAGAGACTCGGAATACTTTATTATATTTTCTTCGAAATAACTTTGTTTTTTTATTGGAAATATATGGGAAGGAGATGAAGTCCTGGAGAATCTAAATCAGAGTTTCATCCAAAAGTAATTTAAATTGGTATTAGTAAGTTCTATGTCATTTTGTAGTCGAAAGCAAATTTTTCTGCCTCACTCTGCTTTACTGTATTGAAAATATCCCTTTTTGTCCTTTCCCTGCGGCAGAGAAGAATCTGTAGGGTTTCTTCACATCCCACCTAGGAGTCAGGAGAGTGACCAAGAGTGAAGGTTCCAGAGGAGAAAATGGATATCAGGACATGGATATGAAAGAATCCATCTGCCCAGTGGCATGGCTCAGTGGTTGAGTGTCAACCTATGAAACAGGAGATCACGGTTCGATTCCTGGTCAGGACACATGCCCGGGTTGCAGGCTTGATCCCCAGTGTGGGGCATGTAGGAGGCAGCCGATCAATAATTTTCTCTCAACATTGATGTTTCTATCTCTCTCTCCCTCTCCCTTACTCTCTGAAATCAATACAAAATATATTTTTTAAAAAGAAAAAGAAAAGAATCCATCTATGGAGACAAGATTGAAAATGTTCAGGCTCCATTGGTAATGCTACATGCACAGGGAGGGGATGATGACGGAGAGTGTGGCTTGGGGGAAGTTACTTCATTCTTTCCTGCTCTCCTTCGCAGCAGTCAGATCTGCATTGATATCTGAGGCTCTCCCAGTCTCCTTCGAGTCCGTCTTCATTTTATTCCTCACCAGTGTTTCCCTCAATAAATCTCTTGTATATTAAACTTTTATCAGCATGTACTTCTGAAGTTTTTGTCCACATGTGGACCAGAGCATTTGCAGGGTGAGTTTATATCCCTAGATCTATGGTGACAGGAGCAATAATGAAGTTAAAGTGGTAGAAAGTTTTCCCTTATCACAGGTTTTAAGCAATTTGGTAATGCTATACCTCAATATTATTTTATTTGTTTCTTGATCTTGAGGTTCATTGAACTTGATTCTAGGAATTTACAGTTTTTATCAAAATTGGAAAAGTTTGGCTATTATTTCTCCAAATATTTTTGTCTCTTTATTCAGGGAGTCCAATTTCACTTACTTTAGGATGTTTAAAGTTGTCTGCAGATCGATGATGCTGTTTTTGTCTTTCTTGTTGGTGGGTTTTGGGTAGAGATAGGAAGTTTGTTTTTTCTCTCTGTATTTCATCTTGGACAGTTTCTATTGCTTTGCCTTCAAATTCACTAACCTTTTCTTCTGAAAATTCTAATCTGTTGCTTGTCCTATATATTATATTTTTCATTTCAGACATTTTATATTTTGTGTCTAGAAATTCACTTTGAATCTTTTATCTTTCATATCTCTACCTAACAAGTTCAATCTTTATGTAGCTTCTTGAAATATATGCAACATAGCTATATTAATAGTTTTAATGTGCTTGTGTACCACTAATTCTATAATCTGGGTCATTTCTAAGTCAGTTTTGATTCATTGATTTTTCTCTTTATTATGGGTTTTATTTTCCTGCTTCTTTAAACACCTGGAATTTCTGATTGGATGACAGACACTGTGAATTTTTACTTTCTTGGGTACTATATATACTTGTGTTCCTTTACATAAGCATTTTGTTTAGATTGCTGGGAAACTGATTCTTTAAGACTTCCTTTTCAATTTTATTAGGCATGACCACAATAGATTTTAATCTATGACTGGAGTCAAAAAATTATGGCTTGTAGGCCAAATGTAGCACCCAGCAATGTATGATTCATGGGAGGGAGAAAAATCAACAGAAGTCCTATGTCATATACAAAGTCTAAATTATTTGCTACCTGGCATTTCATAGAAAAAGTTTGCCAACCCCCAGTCTAGGGCTAATCTTGCCCCAGTCTTGAGGTAAGACCCTGATGAATTACAATAATGGCAAGGTTTTCTATTCTGGCTATAAGAATATAAACTATTCCTGGCCTGTACAGTGTATGCAGGTTGTTTTCTCTGCTCCTCTTGGCTTATTCTTTCCCTGACCTCGACTAGTTTTATCCCACTCATATACTGGTAGCATTCAGCTAAAAACTCAAGGGAGACCCACCTACTGCATATCTCTGGAGCTATCTCTTGGTACAGCTCTCTGTATTCCAGAGATGTTTCATGAATTCTAACCTTGCTGGCCTTCTCTGATTCTCAGCTACATTCCTCAATTCAAGGAGACTGCTGGACTCTCCTTCCCACACTGCATCCTGGAAATTCTCTGCAGACTGGGCTTTTGTATCACATCAAGATTATCTCATTCTGTAGTATCTCAGGAATCACCGCCCTGTACTGCATGATGTCCGATGTCTGAAAATCATTGTTTCATATATTTTGTCTGGTTACTCCATCATGGTCGGAGGTGAAAGTCTTGTTATCGTCCTTTAGAACTCTGGTTCTCCTAGTTGAAGAATATGCAGAGATTGAAAAGCAAGTGCCTAAAGAAAAAAAAGTTACCATTCTATTCTTTGTAACTACCTATCTACGCACCATTATTTTCTCAGTACAGTGAAATTTAAAAAAACAGAAGTTGATTGCTGAGAACTGTAATTTGTATCTATCATGTTCAATTTTAAGTTTCTTGTCAAAGTAGTTTCATCATCTTCACTGAATTCTTTTACAAGTAAACATCATGAAATTTGATCTTAAAAGGGAAATATATTATAATACAATAATTTTTCTATATTGGTATTATGTGAAAATTTTAAAGTAAAAACAAGGTTCTGATGCAAAACAAAAACATTTGAATGCTTGGCCAGTGTGGTTCAGTGGTTGAGTGTAAACCCATGAACCCAGAGGTCATTGGTTCAATTCCTGGTCAGAGCACATGCCCAGGATTCAGCCTCTATTCCCAGTAGGGGGCATGCAGGAGGCAGTGATCAATTATTCTCTCTCATCGATACTTCTCTTTCTCTATCCCTCTCCCTTCCTCTCTCTAAAAATCAATTAAAACATTTCTTTTTAAGTTTGAAAATACTGTTTAGGCAGGAATACTCTTGGCTTTGTGGTATTGATATCTAAAAAACATTTTCAAAGACACAATGGAGCAAAGCCCAGGTCAGAGTTCAAGAGCCACCAAATGGGTGAGAAACCCTGAATTCCAACACTGAAAAGATTACTATAGCTCAGTATCTTTCAGGTACAAATATTCTTTTAACTGTTTTTATTGATTTTTAGAGAGAGAGGAAGGGAGAGGGAAAGAGAAACATTGATGTGAGAGCAAAACATCCATCAGCTGCCTTCTGCATGCCCCCTACAGGGAAGCAAGCTTGAAACCCCCATATGTGACCTGACGGGGATTGAACTGACATCCTTTCAATATAAGGGACAACAGCCACACTGGCCAGGGCATGTAAAGATATTCTTATCTCTAGAATATTGTTTGGGTTGAAAAATTCTTGGTATTATTCCTCTGGCTACCCAATATCTTCACATGTTTAATTATATGAAATGTGGACATTCTTTGACAGTGTTTAAAAACATCTCAATATTTTGATCTTCTACAAGATTTCATGCATCTGGCCTCCTTTCCCACCCAACTTTTCTACCATTTTCTTTAAGATAGGCCTAGAGTCTAGGCCAGGGTGGGCAACCCCTGGCACACGTGCCAAACATGCCACGCCAGTAACTTTTGCTGGCACGCGAAACCCTCTCTTATAATCTTCCATTTACAATTTTTTTTCTTAGTATCGACTTTTTTATTTTTCAGATAAATTCAGTGTAGGTGCATCTTAGATAAATAAATAATTTTACATAACAAGTTATCTTAAAGACCATAGACATGGATTGACGAGAGAGGGGAAGAGCAATTTCTATGCCTCTGCCTTAATTCTCCCTGCCTTCCTAGATCCGACCAGTGTTTTGGTTTCAGCCTCAGATGCAATGGGTTTTCATTGACAAGACAACCGCCTCACCTACTTATTCTAAATTTCACTCTATAAAAATGAAACCTTCTCTCTCGCTTTGCCCACCGGTACTAACGAAAGGGGAATAAATTTCTATGTTTTTGTTCCTCCAAAGTCCCACTGATAATATCAAATGGAGTCATAAAGTTTTCTGTCAGACTATCAGTGTACATGTATACATTAAAAAATAAATGTATTTTTCATCATCATATACTGTGTTTTTGTCGCTCGATGAATTTTATTATTTCTTCAAGGTTCTTCACATACATACACCTTAAGAGATATCAAGTAGGCATAACATGTTCTCAAAAAATTAGGGTTGGCACGCAGAAGAATTTTGAGTCAGAGATTTTGCTGGTTTCGGCACGCACTCACAAAAAGGTTTCCCACCCCTGGTCTAGGCCCTAGACCACTAAAGACTTAATCTTTACCAGAATTCACATTTGTCCCATACTCTTTGTGGCCTCTCTGTCCACCAATAATGAAATGAACAGAATGAAATTTTATCAAGAGGTTGATGTACAGTATCAATAAATTTGCTATTCCAAGGAACTCCTTACTACAAAATTATTATCTAATTAAATTAAAGGGTGAAAGCACAACAGCCTTCCTAATTCAGGTCAATAAGCCAGCAATGAAGAGAGTAATGGCAGTCCATTAAGTATCTCACCAGATTTTAAAAAAAATCCTTAGGTCCCTGGCTGCTCTGATTAGATAGCCCCTCCAGCCCTTAGTGTGTTCTGGGCTTATAATTTGTGTGCCTTTACTATGAAAAAAGACTTTATTTCCAAAACAATCCATCAAAACACAAATAATTCAATTTTCATATGAAAATTTCATTTGAAAGTAGTTTTACTGCTTATCACAACAGAAGGAACATTTCTTCAGATATGAAAATTTTTAAATGTTAATTTAGAATCTTAAAATCTAAACCTTGAACTATGTACACCAATTAATATTCTTTATAATCTATAAGCATAAAGTATATTTAGAAAAAAATTTTGTTCATGGCTTATTTTTTAAACATAAGATCTTACAAAGATACAACATACTGTCCTTTTTTAAAAAAAATATATATTATTGATTTTTTACAGAGAGGAAGGGAGAGAGATAGAGAGTTAGAAACATCGATGAGAGAGAAACATCGATCAGCTGCCTCCTGCACATCTCCCACTGGGGATATGCCCGCAACCCAAGTACATGCCCTTGACCGGAATCGAACCTGGGACCTTTCAGTCCGCAGGCCGATGCTCTATCCACTGAGCCAAACCGGTTTCAGCACAACATACTGTTCTAATAAAAATTATAAACATAATTTTCATAGGGAAATCCATAAAAGTGTGATCAAATAGTCACAAAGGAGAGACAAAATAAAAAGTGAATTAATGTATTCAAAGGGAGGTCTTAAATTATAATTTATTTAAAATTAAACACATGGAATGAATCTAATTCTTTGAGGAATTTTTATTTTAAAACTTTGGTACTAATATTCTAATGAAGAAAAGCAATGCAAATCCAAGGAAATTTTAGTACTACAATAGCATAATACAGATTTTTATTAGTATATACTAACAAAAGTTAAGAATGATAGCTTACTTCCTGAAAGCAGCCAAACAAATTTCTCTGTAATGTTTAGCTCTCAAAAATCTCTAGAGACATCAAGCAAAGAAATTTTTTAAAAAATAATACCCACATGTAGTGCAGAAAAATCTATGGTGTGTCATTTATAGCCCTTAAAAATTAAAAAGAGAATGAATTTTCCAGTTGTGCCACAGAAAAATAAAAGAAGAGAAAATAATCTTCATAGAAATGGTCACCAATATTTACCTGGAATGTCTTTATTTCCAGGTGAGATTTTCTGAAAAGCATACATGAATACACCTCACTTTCAGAACTGAAGAGCTTCTAGCAACCAATTTTATATAACAGATTTAAGACTTCTATGTTTGTTTGTGATTAGAAAAGCATATAATCCACATCCAAGTGGACTGGATTATTTTTAATTGCTTTTGAAAGGATCTGGCTGGCAATAACTTTTTACATCTTAGAAAAGAGAAATTACTGATTCTAGCTATCTTCTTGAACCCAGGATCATCATAATCATAAATCATTCCCAAAAAATACCTAGATCAGTGTCTAGCACAAAATACAATTCCCTCCCCCTTTCACCCCATCCCTAGTCCTTCCCTACCACATGCTAGGCAGTACTTTCCCTAAGGTGTTTTAGGCTCTGAAGCCAGTGATGGGATGAGATCAGGGGGAGGTAAAGCTAGCTGGCTGTCTGTGTGAGTAGTCCTATATTTATCTACTTTATGTATTCTAACTGAACTACTAGGAGAGAAAAAAAAGATGATCTCTGTCCTTCAGAAGTGAAATTCTGTCCCAATTTTCTCTTTCCAGGGTGATCTCATTTCCTCATATGACTTCTATTACCCTCTATATAATGGTGCCCAGATCTCTACCTAGATTCCTTTATCTCCTAAGAAACCCAAAACACCAATCAGAAAGAATGTATGCACCCCTATGTTCCTAGTGCAATTTACAATAGCTAAGATCTGGAAACAGCCCAAGTGCCCATCAGTAGATGAGTGGATCAAAAAAGCTATGGTACATTTACACCATGGAATACTATGCAGCAGTAAAAGATAAGGATCTTTTACCCTTTGAGACAGCATAGAGGGACCTGGAAAGTATTATTCTAAGAAAAATAAGCCAGTCAGAGAAAGACAAGTATCACATGTGGAAGGAGAACCAGAACCCAGGGGTAAGAATAAAAATTGCAATAAATATTTTCATAAAGTACTAATTTACAATTATATTTATTATTAATAAAATTTTGTTATTCATTATTGTTATTATTGTTCCTACAAAGAAACACAGAGCCTTGGGGGAATAATCAATAGTATGAAATGATGTAAACAGTTAAAAGACATGAAAACAGAGAAATGTTCACTGGATTTGCCTCTGAGGAGGCCATCAGTTGAAATGGAAGCAAGTCTACATGGAACAATGTGAGTGGGTGATGAGAAATGCAGGCAGTAATAGATTTTAAGAAGTTAACGACAGAGGAAGAAAAAATGGGAAAGGAAAATATTAGGATAAGGTGACTGCTTAAAGGGATGATCAGACATGTAAAGTTTGCAACATTTTAGAAAGCAGTGCATAGAAAAGGACTGTCCATTTTAGAAAGCAGGAAAATTTGCCTTCTTTATAAATAAGTCACAATAGAAGACAGGAGCCTTCCATATCTAAGAAGATATGTAGAGAAATCCATGCTGATGTGACATAGACCATATCCCAGCTACTTGGATATGTCTCTGAGTCACTGGCCAATAGGGCAAAGGCAGAGATATTGCAAAGATGTCTATCACCTTACTAAACAATGCAAATAATTACCTTTCCAAGGTAAGATTATTCCTTCATATTTTCAATTTAACGTTTTAACATCTTTTTTTTAAAAATAGATTCTAGACCTAGCAGATTTGGCTCAGTGAATAGAGCCTCTGGACTGAAGGGTCCCGGATTTAATTCCAGTCAAGGGCACATACAGGAGGCAGTCTCCTCCCTAGCCAGGGCCCTTGGTCAGGGCACATGCAGGAGCCAACCAATCAATGGTGTCTCTCTCACATCGATGTTTCTCTCTCTGTGTCTATCCCCCTCCCACTCTCTCTAAAAATCAATGGAAAAATATCCTTGGGTGAGGATTAAAAAATTATATTCGATATGAAGATATTTGATGACACCAAATATTTAGAATATGGCATCCATTAAATAATCTACATTAAGTCAAATGTCAGCACATATTTTAATCAACAAAATGGCCAGATGACTGACAGCATATCTGATAATCAGCATTTATGAAGTTATTGTGTAAAAGAATCACACTTTCAAATTTAGCAGAAGTCAAAATAAAACTAGAATAAAGGGTAATAATCACAAACACATGCAGTTTACTGACTGGCTCTCCTCACCATTTCATAAATAGAGAGTGCTTGAAACCTGCCCTTCAGTACATAATAACAGCCTGCCAAGATGTTCCAAAGCAAATAGAAAGGAATGGGGGAGTTAATTTGTGATGTGAAGAGGAGATACTGTATATTTGGAAATTCCATTTCAATAACCCAGTTGTAACAAATCCCCTTCCCAGATCCCCATTCTAGGAGACTGAAAAGCAGTAATTAGAGCGGGTGGGCTGAGAAAGCCAACTAAACACAAATTGACAGAAGAGGCATCCCAGGAATGTCATTATTCCAACAATAATCTCTTTATTGACACAGCAAAGTGGGTATATTGTGTTCAGCAAATAATTAGAAACATGCTGCTAAAAGAATAACCCACCACCACAAAGAACTTCTAATTTAAAGATACAAAAGCCAATGCAATAATTAGTTCTCTAATCCCCATAGAAAACAGTGAAACAGCTTTCTTCATGAGCCTTGCAAATCACATCCATAGCAAGTTAACAGGTACAGTACTATGTGGGTCGACAACTTCTCAGAATGAGGCCCAAAACTTGGAAATTCAAGCTCTTAAATTATAACTAGAGACAACAGGACATATAATAACTTTGTATCAAAGTTGAATTTCTTAGAAGTTCTAAAAGTAAATCTCAAGTAATAATATATGTCCTTGCATCTTGTCAAACTGTTCATATGGGTATTCTTAGAATTTTCGGTCCTGTTTTACATCCTCATAATGATCGAAGAGATTACTGACGAAGAATGGTCTTGTAAGTGTGTTTGTATGTGTATGTGTTGTGTGTTTTATTGGTTTTGTTTGTTCCTGATTCTAAGCTGAAGACAATTCTCAAGAGAAAATGTTCCTTCCTGTGAACAACCACTGAAAAAGGCTAACACTGGCTATGTAATTGCATTATTTCCAACAGTCTGCTACCAATTTGTAACACATAGCCTGAACAAATCAAAAAGTCCTGATGGACTATCTAAAGCCAAAAATGAAGGAGTGGGTCTCATAATTATGTGTATGCACTTGACGGGTATTAGTTTTATTATATGTCAAATGAGCATATTGAAATAGATAGGTTCAACTCCTGGCTCGACTGCTTAAGTTCTATAATCTTAAACAAATGAATTAACTTCTCTCTGCCTCAGTTTTCTCAACTGCGAAATTAAATAGATACATGAAAGCAGCAAAAAATGATAGTTAACTACTCAATAAATGGTCTCTGTGATGATCACGAGAGCGCTTGAAAGTACCTCCCAGCTCCCAGGCCTGTGACTGTATAAAAACCATGTGCCGCATATGCTATGTTGGCTTTACTAAGAATTAAATACTAGAGTCAAAAAGAAAATAATTCTGCTGAATTATCACTTTCTAAATATTTGGTGTCATCCTATTGAAAAGACCAAATGAATTAGGCTATTTATAAGGTATTTTTATTCAATATCTTTTCGTCATAGTTATATTCTTAAAATAAAATCAAATGCTATTTCCATTAGGGAAAAAAAGCTAGGCAGAGCCATATTTAGGGTTTGCTTTTTTTCCTTATCACTCTGGCTTTTGCAGTTTCTCTCTCTGCTATGTTCCATAATTGTGGAATTACCAGAGTGATTCCAAAGGGTATAAAAGGGTAGATGCTATAAATGATTATTAGGGAAGAGGGCTTCATTATGAATGTCTATGAAGAAATTAGGGTAAAAAACCTAGTAGTTGAGCCTCTTTCTAAAGGCCCCAACACTTTTAGAAAAAGAAGAAAAACACATTTTATGCATTTCAAATTAATATACATTCATTGAATAAATATCTATTGAAAATACTAAGCAGTGTTCTAGAAACCATCCTATATAATAAAAGCATAGTATGCAAATTGTCCCCTCGACCAGGAGGTCCTTTGGGAGTTTGACCCGGGGGTGGGGCTGGCCGGGGGAAGGGAGGGAATACTCAACCGGCAGCCAGCAGCCACTAGGGACCCTACGAGTGCATGAATTTCATGCACTGGGCCTCTAGTGAATATATAAGAAAATATATAGTCCCTTCCCTCAACGGGTTTATGGTTTAGTGATAAGCAGTCACATAAACCAACTATTACAATACAGTGTGACAAGAGAAATATTAGAACTATGTATGGGGTACAATGGAAGCATGAAAGAAAGAAGACCAATATTTTCCTGGAACTGTAAAAAAAAAAAAATCACAAAGGAATAAACGTGGGAAAGAAATTTTCTCATAGGCTTTCTTCTACAGGAACTAAGAACTAGGACAAAAGGACCAACACTGAGTTCAAGTTTGAAAAGTTCACTGTGGTCACAAAACAAAGCCTGGATCAGAGTCAGAACCCCAGGCTGGAGAAGGTGAGTGCCTAAAAGAAAGCAGTAGTCCTTGGAAACAGAAGTGAGGGAATGCTTCAACACATATGTAGAGGCACGAATCGATGGAATTTTGGAATTGACTGGATTTAGGCCTGAGAAAGAGGCAGGGAACAAGAATAATGCCAAAGTTTCTAACTTGATTAAGCCTAGTGAAAGATCAGGGCAGTTGCACTGACTGGTTTGGCTCAGTGGATAGAGTATCGGCCTGCGGACTGAAGGGTCCCAGGTTCGATTCCAGTCAAGGGCGTGTACCTTGGTTGAGGGCACATCCCCAGTAGGGGGTGTGCAGGAGGCAGCTGATGGATGTTTCTCTCTCATCGATGTTTCTAACTCTCTATCCCTCTCCTTTCCTCTCTGTAAAAAATCAATAAAATATATTTAAAAAAATAAAAAGATCAGGGCAGCAGGAGGGGGTTTGTGACTTCCGGTTAGGACGTGGGAGTTGTCTGTGGAATTTCCAGGTACAAATGTTGAATCCAGAAATCAGGAGAGAAACTTGAGCTAAAGATAGAAATTTGGAAAAGAACAGAAGGGGCAGTTAGAGTGATGGGTATGAATGAGTGTGCCCAGTTAGAGTGTCAATGAGAAGAGAAAGGGACCAAGAAATCAGGCCTAGAAGAGGTGAGCAGAGCCGCCAAATTCCTGAGAGGCCGCAAGTCACAGAGACCATAGAGAGGAGGAGTAAGTAGTGCTGACATCAAATGTTGCTGCCAGGACATGAAAAGGCACAGAAAGAAAAAAAAAGCCTATCATATTTGATAACTAGGGAGCCATCAGTGAGTTTCAGGAGGGGGGCGGGGGGGGGGGGGGGGGCACGGTAGAAGCTGAATTTCATGGGTTGATGATTAAATAGGAGTAAGAGTAAGTGAGAGTAAGCAGACCCAGCTCTCTATGGACTAACATGCACACAGCTTATCTTATACACATTGCAGACACACTCTGTTAAACCATGGGTAGATGTTTATGATAAACTACTATCTGTGTGGTGTGAGATTAAGGTTGCCAGGAAGCTCCCTTTTTCCCTGAAAATACCTTTCCACCAATTAACTAATGCCTGAAAATCTGACAGAAGGCAGAATAATAAAAAATAAATTAAAAATGTCAATTCCTCTAGAAGAGGTAAAACATGGACAAATTCAATGTTAGTTGAAAATTACCCTACCTGACCATTTTCTGAGATGAGGATTGGGCAAGGCAAGGTGCCAGGAAGGATCTGAGAGAGGGGACAGCCTGAAAGTGCTGAAAACAAATTTTATCTGGTCCAAAATTGTATTTAGTGCTACCTCTATCTTCCGTGGTTTTAGAGGTCATATTGTCATAAACACAAGGAGGTAGATTCAAAACCATTAGGGGAATTCCTAACCATTCCCCTTGTTCCAGAAAGAGAGAATTGTCCTGATTAATAGTTTTGCCCTGTCTAAATGCTATAGATAGCTTTAAATAAAAAGTCTGCCCTTATTCCCCCAACCCACATAATCATTTTCAGCTTCTATCTAATAATCTTGACACATTTCACTTGGTTTTAAGCTTTTTAAAATATCTCTTGGCCTTAGTTAATTTTTTAATTGCCAAGAAAGGTTTTTAAAATCTATTATGGGTATTATGATATGGAACTATTGAATATATATATATATATATATATATATATATATATATATATATTGAGTATATATATATATATACTGACTTTCAGATATTTTTGAAACCTGTCATAAAGTCTTAACTTTTTAAAATACTCCACTACTTTCATGAGCCCTCTAAAAAAAACCACTCATCAGAACCATTTAGAAAGAAATATGACATTTAAAGGGGGTAAATTTTTCATGTATTATACTGTGATTTAGTAGTGCTCTCCCATTAAGTCTAAATCTGTCTTCCAACCAGTGTGAAGTAGTCATGATTTATTTGAGCCTGATGGTTAAGGTCTATTAAAACAATAACTTGAAAATAGTCTTCATAGCTAACTTGCCACTCATCAAAGAGTTCAGGGCAGGAATTTCACAGACAACTGTGGGTCTATCTGTATGAAGGAAATGAGCAACCAAAGGAACCAAAGCTGTCTAACAATTCTTTCAGAAACTTCCGCTCTTGGAGGGTCTCAGAAAACTAGGGAATTCTTGGAAACAGCCCACTGGAAGTGGAAGTCTTAAAGCCTATGCTCAATGTAGAACACGATTCGTCATCACGGACCAGCTTTGCATTTAAAAAATGCAATGTTACAGTTGGACAAGGAAAACAAAAAGAGCGGCTTTAAATTTATAAAATAATATACAGCATGGTTGCTCATCACATGGCTTGCTAGTAAATGGATATAAAAAAATGGTGGGGTTTTTGTTTTTTGTTTTTTATTGATTTCAGAGAAGAAGGGAGAGGGAAAGAGAGATAGAAACATCAATGATGAGAAAAAACCATTGATCAGCCGACTCCTGCACGCCCCCTACTGGGGCTCTAGCCCAAAACCTGGGAAGGTGCACTGACCAGGAATCAAACCATGACCTTCTGGTTCATAGATCAACACTCAATCACAGAGCCACATCGGCTGGGCTAGTAAATGGATTAAATTCATGTCCCCCAAGTTGTAACAGATACACAAGCTATAGGGAGGATTTTCACTATGACTGTATCTACCAAACTCTCTTACAGCTCTTTGTGAGGTAAGGCTTTTCAGGTACCTGAACCCAACAATGACTTTCATTAGAGGTCTTCCTTTTCTATTGCTGCACACCGAATATATAACCAAACTTCTCAAAGGAGAGTTCTACCTCACTCTCTACATTTTCTCAGCACAAGGGCATTTCTCAATTCATTGCTTCAACACTCCCCTGAAACTCCTCCAGTAACCTTCCAATTGCTAAATCCAATTCTATGTTTAGTATTCACTTTTCCTGGCCTTCTGCAGCATTTTCTGTTCAATGGTATTACAGTTGACCGTCTCTTTCATTGCTCTTCAGAGCCCCACTGATTCCCATTTCTTCTCCAACCTCTCTGATCATTTTCTCTCATACTTCCTAGCTGACCTTGACCTCGACTCCTAGCAGTTCCCATGTTGACATGTTGGTCTTCTTCTCCCTTCACACCTTCTCTCCCTTTATGATCTTCAGCTCCAGCCCCAATCTCTCCCAAGATCCAGACACATACTCACGTTTATGTTTCATAGGTTCTTTCAACACACCATAATCAAAACTGGTTTTAATTTTGCCCTATCTCATTCCACTTCAAAACCTAGTCTTTCCATTTTTCTATCTCAATTAATGATGATACTCCAAGTGTAAAAACATTGGCATATTCTGTGCTTCCTCCCTTTCTCTCACCCCTGACACCCTAATGAGTCAGCAAAACTTAATAGTTCTATCACAGAAATGCTTCACAAATAGAATTTCTCTCTTCTGCCTTAGACCAACCACTTATCTGTCAAATAGATTGATGATTAAATAACCTCTTAACTGGCCTTCCAGCCAGTAATTTCTCTCCATCCTGCAAACATTCACACAACTGATCCTAAAAGCAACTGTTGATCCTGTCACTCCCCAGGATAAAGATCTCTATATCTCCAATGATCCACCTCAACTGCCTTCAAATGAAGCTCCTTAAACAGGGATGCAAGACCCTCAGCCTGCCCCAACCTACTCTCCAGTCTTAACTACTGAAGCTCGTCTCGCAAAGTATGTACACATAGTCATGTAGGACTTCTCATTTACTCCCTCTGAAATCTTGAATGACTGAAATCTTGAATCCTCACCTGAATGACCGAAGCTTCCTAACTTTTCAACTTATTCACTACCTTAGCACATCATACCTAATTCTTTTTTTTTTAAATATATTTTTATTGATTTTTTACAGAGAGGAAGGGAGAGAGAGAGAGAGTTAGAAACATCGATGAGAGAGAAACATCGATCAGCTGCCTCCTGCACATCTCCTACTGGGGATGTGCCCGCAACCCAGGTACATGCCCTTGACCGGAATCGAACCCGGGACCTTTCGGTCCACATGCCGACGCTCTATCCACTGAGCCAAACCGGTTTCGGCCATACCTAATTCTTTACCTCACTGAAATCTCTTGTCCATCCATAATAACCCTCCACATTTATTTCCAATCTGTTCAGCTTCCTTTTCAGCAAAAGGTCCATTCCTAGACTCCTCTGGTTATGCCCTCAATATTTCCTCCTCTCTCTTGCAACTCCTGCTCTTCTTATCCTACAAAACCCAAGTCTGGATCAACCCAAATTTATGAATTCTTCACTCCTATTCCCTGGGAATAATCACATTTATCCGTCCTGTTCTCAGAAAGAAGTACATTAAGTTATATGTTTATAATAGCTTATAATAGCAGGAGGTGTCATTCTGCTCAATGAGAAATTAATGAAATGGATGACACTCAGGATATTCTCTGATACTTCCACAAGAGTTAGGTTTTTGAGGGGTGGGAAACATTGCACAGATCATTTCTTTTTCCGGGAAATATTTTGTCTTGGTTAATGAAAGTTTTAGCCCAGAATGAGGATTGTAGGAGAGTTGGAGCATAATCTTATGGCTCTATTTCCAGCCAACCTACACACTAGTCTCATCAGATCAAATCGCAGTTACCGGCCTTCTCAGATGAGTTCCTAACTAATTAACTGATTGAAACTAAGAGTGATTAAATAATAGCAGAAAGTTACATTCTTTGGATTAGAAAACTGTGGTACATCTACACGATGGAATACTATGCTGCTCTAAAAAGGAAGGAACTCTTACCATTTGCAACGTCATGGATGGAACTGGAGAGCATTATGCTAAGTGAAATAAGCCAGTCAATGAAGGAAAAATACCACATGATCTCACTCATTCATGGATAATAGAGACCATTATAAACTTTTGAACAATAATAGATACAGAGGCAGAGCTGCCTCAAACAGATTGTCAAACTGCAGCAGGAAGGCCGGGGAGGGTTGCGGGGCAGGAGGTAGGGGGGTAAGAGATCAACTAAAGGACTTGTATGCATGCATATAAGCATAACCAGTGGACATAAGACACTGGGGGATAGGGGAGACTAGGGGACTGTCTAGGGCGGGGGGATAAAATGGACACATATGTAATACCCTTTGTAATACTTTAAGCAATAAAAAAAAAAAAAAAGAAAGTTACATTCTTCATTTGGTTCTTTGGTCTGAATATGGAAAACATGATTCTTCCGATAAAATAGCAAATTAATAGTTAGAGAAAAAGGATGGGCTTATTTCCCATCTGTGGGAGGGTATTTTGCTTTTAGCATCCATTACCAACTTCAGCCATCATGCAGTAGTCCAACCGGGGTTCCAGGTGTGGATGCTGAAAGCTGTCCATGGGTAACTCAGGGGAAAAGGCAGGGAAGAGCCCTTCCTACCCAGAAAGAGGGTTTGGAATGGAGCCTTCCTTGAACTGAACCAAAAGTAAAGTGTTAGTACATTTGTGATTCTGTTCAGATAGGAACAGAAAAAAATCAAGGAGTAAGCACAGGAACAACACAGACGCACACCTGTTGTAAGCAACAAAAAACAAGTGAGGGGAGCTGGGGCACTCCAACACACGTTTGAACAGCTAGGATTCGAGGTCAGAATCAGGCAGTGGGAAATGCCCATCCCTTTTTTCAGGTGGACAGCTTAGGAGAATCAAGTATGGCCTCAGAAACTTTGTGAAGAGCTTGTCTTAGATTCACTGTACCCTGCAATCTCAGAGCACCTCTGCTTGGCAACTATTCCCAGGAGTGGGCTTAGCAGTTCCCAGCCATCTGTATTTGTGTCGACTGCCATAAGGACCCATGTTTTTTTTCTCCTCAAGGGATGTCAAAGGTATTTTTTTCCAGCAAATAGCAAATGAATCCTGAATCATCATCACCAAAGGAATCTTAGTTTTCTTTTCTCCTGCCAACATCTGTATTATCCTGTTGGCAAATACAGACAAAACACAAAGCAGAGTAGCCTTGTTTCCACACATGATTATTTAGGACTATTTTGAAAGGACAAGTTGCAGTTGCTCTTTAAAAGGCCGAAGACACAGCTTTCAGGAAAGAGGGGAAAAGGGAAGAAAGGATAAGAGAGAGACCACCAGCATGCCAGAGGGGGAAAGGTGGAAGTCATTTATTTGACTCATTTTCCTGGCAGCATTAATTTATGATTCTTGGAAACTTTTGGCAGGAAGTGGGAGGAAGGGTTTCAAGAATTCATAAAATTATTTTTAAAGGGGAGGGATGTACAGTGCATCTAGTCCAGTTCTATCATTTCATAGATTTAGAAAAGGAAAAGAGGATAATATTTATTGTAGTCCCGGTGTTTGCCAAATACTTTACATTTGTCATTTTATTTATCCTTTTTGATCAAGGGGGGTAAAAAGGGGACATGTACTTTCAACAATAAAGATTCTTTAAAAATAAAAAAGTAAAAGCATGCAGTAATGATATCTCTATTTTACAAGGATATAAATGAAGATTCAGCAAGGTCAAGTAAGTTTTCTAAGGGCACACAGCTAGTAAATGAAAGAGTCAAGATTTAATCCAGATTTTTCTGGATCCAGAGCCTCTTTCTTTCCACAAAGAGGTACTAGAAGGTAAAAAGATTGCCCCAGGCAATGTAACCAGTTAAGGAAGGGCAACTAGGTCTCCTGACTCCCAGCCTTGTAGTCACTGTAACACTACAATTTCAATGCTTTTAACTGAAGGCAGATGACACTGTGAATTAAATTATCCCATTCATTCAGCGTGAAGAACATCTGCTGTTTTTGCCTCCCCAGCACTACTCTTTCCTACCTTCCCTCCAGCCCCTGCTTCACATCTGCCCCAAATTCACCACTGTACTGGACCAGTCACTGACCCTCACTTCACAATCCCCCTTCTCATTTCATTTTCGCCTCTCAGAAACTATCTGTCCTTTCTCTCATTCCCAGAGGACCCAGCTGTTTCTTAGGGACTGATGCCTTCATTTAAGGAACACGTTAACGAAGAAAGACTTGATGCTAGTAAAGGTTTACTGCCACCGCTGTCTCTAAATGCTCATAGGACTTTAAGTGATTATCTGAAAAGATATTGATATCAACCTCTACCTTCTGTCATTGTTATAGGTCTCATCCTTCAGCTGGCCTGTAAACTCCTTGACATGTAAGACCTACATTTATTTTAGAGATAGTCAAAGTGCTTTGGTGGTGGAGAGAAGTTAGTTATCATTTCCCATCTGAGAAAATAGACAAAAGGAAGGAAGGGCGTAAACTTTGAATTGAGCCTTAAGGAATTTGGAAACTTGAATATATGAAGACTAAAAAGGTCTGTCACAACAAAGGGAGATCTTGGAATAAGGCTAAGTTATAACTGGTATTTATGAAGAAAAGAGGGTTACCCCGTTTGGTTTAGAGCTCAGAGTGTCTGATAAAGAGCCATCAGAATATTTCTCTTTAAGTACAGATTTTTCACTTGCATATATCTTATGCACATAACTTGCACAAGCACCTCAGAGGAATCGTGCTTTCACTGGTGTATTGTATGTTGTGCTTCTTACACTTTTCAAGGTTGATCAAGGAAAGAAAAAAAAGGAGGGGGAGTAAAAATGGCCAGTACCTTTTGACATTGTTACCTAGTTGACCTGGAAGCCAAAGAATCATTGTAGCCTGCTACTGAAAACACTGAGGAGAGAACCATAAACTCATCGATGAGAGGATGCAAAAACACCTACGATGGTCTTAATCTATACCTGAAAATGACTCCATTGCTCAGCCTGTACAGCAGGAGATGAATTCAATGCTGACATTGCCACATATTTTTCTGTAAGTTGTCCTTGGTTGCCTTACGAATACAAGGCATTCTTATGAAATAGTTTTAAAACATGAACCATGTTTTAAAAGCATGAAGGCTGCCTCACTGCATTTGTGCCCCTTCTATTGTTTCAAAGAGAATGAATAAAGGAGAAAAATGTTCTAATCATCTAGAAATTTCCATTAAGGAAATTCAATTATATTTTCATCCACAAATATTTATTGCACCGTCCTGTCTGACAGGCACTTTTTCTAGTCCAGCAGTTCTCAACCTGTGGGTAATGACCCCTTTGGGGGTCGAACGACCCTTTCACAGGGGTCGCCTAAGACCATCGGAAAACACATATATAATTACATATTGTTTTTGTGAATAATCACTATGCTTTAATTATGTTCAATTTGTAACAATGAAATTGGGGGTCACCACAACACGAGGAACTGTATTAAAGGGTCATGGCATTAGGAAGGTTGAGAACCACTGTTCTAGTCACTGTAAATGCAACAATGAACAAAACAGACAAAAGTTCCTGCCCTCACAGGGCTTACATTATAGTGTAGGGAGATAAACAATACATAAAATTAATAAGTAAGGTATGTAATTATTAGATGGTGGTAAGTGCTCTGGAGAAAACTAAAGTGTAAAAGGGGGAAGGACTAGTGATTTTCAAATAGGATAATCAGGAAAGTCCTCACAGAGAAAGAGACATTAGGGCAAAATAAATCTGGCAGCATAAAGCAAAACAGTCATGTGATTATCAGAGGTACAAGCATTCCAGGCAGAGGGAACAGCAAATAAAATAAAAAATCCGGAGGTGGGAGCAGGTAAGCTAGGAAGGGCAAGGAGGTCAGTCCCCTGCTGCCACTGGGGGCTTAGGCAGTAGGAAGGGAGTTTCCTGGTAAGTACAGCCCAGGAAGTTAGCACAGACAGGGGATATGTAGTTTAGACTGATGGGTTTGGGAGTGGAGAAACCAAGGTAGCATAATGACATGGAGTGACTCTTTCTATAAAATAACAGCCAAATAAAGGAGGTGGCCTCATGCAGGAGGAAAGAGGCTTTCACCTAAAATGGAACTCCAGCCTTCCTACAGAAAGGCCCATAGTAACTGGGGAGAAGGTTCACCACCAGGCAGAGAGGCGGCCCTGGCAGTGTGAGGACCCGCAGGACAGGAGAGGCCGTCCCACTCCCCCTCTGGTTTCTTCTTACTGCCTGCGAACTTCATGGAAATGACACAACCCAGACAAACAGGGATTTTGTAAGAGTATTAGCACTAACGTGTAATCTACAGGCTTCATCTTTGGCATGGCTGGTTCTGTTTTCTCTGATGGTTGAATCTTTCCCAGAATTTTTGCAGATAGACAGAACAGGCAATTTGGGTTGGAAGACTGTCTGTTTCAAATAGCAGATATTTCCAGAGAGGCTAAGGGAAAAGGGAGTTTCTCAATAGACAGCAGTATACCTAATCTAGGAACCTGAAGGACGGTGAGGGAGGGCTGTACCCGACCCAAGTAAAGTGTATAAAAACAGTCTATTCGCACTATTGGTTTAACAAATGTCTTGACAATCATTTGCTTTATTGAATGTTCTGATAAACAAACAGTAGATCATAAATTTAAATTACATATCTTAACCCCACTATAAGCATTTAACTCTTATCAAATATTTATGAGAGAGAACAAAGACCGAATTATTAAATTCTATCACCAAGTGTTAAAGATAAGCTATCTAGAGCCAATTAAAATGTATATGCTTGAATGCTTCTTCATTTCAAAAAGCTGGCAAACAAAACAAAACAAAAAAAAAACACAAAAAAACTTTGCCTCACTAAAAATACTCATGCCAAATTGCAAACATGTATGGGGAAGTTGTCATCAATAACAGCCAGGTAAACTCTTTCAAAATACCTGAAACCAATATAACAGTAATTATTATTCACTTGAAAGCTCTGAGCTTAGCATGGCTTCTATATTTATGTGATCTTTAAGTGATCACATTTGATTGTTTCATTTCACAGTAAAGCAATGTCATATCTAATGATGTTATCAACCTCAGAAAAAACATAACTGTTGTAACAGGGTATCTTAATCCTGCTAAATCAGTGGTTTGTCACTAATTTGCTACCACACTAATTTTATCCAAGTACAAAGACCATACATAGCGATCCACCTGAATTTATTGGGATAAATATCTAAGTCTTTTCTTCACCAACACTGCCATCTTCTGTTTGGTGTGGACTTTACTTTTATGTCTGTGGCTTCAAGAGTGGTGAAATTTACTTTGGACTCCTATTTAAATTTAGAAGAAACCATAAAGAATGTCTAATTGTGCCCCTACATTCTACAAATAAGACACTGAGGCCCAAAGGGATTAAGTCACTTGCCCAATGTCCTACAGCCATTTTGTCCAAATTGGAACTCACAAATTATCAGTGCTCTCTATTGGAACTCACAAATTATCAGTGCTCTCTATTGGAACTCACAAATTATCAGTGCTCTCTATTGGAACTCACAAATTATCAGTGCTCTCTATTGCTCTTTTTTCATTAACTTGGACATGATTAAATCATATGGAGTGGAGATGTTTTATCAAGAGCTTAATAATGGTTTTCTCCAAGGATCAGATTTGCTTACTTACATTAAATCTTCTTTCACCGTGAACAAACATTACACTTTCCATTCTAAAAAGTGTGTGCTAGTTCCGTGTGTGGACTTAAACAGAAAAATTATTCAGCTTGAAAAAATTTATATTTATTCAGTATGTGGACTTAAACAGGAAAAAAAAATTATGTGGCCAGAAAAGCAGTTAATAAATAAGAAATTTTCTTTTACTCGCTTCCATATTCTTCTCCTCAGTTATAAAAACTTTTTGTCAAGTACAGCACAATAACAATGCTAATGGGAAGATTTCTGGAAAAGCAAGGGACAAGAATTACATCACATATATTTAGGAGTAATTAAACAAGAATTGTATTGTGAAATTTTATACATTCAGTAAACCTATAGATATATCTAAAAGTGAACAATTATAAATTTAAACACATTTAAGAGTTTTTTTTAGGTTTTGTACTAACTTAAATGTCTTATTCAGCTAAGTTGGATGTAAATACGATGAGCATTTCTGGTATAAAGCCCATATTTAGTAATTCTAACATATTAGATATTTATTAAGGATGTTTATCCCATGAAGAATATTGAGCTGTAGTTTTCTTGTAATGTTGGTTTGATAGTAGAGTAATGTTGGCCTCATAAAATGAGTATAGCCTCCTCTTCCGTTTTCTGGAAGAGTTTTTACAAGATTTGGAACATTTATTTATTATATGTTTTCTAGAATTTGCCAGTAAAACTATCTGGGCATGAGGTTTCATTTGAAGCAAGGTTTCTATTTATGAATTCACATTCTTTAATAGATATAGATCTTTCTTTTTTTCAATTTCTTTCTTAGTTCATTTTGCTAATTGGTTTCTCTCAATGATTAGTCCATTTCATCTAAGTTGTCACACCGATCAGCATAAATTTTTTTATAAATATCCTCTATTATCTTTTCAAAGTCTATAGAACCTATAGTGATAGCCCTGCTTTCAATCTTGATATTGGTTATTTATCTAGCTTTTTTATGAATAGTTTGATAAGAGTTTATCAACTATATTAGTCTTTTCAAAGAACTAGCCTTTGTATTATTTTTGCCTAATGTTTGTCTTATTTTTATTTCATTAATTTTTTCTATTTATTATTTTTCCTTCTACTTACTTGGGATTTTTTTTTCTAGCTTCAAATGGTGGACACAGAGTACACTGAACTTAAACTAGTCTTCTTTTCTAATATGGATATTTAATGATACATCTCTAGGCCCTGTTTAGCAGAATTTTACAAATTTTGATATACTGTCTCATTAAAATTTTACTTCTATTTTCTGATTTCCCTTGCTTTTTCTTCTTGGACCCATGTGTTTTTTAGTATATATTGTTTAATTTCCAAATATTTCAGGATTCTCAAGATTATTTTGTTATTGATAACTTATTCAGTTCAGTTGTGATCCTAGAACAAACTTCATATTTCAATTTTTTTAAAGCAGTTGATAACTGTCTTATAGTCTAGCATATAGTCTACCTCAGAGAATGTTCTTTGTACTTTAAAAAGAATACATATTCTGGACATTGTTTAGATGAGTATTGTACTAATGATAGTTAGGTCAAGTTGGTTTACTTATTTTTTTTATATCTACCAACCCAATATTCAAGCATACATTTACTTTTTAAATTTTTTTCAATAATTTTTACATTATTGGACTACCCTAAAATGTTACCAAATCATAACTGAATTTCATTACCTAAGGTAATAAATCAGGTTGAAAGCTATAGACCACTTGATTTCCTGAGGCCTCTCATTGTTCTGAAATTTTACAATTAAGCACACTAGAAAATGAGATAACTGTTTATTGAATTCCCACTGCAAATTTGTTCTAAAATGTAAGATCAGTAAAAAAATAAAATTACTTTTCCATCTCATCCTTCCTCACCAGTGCACACTGACTGCACTTGCTGGAATGCTGAAGCTATCATTAAAAAAATAGCTAAAGAAGCCATTCATTGAGAAGAATATGAGAGAGAAGTCAAAGTGAAGCAGTAGCATGTTGCCAACAGATTATGAACTCAGGACATGAACAAAAGAATTGTGCCTGGTTCTGGATTCCAAGTTTTTTATTTAGGAATTGTGAGACATTAGGCATTATTTAAGCCAACTTTCTCACTGTAAAACAAGCATTATAAATATTTCATATATATGACAATGCATGGTCACAGTAGGTGATTAATAGTGATTCTTGTCTAACCACCCTTCAGCCCACCAGTCCAATCCTCCAAATGTATATAATTTTTTTTTTTTTTGGTGTTTAAACAATGCACTATGACCATCTCATAGTATCTAAAGCACTCAAAAAATTTTTCTAAAATTATCTGAATTCTACAGTGAATACTCCTAAGCCTATATTCTTCATTGCTTTTCAGCAGTCAATTAGATTGCTTGCTGTGCATTTTAGACTTAGTATGGTAGCCCAGTGACAGTAATACTAAATAAATTAAAGGTGACAGTAAATACTAAATAAGATTAAAAAGGCAAGTGTGCCTGGCTAGTGTGGCCTAGTGGTTGAGCCTCAACCTATGAACCAGGAGGTCAAAGATCAATTCTGGTCAGGGCACACACTCTGGTTGTGGGCTCAATCCCTAATAGGAGGCATGCAGGAGGCAGCTGATCAATGATTCTCTCTCATCGTTGATGTTTCTATCTCTCACTCTCTCTTCCTCTCTGAAATCAATAAAAATAATCAATTTAAAGTTACCAATAATTAGTGAAACAACTCAGGATTTCCTCAAAACCAATTTTCTAAAAAAAAAAAAAAAAAAAAAAAAAAGGAAGAATAAAAAGGCAAGTGCAATTCATAACAGTAAGAATTGGAAAGTATTTACTCTTAGAACTTTAATCACATTATAATCAAATTATTTATACACTGATGAATCATGACTGAATTGAGGTGTAAGAATATTCCAGATACAACTCCTGTGCAATCACCCCTACTTGCGTAACTTCATTTCTAATGGAAGGTTCATCATTGTTCAGTAGAGCAAGCATTTTGCTGAGAAGTTTTTACCTCCTAATATATAATCAGGAACACATTTTGACAACTGAGTGCAGATCAACAGAAATTGTAATTAGCTCTTACTGACACCTTAAAGGGAATCAAAAACATACACAGTAAAGATCCAAAAGGTAATTTACCACAGTTTTTGTCATCTATTATTTCACAGCTCAGGGGCTAATAAAAAACTTGTTTCTAAAACACTAAGATTTCCCAATATGAAAATAACTGCTTTTTATTGGGAACTGATGTGTACTAATAAATGAAAATAGTTTGGGGTAAGTAAGACCTACCATATAAAGACATAAAGAAATTATTGGCTTTCAAAATATTAAAAAACTAGAATAAGTAACACCAACACTCTATAAACATAATTGTTTTCTGGATGTTGAGGAGCTTCAGAAACTTATGCTTTTAGGTCACTGTTATGAAAGCAGGATCATTGGATTATACATAAAGAAGAAACTCAGGCTGTTAATCATGGTGCCCACCATGCCAGCTGACCCTTCTAATGGAAACTGCATGTCCACAGCCTCTGCATAGCCCCAGGCATCTATGTTTCAAACTTCGTACCTGCTGATTGGACTGAAGTGATTATTTCACCTGTAAGACTCAATTCACAGTCTAGCCAGCAATATATAATGTGCTTTTACATGGAAAAAAATCAACCTCTATCTTAGGGAATTTAAACTTCTAAAAAAAAAAAAAAAAAAGGAATATCATAGTTGTCAGAGAATGCCAGTGAAGGCTTATGAAAAAATACAGAACGGTGGAAATTCTGACAGCTGAATTTCTGAGTAAACCAAAATTATGAGTAAGCAGAAGGCAGAAGGTAAAGAAAATATAGAGAGAGAATGGAGAGAGAAGAATACAGTCAATAGAGGAGACTAGAGCAGACATATGAAAAGTAACTGAATCACGTTAATAGTAGAGCCTTTGATTCAAAATCAATAGACACCTGTTGTCCAAATCCCTGGAGCTTCCTGGGTTTCTAAACCAACATCTAGTTCTGGTTTCCTCTTGATTCTCATATCTTGCTTCTGTTTTCCCCTCACCCCAAATTACCTAATATACATTGAGTTTCAAATATTTTCAATCAAATCAGTACATGAGAATAAAAACATTGAACTGGATACTGCTCCCATGGCATTTTGATGGTGATTTATTTCTCATTGACTTTTCCCTCATAAAATGTTAGTAAAGAAACAGTAATAACGTTTATTTTAATTTCTGGTTATTTTGGATTTCATTTTAAGTAGCATGTAGAATCTTTGTGATGGAACTCTCAGGTGAAGGGCAAATTGGATCTGGAAATGTACAATTTAGGTTGAGATAAAGGCTAAACTCACCATGTAGACCAAAGCCAGCTCCACAAGGGTGCTATTTTTATAACTATTTGAAAAAATCAGGTATCAGGGTCCTATATTCCTTCAAAAAATAAAAATAAAATTTGCATCAAGTTGTGTACATGGTTGTATATTAAGTTCACAAATGCCTAACTCCGATGTACAAAATAAAAATGGAGAAATTGAATAAAATTATATACAGACACAATATCCATATTACCAAATTTGAGAAAAAATAAAGTAAATACAGTAGACATGCCAAGAGAGGAGATGGGATGGGGAGAAAGAAAGAGCAGTGGAGAAAGGAAATTCTAGAGGTTAAAATGATGACTCCAAATCTAGATACAAATATATTTTAGATTCCAAAAGGAAAACTGGGTAAGTCAGACCTAGAGAAAAGGCAGGCTGGAGAATGGAATAGACATACATCATTCCTTCTTTCCCCTCCTAGATTTCTTTATGAATAAAGCACCAAAAGTTTGTATTCTTTAGCCCAATATTAGAATAGATTTGTTTATAAAGAGAAATTAAAGGGATCATTGTGGTCAATGTTGAAAAGATTTTACCAAGGGAACCCTAATTACATTTTTGTTAAATTATGTTGTACATTTACATACTTATTTATGTCTAAGAACACTTGATCTACTAGTATGTTACACTCTGTTTTGTTTTTTGTTGTTTTTTTCACTACAACTGGAGGTTTCCATGTGACTTTGCTTTTCTCAGATTATCCTAAGATACATGATGTTTTGTACTCTATAAATAACAAGAAAAATCACCTCACATTGTGACTAACTCAGATTTTGACTCCAGACTGTCTTCACCACTCTCCCTTCGCAGTAGAGTCTAAGAGGTCATTCCGTAAGAAGATGTCACAGGCCTTGACAGCCCTTCCTCTATAACCATCATCACTACCAGATCTCAGAATGTAGTGTTAAGAAACATACTAATAAATGGATGTTATTCACTCTATAGTACAGACATTAGCGCTGAATAGGTTTAACAGAACACAATCACCACCCATTTTATGCTTATTATAAGGAAATGCATTCTATATCTTAGTCAATGAGCCAACGTTTTAACTTTGGAAGGTGCAAGCCGGGGGCGTATGTGTATGTGCATATGTTTATAATAGTTAAAAAACGATTTCAAGATCTTCCCTAGGAATATATGCAGAGCTTTTAAAAAGTTTAAGAGGGGTAAAGGGGGCAACTTAAAGCTTTTCTTTACTAAGAAGAATTGCATTAACACATTTGTTTTGAGAACTCAAAGATTTTACCACAGGTAGAAAAAACGTTATTGTTACACATTGCCTAAAAGTGAGCCCATAAAGAAAAGGGCCAAGTGTTTGTGTCATTTTAAATGTTGGAAAGTTTTGTAATCTATCATAAAGTTCAAATGACAGGGTAAATAAATTTTTAATGGCAACAGGGAGGAAAACTGAAATCATTTTGGGGGGGAGTCTATTCAATTAAAGTGATTTTTAGCACACTCTGCATTCTCCTTGCTTCAAAGAGAAATAATCATTCAGAGACTAGCCCTTTTTATTCCTCAGAGAGGCATAAAGAACAATGACTGAAATGACTTTGAGAGGAGAAAAAAGAACTGACAGCCAGCTGGGAGAATGGATACTGCTGTGAAGAAAGGACTAAGAAGGAAAAAATATGTCTTGCGTAAAGGACATAAAAATGTACTGGAAAATGGAGAAATAAGCACAGAAGAATGGATATGTCAGGGGAAATCAGAAATACAACAAAAGTTTTTCATTCAAAACATAAAATATAATGGACACAATACTGGCCAGAAATAAACTCTCAGGAAAAAACTTACATTACTCCTAGTGCCTATAAAATAAGTTCATATTATGAAATTCTATTTTATTAGCCTATTCATTATTTCCAAATCTAGCATTATGAAATATATTGTCACATTTGCTGCATTTATCACTGATCCTTAGTTAACTAAAAGTTCCAAGTGGCCTTTTGTTAAGAAAAAATAATTAAGTGGAAAACAAAGTCTGGACTCTTTTAATAAAACACACTTGCTTCCTTTTTCCATTGCATTGCAAGAATTCTTTCATGAGCAAATCATCAAGCCTTGTGAGTTTTCTTTTGAAACATCTTTCTTTAATATTACAGCAAATGCCCCACTAAAAAAAAGTGGTTAATTAGCTGCACTCATCTGAAATATAGTTCTCCTTTTTTCATGAAGTAATAAAATGACAACAGCAAATATCAAGCACAAGTTTTGTAAAAATACAATCTTAACAAGCCCTATTACATACATTAACAGGAATCCCAAAACTTAGGCCAATATTGTAGTTATTTTCTTACTAATTGCAAAAATAAGTATATCCCCATTGGAATGGTTTCTTTCTTTTCTCAGAACTTTCCAGTGCAAGTACCTAGTTGCATTATTAAAAACCATCATATTGCATAAATCCAAGGAGGCACCATCCACTTTGGGACACTGGAGTTGTGAAGTGTGTAGACTATTTGAGTACATGAAACCCTACCAGTATTTATATTTACCACAGTCAGATATAGAGGCCTATATCATGCACCTCACATTCAAAAAAATAACAGCAATAAAATGTATTACTTATTATCACAACTGATTCTCGGTATTTGTCATTCATTTACCAATAAGATATTATGAAAAGAACATCAGCTCTCCTTCTGACACACTTAGTTTAAATCTCAAAGCTGTCACTCACTACCCACAAGATTTGGTCAAAGTTATCTAACCCCCAGGCCTTACTCATGTCTAATAGGATAGTCACCTCTCATGGGACTGTTATAAGCATTAAATTTAAACACATATGTAAACTTCCTGACATAGAATACAAACCCAAAAAACACTAATTGTTGTTATCATGCCGCCGAAACAGTCAAACTTATATATTTGAAATATTAAAACATTCCAAAAGCTAAAGGGTTCAGGATTTACATAGGAGCTCAGAATTTAGTTATAAGTAATATTACATATAGTATTACATATTTTTATGTACCCATGTTAGAGTTACATCATAGAGATTGGTGCATTTTCATATGCACATATATAAATCCTTCTCTATAATACATAAATTTAATAAAAGGTATATTAATAAATGTAACAATAGTTATAAGGTTATGTTCAATCACAAAAAGTACAACCCTAGGCTCAGATAACTTTACAAAAGAGAGGTAAGTTTCACCAAACATTCAGAAAACAAATATTCTAAACTTATATAAATTGTTTCACTAATTTAAAAGGGATGTGGTGTTGCTGGTGCCCAACTTATTTAATGAAGCTAACAATAACCTTGATACAAAAACCAAGATATTTTAGAATAGAAAATTATAGCTCTGGCCAGGTGGTTCACTTGGTTGGAGCATCACTCCATACACCAAGAGGTTGCAGGTTTGATTCCTGGTCAGGGCACATACCTAGGTTGCAGTTTCGATCCCCAGTCAGGGTGCATACAGGAGGCAACCAATTGATGTTTTCTTTTCTCTCTCTCTCTTCTCTCTCTTTCTCTCTCCCTCTCCCTTCTTTTCTCTCTAAAAATCAGTGCAAATATATCTTCAGTTAAGGATAAAAAAATAATAATCCTATCTAATAATAGACAAACATGGTAATTGACCTACCTTCGCTACGCCTCCCATTGGCTAATCAGCGTGATATGCAAATTAACCACCAACAAACATGGCGGCTAATTTGCATACTTCAGGCAGATTCCGCTGTGCCGCCCTGCCTGGGGCTGGCAGCAGTGCAATCCCGAGCCGCTGGCCATCCCAGAGCAAAATCCTGGCCTGCTGTGTGCGAGGCGGGGCGGGCGGGGCGGGCGGCAGCTCGATCTGAGCAGCCGCTCAACCCAGCAAGGGATCCGGGCCTGCCATCTGCAACCGGGGAAGACGGGGCAGACACCGTGGGATTGGGCGTGCCATCTGCCACCAGGGGAGTGGGCCTAAGCCAGTAAGTGGTTATCTCCCGAGGGGTCCCAGACTGTGAGAGGGCACAGGTTGGGCCGCGCCCCCCCCCCCCCCCGGGCCAGTGCACAAATTTTTGTGCACCAGGCTTCTAGTAATATAATAATCTCACTTATGTGCATGGACACAAAATTATCAATCCAAATTCAGCAGTGGGTTAAAAAATAGCCATGTTTTATTTATAATGGTAATGCAAGAATGATTGTGTGATAAAAATATTTTTATGATTTTGACCATATTAATTTATAGATTAAAAGAGAAAAATTATATGATCATCTCAATAGATAGAGGGGGGAAAGCAACAGATAACAACTCATCATACCCATGACTCACAAAAAACAACTTTTAGCCTGGCCAGTGTGGCTCAGTGGTTGAACATCAACCTATGAACTAGGAGGTTACGGTTGGATTCCTGGTCAGGGCATATACCTGGGTTTAGCTGATCAATGATTCTCTCTCATCATTGTTGTTTCTCTCTCTCTCCCCCTCTCCCTTCCTCTCTGAAGTCAATAAAAATATATTTTTTAAAAACACTTTTAGCAAAATAGTACTAAAGAAAAAAAAATTCATTATCCTAAACAGGATACATACCAAAAATTTAGTGAGTATTATACCTACTAATAGGAAGTTTGAAGCATTCCCTTAAAAGTCAAACATAAGTCAAGGATATTACTATCTCTTGTTCTATTCAGTCATGTCCTAGGAGTCCTAAGCAATCCAGTAAACTAGAAATAAAACAAAAGATTTAAGGATTGTAGGGGAGTGAGCGTAAGTGCCATTACTTTGTAATTATGATTTTTCAGCCTATAGAACTCTAAAGGAATCTATAGACAAGTTATAATAAAAGTTCAGCAAAATGGTGAAGTGAAAAAAAGAGCTACATATAAAATCTACAGTGTTCCCACATACCCACAATAATTAGAAAATTTAATTAAAAATATCTATAACAGTAGCAAAAACTAAAGATACATAGAAATAAATGTTTAATTGGATTGCACTTATATGGAGAAAACTTACATAACATTATTGAAAGGTAGAAAAGGATAGCAAAACTAAAAGAGGAAATATATGATGTTGGGTAGGAAAAAATCAAACTATGGAGATTTTCATTTTGCTCAAATTCATAAATTAATGTAATTCTAATTAAGATTAAATTCTAAGAGATTTCTGTGGACCTGAAAAACTGTTCTATAATTTACTTAGAAAAGCAATCCTGTTTAATAAAAGGGTAATATGCAAATCGACCCAACAGTGGAACAACTAATCGCTATGACATGCACTGACCACCAGGGGGCAGATGCTCAATGCAGGAGCTGCCCCTGGTGGTCAGCCACAGCCGGGCTGATGGCTGACACTGGTGAGCGCAGCAGTGGTGACAGGAGTCTCTCCTGTCTCCGTGGCAGTGCAAAGGATGTCCAACTGCAGCTTAGGCCCAAACCCAAGCTGCAGTCGGACATCCCCCAAGGGCTCCCAGACTACTAAAGGGCGCAGGCTGGGCTGAGGGACCACTGCCCTCCCTGCCCCGCCAGTCCCCCAGTGCACGAATGTTGTACACCGGGCCTCTAGTGGAACAATAAAAGCTAAGGAGGTTTTGGAAATGAAGAGCAAGCTGGGTAAGTTGACCGAGTAGTAAGAAACACGTTACTAAACTCTAATAATTAAGATCATGGGGTCTTGGCAAATTAGCCCAATTAAAAAAAAAACAAAGAACTCAGGAAAAGACTATTCAGTAAGTGGTTGTGGGGCAGATAATTATTTAAACATGGAAAATGAATAAATTGGCCTACGATATACAAAAGTTTTGTGTGGTTTAAAAGACCAAAAAACTGCCCAAACTGGTTTGGCTCCACTGAGCATCGGCCTGTGGACTGAAAGGTCCCAGGTTCAATTCCAGTCAAGGGCATGTACCTTGGTTGAGGGTACATCCCCAGTAGGGGGTGTGCAGGAGGCAGCTGATAGATGTTTCTAACTCTCTATCCCTTTCCCTTCCTCTCTGTAAAAAATCAATAAAATATATATATATTTTTTAAAAAAGACCAAAAAAATGAAAAACAAAAATTGAATACATGTATAAGAAGAGGCGAGAACTTCGTGTCTGCAGAATAGAAAAATGTTTCTGAAATAGGGCACCAAAAGTACAAACAATAAAGAAAATACTTACACTACTGACTATATTTTAAAATAAAACTTCATTACAACAAAAGACACCTAAACATGAAAAGACAAGCAACAGCTTAAGGAGAAGATACAACAAATAGAGACACCAATGGATGGTTTCCAGAATTTACCAAGATCTCTGAAAAGTAAGGGGGAAAGCTCGTTAGAAAAATAACCAAAGGATATAAAGAGGCAAGTCAAAGAGGAAGAAACATGAATGACTAATGAACAAATGAAAATATGTTCATCCTAACCAGTAATCTGGAAAATATAAATTAAAACCACAATGTGAGCTCATTTCACACTCATCAGGTTAGCAATAAATTTAAAGTGTGATAGAATCACATGTTGGCAAGAACAGGGAGCAAGGAACTCTTATAACCTGCTGATAGAATTATAAATTGGCACACCTTGGAGAAAAAATTGGTAATATCTAATAAAATTGAACATAAGCATGTTTATTTTGTCTCAGCAATTCTACTCCTAAGCACTTACTAGAGAAACTGTTACAGAGGGTAGCTAAAGACACCGTATGCAATGTTTTTTGTACTGCTATTTATGATAACAAAATATTGAAAATAACCCATATGCCTATCAACAGAAGAGTGGGTTTTAAATTTGTTATGTGGTTAAAATGGAATAATATTTTTATTATACTAGTCTTTATGTTGTTGGTTTTTGTATATTTGCAATATTTCTATTTTTAAAAAGCAGTAAGAGGATAGAGTAATATTTGAAAAAGTAAATATTCTAAATATCTCAAATCATGCTAGAAAATTGCCCAAAAAAGTCATTGCACAATAAATTCACAAACACCTCAAAGACATTAGAATGCATGATCTGTAAGGAACAGATTTTGTCAGGCTCACCTAATTTTGTAACATGACAGAATAATAATCTAGTGGGTGAAGAGGAAGAGATAGATGCAATGCCCCAACTTTAGCAAGACTTCTTGTCCTGTGCCATATGGTATGCTCATCAAAGAAAAAATGGGGGGATTTTAAATGAAAGTGGGGATAGCATTGTCTAGACCTAAATCCAAGCCAATAGAATAAAATTACACAGCACACAAGGAGATGGATAGCTCTTGTTTAAAGACCATTATCAACATTTGACAGCAAAACTAGAGGCAATTCTAGATCCACATGTCTCTTGGCCTCCATGGTAAAATAAAAACCATAGACTTTAAATGTGCAGTTGAAATCTACCTAAAAGGGAGTGAGAAGAGCTCTGTCATATGGGGAGGCATTTATTAAATTAAGAAGGTAGTTGCCTGGCCAGCATGGCTTAGTGGTTAAGCATTGACCTATGAATGAGGAGTTCAAAGTTTGATTTTCGGTCAGGGCACATGCCCAGGTTACTGAGAGCAGGAGGCAGCCAATCAATGATTCTCTCTCATCACTGATGTTTCTACCTCTTTCTCCCTCTCCCTTTCTCTCTGAAATCAATAAAAAATACAGTTTTTAAAAGAAAGTAGTCAAAACCAATCTCATATTTTAAGAGAGGACACCTAGGGAAGAGAAATGTATGCACTATACGTAAACAGTAAAAATAACTGAAATAACTGAAAGGAAGCTAGCTCACAGTCCTTCACGTGAAAAACAACTCTGGCAAGGAAAGGAGTGGTTTTCCACTAAGTAATTAATTTTGTGAGAGACACTTAGGATAGGGAGGGAAGGGCCATCTTCTCCATGATTGCATCTCCATGCAGCCTGATGAGGCAAATCAATCCTAGTGACTGATCGCATGGGTCATCAGCCGGATGCACAGATCAGTTGAGAGTAGAAGTCAGTTCAGAGATCAGCTTGGACATCAAATTGACTTTTAAACATGAACATGTCACTGTGATCTAAAAATCAATTATAATAATGGGATAGAGAAACAGAAGCTAAAATTTATTTGAGAAAGTATTCTAAGAGAAAACGAGTCATTATAAATTACTTGGCAAAGTAAAGTGTATTATGCAATGGAAGTGTTTTACCTTAAATTATACACCCACATTCTAAAAGAAAGATCAACATTAATGCTTTTAAAACAACTAATGCTTCACAGAAAAATGTGTAATTTCAGAAACCATCTGCCCACGAGTCATATTTTCTTTGTTACTTCCTTGTGTTTTCTTAACTACTTCATTAATATTTGCATAAGAGCAGGACCTTACTTTCATGAAAGCACAAATATTCAATTGGTGTTTATAACATTACACGATTGTTGAAATTACACTAAACAAAAAACACATATTTAATTCTGAGGAGTTTGCATGCTGAAAGTGTGAGCATTCCCAGAATAAGTATTATGTGTGTATTTGACACCTTAATTGAGGGTGCTTTTCTATTCTCTGGTATCTATCTTTTATCTGAGGAATGAGCTCAACTTCTAAGGTAGAGTGGCAAAGAGAAGAGAAGGGCGCAGAGGGGTATGTGTGTGCGTAAGGTGAGATGGTGCCTTTCTGTGTGATCCTACCCTTGCTCTCTAACAGGAACCAGGCAGGTCACTGCAGCACAAACACATTCAAATTGAAAGGGAGGGGATTTCCCAAATGAGATTGGGGTAGAGCACAGAGCATCCTGATTCCATAGACTAAGAATAAATTAAAGTGGAAAAGTGCTCTGAGTACAGGATTTCATCTACATTTTTAACCTGAAGAGTCAAAAAGCAAGAAGGCACCCTGGCCAGTGAGGCTCAGTTGGTTGGGCAATGTCCCAGGTACCAGGAGGTTGCCAGCTTGATTCCCGATGAAGGGCACATGCCCAGCTTGGGGGCCTGCAGGAGGCAAATGATCAATGTTGCACTCTGACATCAATGTTATCTCTCCCTCTCCTTCTCCCTCTCCCTCCTCTCTCTAAAAACCAATAAACTATTCTTAAAAGAAAAAAAAAGGCTAACTTTCATCTTGAATCAGAACAGAAAATAGTGACATCACCAAGGAAGCCCCGGCAGGTGCCTTCCCCTTTCCTCCCTCCCAAGGCTGAGCTGGGCTGAGGAAGAGCTGCCACACTGGGGATGGGACTGAAGAGAAAGAGCCTTTATCTCCTAGATTTTGTCAGTGGCAAACAACAGAAATAGATTCTAGCTAGCTTAGGGGAAAAAACTGAAATGTTTTACCAACATGAGGTTATTGCTAAAATTAAAGAAGAGGCAGGGAAAAAGAAGACTTTTAGAAAAACAAAAAACTAAAATCCAGGAAGCTCTGGGAACTTAGGGACAAACAGACAATTCCTTTACAACCACCACCACCACCGACCCTCTGCCATGAAGAGCATGTTCCAGGCCTACTCGTTTATCCGGTGTTACTCAGGACAAAATTCAAATCAAGGAGAAGGGACCCAATCTGGAGGCTGTGCTCACCCTTCAGACAGGAGTTCGATGGGCGCCTTGCCTGACGGCCGCCCTGATCCTGAGTTCAGCAGTCAGGGGTCACTCATAGAAGAAAAGTTAAGCTGCTGTTAGAAGTAGGAATGGATGATTGACAGACAAAATCAACGGAAGCATAAGCACTAACTGTCAGAGCAGGAAGGGTAGCTGACAAGGAAAGAGATAGGAGACTGTGCATAAACTTATGGTAGAGCCCCCAAGGTTCCAGAGATAGGTTTGCTTGACCCCTCTCTCATGACTTAGCAATCTAGAACATTCTTCAGAATGCAAGAATATTGCTTGCCTATCATTCTTCTTTCAGCTACTTATATTTCAGCTCTCTCTCATCTTCATGCCAGAAAATCTCATTTCAGTGACAGAATAAGGGGTACTTCTTCAGCCCACACACTCTCCTTCCAAAGAAACCATACAGACCATCTATAATAATAAAAGCGTAATATGCTAATTAGACTGGACATCCTTCCAGATGACCTTCTGGATGAAGCTGGGGCTGGGAGGGAAGCCCGGGTCCCAGGTGCCTGCCAGCAGCCAGGGGAAGGAAGGCCTTCTCTTGCACACATTTCGTGCATCGGGCCTCTAGTTTTAAATATTATCTCCTCCTTCATTAATTCATTCAACACCAGCTCTCTTTGGCCTGGAAGTGCCACATAGAAGTGTAAGAATTATTTGGAACTTCAGCCTCAGCAACCATATCCTTGAGGTATAAACTCTAGTAGCTAAATGAGCTATTGAAGCAAATGTGCACAAAAAACTATTTCTAAAGACTCCTCAAAGTTAAACATGGTTATGTTAGATGTGGAGGTACTTTATCAGCTGCAGACCCAACCAAACACCACACCAAAACTGAGAGTTCTAAGGCACTCAAAACAATAAAATACTTGGAATTTTTGAAAATGACAACTCCAGAGATTAATCCATGTTTCTATGACACTTTCAAATGTACCCAAAATTAAATGTCTTTATAAAAGGTGCATTATTAGGTCATTGTTTATATGCCAGTATAGGTGTCAGCACTGTACATGCAGTCACTTGGTTTCAAGTGACACCTACCTCAAAGAGACCACCCCACTTCTATTTTTTCTGGCTCCTGTTCTTTGTAGGAAGTGAATAGAGATGCATGTCTACACACACGTATACAGGTACTTACACATTTACCTACATGACACCCAGCATGTTCTCACACTGGAGGTGGAAACCCTGCACATGTCGCATATAAATGACTCACTGAGTAATAAAATCCCCCTTACCCCTTCTGAGCATAAAGAACATGAAGCAGTCAGAGGGGGTAAAAAACACACAGCGACTTGGCAAGAAGCTAAAAATAACAGGGTCTGAAAATAACAAGTAAAATTTTGAAGAGAAAATTATAAAAGTATGGTCCAAAGAGAATAAAATCTTCCAACACCAGAGGAGAGACACATGTCCTCCTTAGGTTTCCAAATCTGAGTGGAGGAGTCGAGCAAATATGATGAACTGGACCTCAGCTTATAGCAGCTGAGAATGTGAGGAAACCTGGGCAGACTGCTTGCTAGACAGTCTACTCTAAAATAGGAAAATATTTTAATGGGACTATAATACTTTTAAATGCCTATTATAATCCTGGAAGGCTAACAAATGGTTAATATGGAGAACCTGGATTTAATAAAAAGAGAAACATAATTTCCTATCTAGTACTCAAATATTCTTATTGCATATAAATTGCATCAAATTTGGATTTTTTTAAAGTATAATCTGCCACACTTATTTTTTAAGCTTAATCACAGAAAATCTATAGCGAAAACACTTTAAATTCCACATTCTAATATAGTCAGACATTTAGAGTCACAAATGTTTCAAACCTGTGCCAAAAAGACACCAATTATTTTTAATTTACAAGAGCTATGAAGCACTATATTTCCCCAGCCCCAGCCCCTGGACCACTGAAAACATGAGAGCAGTCCTGGGAGGGATGTCAGGGGTCACTCTTCCCTTCCCAGGAGATGATGCCATTGATTAGCTATAGGAAGAATAGGAGGTATAGTGGGTGCTAGTCAGGGTTTAATTCAGCCTTAATTAAAGAGAGAGCTTTGAGAAACCAAAATGGGCAATGCATGTTTTAATTCAGACTATGTACTGTTTAATAGTTTGGATAACGTTTTATTTCTCTAGAATCCCTTTTTCTTCTGAAAATATCTCATGGAGGAGGTTGCTCTTCTGCTCCCTAACATTGGGTCGAGTTGGTCAAATCCAATTAAGAATATGGCTTCCAAATGTAGAAATTGGCTTCAACTGAATAATATGCAAAAATATTATATTTCACACAAAGCTATGTTTTTCTGTTTTTCCTTTTTTTGTTTTGATTTATTCTTTTTATTGTAATAAAATACAAAATTTGTCATCTTAACCACACATTAGTGTATAATTCAGTGGCATTAATTACAATACACAATGTACAGTCATCTATTTCCAAAACTTTCTCATCACCTTAAACTGGAAGCTACTCATTAAGCAATAACTCCCATTTCTTCTTCCCCAACCTCTAGTAGCCTCTAACCAGCCGTGGGCAAACTACGGCCCGCGGGCCGATCCGGCCCGTTTGAAATGAATAAAACTAAAAAAAAAAAAAAAAGACCGTACCCTTTTATGTAATGATGTTTACTTTGAATTTATATTAGTTCCCACAAACACTCCATCCATGCTTTTTTTCCGGCCCTCCGGTCCAGTTTAAGAACCCATGGTGGCCCTCGAGTCAAAAAGTTTGCCCACCCCTGCATAACCTACCTTCTGTTTCTGAATTTGCCTATTTTATACAGAGAGGGGCAAAAGTAGGTGTGAGAACAAGAAAGCTTATTCTTGTATTATAATTTATTAATTATTGTCTTATTTTCTATGCCAACAACTATATACCAACTTTTGCCCAAACCTATATGTTTCACATAAGTGGAATCATACAATATTTGTCCTTTGATGTCTAACTTATTTCATGTACTGTAATGTTTTTAAGGTTCATCCATATTGTAGCATGTACCAGAACTTCATTCCTTTTTATGGCTGAATAATACTCTATTGTATAAATATGCCACATTTTGTTCGTTGGTGGACATTTGAGTTTGTTTTTTGGCTACTGTGAATAATGCTGCAAGTAACACTGGTGTACATGCATCTGTTTGAGTCCCTGTGTTCAATTCATTTGGATTTCTACCTAGAAGTAGAATTGCAGGGTCATATGGTAATTCTATATAAGTTTCTGAGGGACCACCAAAGTGTTTTCCACAGCAGCTGCACCATTTACATTCCCACCAGCAGGTTTTCTTTTCCCTTTTTAAGCAACTTTTTAAAAGCTTTTCTTCCAAAAGAGAAGGAAGGAATAAGGAATTGGCTTGCATCTCAAGGAGCCAGCCTGTGTAATCTCTCATCTTGTCACGCTGTCACACTGACTCTTATAAATGGACTGTAAAATGGTCCTCATTTTAACACTTGGTTTTATTTTTATTTTTTTCTATTACACAGATGTGTAATTAAGTACATATTTCTCCTTTTTATTCACTAGCCCCTATTATTTCCATTTCACATGCTACAGTTGTGGGAAAGCATTGTTTTGGTTGGATAGAAGGAAGCATGTCCAAGGCCTATTATTAGTCACCTTCCATGTATGCTGTTCCCCTAAATATCCAGATCCTTCCACCTCACCAGATTGTGGTTACACTTTCCAGTCTTTTTCCCCCTTTAACAAGTTTTCCCATGTCCTATCCCAGAGCCATTGCAGGCTGTTCTTCCTGCTTCTGGCAGATTGATTGTCTCATTTCTCGGTGCGGTTTTGCTTTGCCCATAGAAAGAAATTCTTCTGCATTAATCTTTTCTTTTAAAATTTCAGGAATAATTCCACTAAGTATACACTTTAATGGTTACTAGGAATGTGAACTTCATATGATTACAACCAAAAGATGACATTTTTGAAAATTGCACTCTATACATCATTTTGGTCCATTATGTGCCCCAAGCAGAGGAGTTTCAAGCTGATTGATGTTAGAAGTCCTCAGAGAGCAAGAACCCCACTAGAGGGCGCATTCTCCATGTGCACCCTCTTATAATGCCAACCTAGTTAAGAAGCAGGTAGGAATCACAAAATGTTTTTATAGAGGATAAAGCAAGTGAGGTACTCTTCTTGGGTGAAAAATTCAATGGGTTCCAAAATATCTCAGTGACTGATCAAGAGAAGTAATCTATAATAAAAGCGTAATATGCAAATTGACTGAATGACTGAACAGCAGAATGACTGTCTCTAGACGACCCCGCTGTGACGCACACTGGTGCCAGGCCAGCCAAGGCGGGTGCTATGTGATTGGTCAGGGGCCCCGCCATCACCCCACAATTGCCCTGCTGAGGGAGGCTCAGGCCACCCTCTGCAGGGCGATCGATAGGAGGGTTCCACGATGGTCACCCCAAAGAGGGAGGCCCAAGCTACCTGGCCAGCAGCGCTGCGGCAGGTAGGCAGGGCCAGCCAGCAATAGCCCTACAGAGGGAGGCCCAGGCCAGCCAAGCAGTCACACCCCACACCTGTTGCCAGTAGAGGAAGGCAACTGGTGTCAGGGCAGGGGGTTGCAGTGCCACACAGATGGCAAGCAGTGGCAGCGGTAGGGGCGGGGCCAGCTGCCGGGGAGAAGGAAAGCCCTGATGGGCCCTGATCACTGACCAGGCCTAAGGACTCTATCCAAGGGGTCCCAGATTGCGAGAGGGTGCAGGCCGGGCTGAGGGACACACACATACACACACACACACACACACACACACACATGTGCACAAATTTCGTGGACTGGGCCTCTAGTATCTTAATATTTTTTTAAAAGTATAAATAAATGCAAAAACATACATAAAAAAATAAATCAACATTTCAAGCTTAGCCAGTGTGGCTCTGTGGTTGAGGATCAAGCCATGAAACAGTCATGGTTTGATTCCCGGTCAAGGCACTTGCCCAGGTTGTGGGCTCTATCCCCAGTAGGGGGTGTGCAGGAGGCAGTCGATCAATGATTCTCTCATCCCTGATGTTTCTATCTTTCTTCCCCTTTTTCTTTTTCTCTGAAATCAATAAAAATACAGTTTTTAAAATTTAAATAATGATAGGATTAATATCACTGACTTTTCCTTTTGCCTCTGACTCTAATATGGTTCACCACAATACTAGTGGCTAGAAAACTTTTTATTATGGCAAAAGAAAAGCAAAATTACTTTAACATTTCTGTGATTCCATTATTCCACTTCCTCAAATTTCTCTCCCATGGAAATCACTCACACAGAGCCCTGGGCAAAACTGAGAACCAAGTAAAGTTTATTCTCAGTATTCTCTCTTTCTTTTCTTACCCTTCCACCTCCCCAGGTACCCAAAATAGGCCAAACTGCACCTCTCTTAGCCTTTGTGTACCCCAAAAGCAAAAAGAATCTACCCAAAGGCGGGGGGGGGAGGAGAGGGGGGGTAAGCTTGAGCTCAAACTAAACCTAAGATTATTGAGAGAGAAATTAGTCTTAAATAGAATCATACAATTTCATAAGAATATAGAGAACCAGTAACCAATTCCTGCCATATTACTAATAAAGTAACCAGCCCAGCAAGGTTAAAAATGAGAGTGCAATGAGTTACACTACAGGCATAGCAGACTAAAACCCAGGTCCACTGGCCTACAAAACTGAAAGAGCTTAATCTTTACTCTCTGTTGTTGACATTTGTAGCAGAACATAAAATTCAGAAATCACTGAGATGTGAAACTACCCAGTTTCTAACTTACAGTTCATTGCACATTCACCAGCACTAATTGTTTCAAGTATCTATCCAGGGATGATTTTATATCTGGAGTACTTGTACTATGCTATAAACTTTCAAGTCTTGGTGTACGAGGTGAAATTCCAAATAATCTTTCAATAACTAGAAGAAGAGCGCCCATAAAGAAAAGAAGATGGACAGACACAAATGAGGAGAATGAGAGAAAGTAAGTAGTATACAGGTTAACTACAATTTTTTAAAAAGTTGTTTAAAGAACCAGCATTTAAGTGGGTGACAAATTTTCATGTTAGAAAACTTTTTCAGATACTTCAGAAATCGGGATGTCTTCAAGGTTTGGCCTGGGGATGCAGACAGATTTTCTACCAAGTACAATAATCCCTGGGAGATACATTCCAAGACCCCCAGTGGATGATAGAAACCACAGAGTACCGAAATCTATATATTGTCTTTTTCTATGCAAGCACACCAATGATACTATAAATTAGGCACAGTGAGAGATTAACAACAATAGCCAATAATAAAGTAGAACAATTATAACATACTGGAATCAAAATTAGTTGACTTGTGGTCTCTAAAAATATCTAATGGCACTGCACTCACCTTTTCACATAAGGAAGTGCTTCACGGCTTCTCTTTGGCATATCTGAATTGCCAGCATCACGGCTCTTGGGCTTTGAGACCATAATTAAGTAAAACACGGGTGACTTGAACACAAGCACTGCGACACCGACAGTCTAGTCCAGTGATGGCGAACCTATGACACGCGTGTCAGAGGTGACACGCGAACTCATTTTTTTTTTGGTTGATTTTTCTTTGTTAAATAGCATTTAAATATATAAAATAAATATCAAAAATATAAATCTTTGTTTTACTATGGTTGCAAATATCAAAAAATTTCTATATGTGACACGGCACAAGAGTTAAGTTAGGGTTTTTCAAAATGCTGACACGCCGAGCTCAAAAGGTTCACCATCACTGGCAGTAAGCGAACGTCTACGGCATAAAAACGTAAAGATGTAAAGGCGTAAAGATGCAAAGACATAAAGACTCCGGGCAAAGGGGGACTCGCGAGATTTCATCATGCTACTCAGAATGGCGTGCAATTTCAAACCTATGAATTCTCTCTTTCTGGAATTTTCATCTTTATATTTTTGGGCTGTGGGTAATTGAAACCAAGTAAAGAGAATCCAACGGAAAGCAAAACAGCGGATAAGGTACGTTCCTTGTACCTAAAAAGGTGTCACGGGTTCAGACTTCATTCTCGTAAGTAATTTCTCCTTACTCTTTAATGTGAGATATAAAATACATTTACATGTACCAAAGCCAAATAAAAAACAAATACAGCCCGGCCTGCGTGGCTCGGTGGTTGAGTGTCTGCCTATGAACCAGGAGGTCACGGTTCGTTTCCTGGTCAGAGCACATGCCCGGGTTGCGGGCTCAGTCCCCACTGTGGGGCCTCCAGGAGGCAGCCGATCAATTATTCCCTCTCATCATTGATGTTTCTATCTCTCTCTGCTTTTCCCTTCCTCTCTGAAATCAATAAAATATATATATTTTTAAAAACACACAAACCATTAGCTAGCAAACTTATGATACTACTTGAGTACAATAAATAATTTGGTGGGGAGACGCTGAGTAGACCCAATCCAATACGGTGAAAAACATCAAATACAGGTTTTGGATTGGAGGATGGGGAATAGGCGTGATTCTTATTTTTCTGAGGTCCTTTTCTGAAAATTAGTATTTTGAATCCAGGAATTTTAATTGACTTTTCTGTCTGATTATAATATTGCTGTGTGTGTTTTTCTCTTCATTTAAGTGGTTGACTATTTTCTGTAAACTCTCAAAAGCCTCAAGATTCCACTTTCTTTTAAGACCAGAAGTTTGTATTTAAAAATCTTTAAGGTAGTTAAAGGTAAATAACACTTTTTATATGATTGCCCCAAATTATGCTTCTAAATTTAATATGATGATCATAATAATTGTTGAAGTTGCCTCAAGTGATATATAATAAATTAACACCATGACAAGATCTGCAGAGAAATCTAAATCAATAAGTAATATATACATGCCCCGCCCCACTCCCCGCCCCACTCCCCACACTCCCTCCAAAACTTGCCAAGACATTCTTTTCCCACTCTGTTGTTTCACCCCACTTTCAAAATTCCCAGGAAGTCTACATTTACTTCCAAAATTTAGCCGGTGACTTACAAAGCAATTATCATGTCATTGAACACTGTGTATTAGCTGCTTCCCTGGCTTCGTAGTTTCCTTGATAATAATTTTACCTGTGCTTCCTCAAGTTCAAGTCTAACATTATTAATGCTTAGCCATGTCCAGTTTCTACATTCTTTCTAGGAAGATAAGATCACACATAGATGCCACATGACAGGACTATTGCTTGCTAAATTGGCATTGTAGGAAAAAGTAGAGAATATCACATGCCAGCTTCAAAACACCACATTAAGTTGGAAATATGTTTTATCATTCAACTTGACCTTCAATATTTCATTTTACACTTGGTGGGTAGGCATTCCTCATATTGTTGATAAACACTACGCAGGTGGTGAGGTGGAACTAAATGTGCTGTAGCTACATGCAAAACTGCTTCAACAAAAAGAAGTGCCTGACATGTTAACACAAAATCGTTTCACATTTCATTGCTCATTTAAAGCACTTCCTTGGTGGCAGCCATGGGAGACTCCCAAGCTTTTCATTGTACAAGATTAGGCTCCTAAAGAGAGCTATTCACCTCTTTCTCAATTTCCAAAATTCCCAGGGAAGGATTCTGATTGTTCAGCGGACTAACCTTGAACCAATCAAAAGTGACCAAAATGGAGTCTCATTACAAGTGATATGTAATAAGAGAATATAGCACAGGAAAAAAAATAAGAAAAATGAGTATTGCTATGAAAACACACACCTACACTCATAAACCTTTAGATAATAGCAAAAAGGAGCCCAGAATTTAGTGCTCAGATGTGTGAAATAAGCAACTTAATCTATGGGACTTAAAGATTTAATGTAGCTTGAAGATAATAGAGGAAAACTTTCTGAAGGATGAGTGACATGAGTTGACCTCTGATGTGTAGGTAAGGTTTTATGTCATTGCTGAGAGCCCAAGGCTCAAAAGGCTGAGCAATCACAAACAGAGACTTCCAAATCAATTCAACAAAACTGTGTCAAGGATCTGTGCTGTATAAAGGATTGTACAAGAAAGCAAGGACCAAAGATCATCAGGAAGGGTTAGGGAATAGTATGATCATTTTGACTTACTTGTACTTGGTTGAAAAAATGAGCTCAGAGAATATTAATAGATTTTTGTCAATATTGAGGGAAGTTTCTAGTTGCAGTTTATGGAGTGTTATATTCAACTCTGACTCTTACACATTTTATCAACTTGAATAAAGGCATTTAAAGTATGCTTCCAAAATCTGCTGAGAATACACATTTGAGAAAGCTATTTACTAAATCAAAAATACTTCAAAACATTAAAATAATAGATCAAAACTAGCATAATAAAATTTGATACAAATCAATATGAAGTACTACACTAAGGATCAAAATGAAAACTGGTTTGAAGCTCAAAATGTGGCAGATCTGCAAAATAGCCATCATTTGGGGCAAAAAATCTATGATCTTTTGTTAACCGCAGCATTGCTACAATCCAGCCTTCTGAGAAGGCACTGACATATCAGATGCAATCTTTAGTGGGATTAATGGAATTATTGTGCCCCTAACAAGAGTGTCAGTAATGCTGCTTGCTGGGTCTGATCACATTTAGATGATTCGGTTCAAATCTAGATTCTGTATTCAAGAGACACATTGCCAAACACTTCCAAGGAAGGGGACCAGGAAGTGGAAGGATCTGGAAACCATATTATAAAGAATAACTAAAGGGTCCAAAGGAGGGTAAAGGAACCAAACAAGAAATAAGTTTCATGAGAACAACAATTAGACTAATTCTGAGGGTCTCCAGCCAGTGGAAAAAGTACCAATGAAAGGTAGTGTTGTGTTGAGTTTGCAAAAGAAATCAGTAACAATCACTGCTGCCAGAGAGAGAGAGAGACAGAGAGAGAGAGAGAGAAGAAACAAAAGAATTACCTTTTTAAATAGTGAACTGAACAAGTATCTGCCAAAGACCTGTAGATCATATCCCTGCAGTGGGGACAAGGTTGGGCTCAATGACCTAATAATCTCTTCCAATATTCTATATTCCATTCTCTTCTTTTTCTTTATATATCACACCAGATGTCCAGTGCATGAATTCGTGCACCAGTGAGGTCCCTTGGCCTGGCCTGTGGGATTGGGCCGAAACCGGCTCTCTGACATTCCCAGAGGGGTCCCAGTTTGTGAGAGGGTGCAGGCCAGGCTGAGGGACCCCACCAGTGCACAATCAGGGCTAGGGAGGGGCGCAGGAGAGGTTGGCCAGCCAGGGAGGGACTGCGGGAGGGCTCCAGGGTGTGTCCAGCCCTTCTCACTCAGTTCTGATCAGCCAGACCCCAGCAGCAAGCTAACCAGGGAGTATCTGCCCCCTGGTGGTCAGTGCATGTCATAGGAAGCGGTTGAGCGACCTTAGCATATCATTAGCATATTACGCTTTGACTGGCTGAACAAAGGACTGGATGACTGAACTCTTAGCATATTAGGCTATTATTTTCCTATATAATAAAGAGCTAATATGCAAGTGGTCATCGTGCCCTCACTTCCTCACACCAGGGCTGGGGGACCTGAGACCGCGCCCCCTTCCCTGGTGCTGGGGCCAGAGGACCTGAGGCCAGGCTGGAGGACCTGAGACCGTGCCCCCTTCCCTGGTGCTGGGGCCAGAGGACCTGAGGCCAGGCTGGAGGACCTGAGGCCAGGCCCCCTTCCCTGGTGCTGGGGCCAGAGGACCTGAGGCCAGGCCGGGGGACCTGAGACCGCGCCCCCTTCCCTGGTGCTGGGGCTGGGGGACCTGAGGCCGGGCTGAGGGACCTGAGGCCGCGCTCCCCACCTGGCGAGGCTTGACGGGGTACCTGAGGCTGTGCCTTCCTCCCTGCAGGGCTTAATGGGGGTTGGGCCGGCCTGGTCTGTGTCTCGCATGATTTCGAGGTGCACGTGGGTGGGCAGGGACTTGACTCTGGGTCCCACAGCATGCCCCAGACTCTGACAGGAGGGAGATTTTCATATACATTTTACTAATTTTCTTTCATCTCTGACACTTCTATTATAGAGAAAGGGCAAATAACAATATTAAAATATTTCCTCTAATTAATTCCCTTTTAATGTGCACGAATTTCATGCACTGGGCCACTAGTATAGGATATAAAGGTAGGGGGAGCTCCTTTAGCCAAACTGAATAAAGGAGCCAGCTGACATATATTGCCTTCAACACTTTTAGAATTCAAAAATTACCATCTGCTTGGACAAAATGTTTAGCAAATTTATTTTATTCTAAAACTTCAAATTAAATTTACCCAGAGAATAGATGTAATAATATCAATGCATGGACTGCTTACTTAAGTAGGAGTGAACCTAGGGAAGCCAAATGTAAACATTTCTGGCCTGAAGATCAAAACCATAACAGTGTCTACAACTCATTTCAGGACAAAATGAGGACTCCTATGTGCTCTGATATGGAGCTTTTATATGATGCTGATGAGGCACACTCTTCAAATAGAAACAGGATTTAAGTACTAGCTATGTTGCTTGCAGGTTGCTATTAACTTGGGCAAGTCATTAGACTGTCTGAAGTCTAATTTTTCATCTGGAAAGTAAAACTATTGATGCAATAATACGTCCCACATACCTTTTCAGAAATGTGTAGAGTTTAAACTAGGTAATACATGTGAAAATATTCATAAACTAAATACTAAGTGTTATATACAAAGGAAAAAAAGCATGTATTCAATTACAAATTTCTGCAGCTGGGATTTCTTACATTAAAACATTTTTAATGGCCCATAAAATTCCTGCTCCCACCTGCAAGGTTGCCTGATTTTACTATACCGAGTTACATTTTAAAGATATAACCATCCCCTGATTATGGTTGTTTCCTATATTATAAGATTAACTGCTACACTTTAGCACTGCATTGAGCAGCTGGCGCAACTTTAATGCTTTCTACTCAGACCGCACACTGATTCCTTTCATTATATTCCAGTGTTTCATATTAATTTTATATTTCTTAATTGTCCATTATAGTATTTCTGTCTTTTTTTAAAATTATGGAGTCAAATAAAACATATCCTGGAACCAGGGGCTACCACACAATCAGAACTTCAACTTTTCCAAATGAGTCACAACAACTTTATAAAACATAAACTTTTACAAAAGATAATAAAATTACTCAACACCAAGGCTGGGATTTCAATCTAAATTATTTATAAAGCAGAAGGGAAGGATTAGATATTGCTGAAACAAAGGGATTTTGCACTTGCAGTATTTTAAATAATTCTACATGCACAGTATGTTTTTTAAAAGTGTACTGATCCTACATTTAGTAATAAACTCCATGGGATGTCTGGCAGACATTCCCTGCCACAACAGTTTACATCAACCATCTGTGTCGGCAAGCAGCTTTCAGATACTCTGCCACCTGACTCACTGTCCCAACTCTTCTCACTTCTATTCACAGGCTTCGTTTCATTTCCATTGCATACTATATCTGCCCTAGAGAGGAAGAAAATATTACCAAAACAATACAGTGTTACATGTTTCTTAAACCAAAATAAGGTTGAAGAAATTGTAACAACCAATCTGATGTGTGATGGATGGATGAAGCTCTTGTTCTAAGTGCTGAGGATACATGTGCATCAGAAAACATTTACAGAGGAGGTGTCTTGAGAGAGATTGCTCAATCTACTGCCTGCCTTAGGCCTATGAGGAAACTGAGGCCCCACAGACTGATGTCGGTGAGCAGAGAGAATGTGGAGGGCAGGTGACTCCCTGCCCCGGCCCTTCTCAACACAGCACTCAGATTCAGTATTCCTAGTGACTTCCTCTATTCTGGACCCAAAGAACAGTCTCTCAATGATCCTTGTGGCTTTGGAGAAAATGTTCAAATATTTCCCCAAATTTCCAAATGCTAGCTTTCCTCAAAGGACTCTTTTTACTCACCCCCAGAGCCCTATTTCCCTTCACCCAGTGTCCCCAAACTCTTTGTTTTTCAATTGAGATGTAATTAGCATATTACATTTTGTTCTTTTGAGTCCTACAACATAATGATCCCATACTGATATATATTGCGAAATGATCACCACAATAAGTCTAGTTAACATCCATCACCACATGCAGCTACAATTTTTTCTTGTGATGAAAACTTTTAGATTTACTCTTTTGGGCACTTTTAAATATACAATACAGCATGAACTCTAGGCAGCATGCTATACATTCTTATAGCCCCAGGATTTAGCTATTTTATAACAGGAAGTTTGTACCTTTTGACCCTCTTTACCCATTTTCCCACTCCCCACCCACTTCCTCTGGCAACCACCCCCAGTTACCAGTTACCAGTGGATTAGAGGAAGGGCAAAATGGGTGAAGGGATCAATTGTATGATCACGGATGGTAACTAGACTTACAGTGATGAACAACACACTGTAGTATATACAAATAGCTAATTACAACATTGTACACCTGACATATATGTAATCTTGTATACCAATTTTACCAAATGAAAAGACGAGACTATATATATATATAGTCTTCTCTCTAGAAAAAGATGGCAACAATTGTAAGAATTCCAAAGCAAACTAATGCAAACACAGTAAAGAGAATTGGGGAAAGAGTGAGCTAGCTAATGAATAATTTTATTGTGTCAAAAGCAGCTGACAAGAAAATAGTAATATTACTTAATACCAACTGGCTTCTCAAAAAATAGCTAGCAGCCCCTGTCAGGAATTGTTATCACTGGGTCAAAGTCCACAGATTCATGTGGCATCTGGAGTAAACCCCGCATCTCTCAACATTCTGGACTTCGAAGAGCCCTCAGATGGAGCAGTAATCATGCCAGGTCTTGGGTAACTTCCCCATCTTGTATCATCTCCCCAAAAAACTGTGGGTGTAAGGCATTAATGTCTCAGGAGGCAGGGGTGCGGAGTTTTCTGTGTTAAAATGTTAACGTGGGCGTTTGAGTTTAAATGTTTAAAAGAGGACAAGCAGGATTTTCTAGAGCAAACAGATTCTCTTTTTTAAAATAATTTGCTTAATTGCAAAAGTAAGGCCCATTTATTTTCTAGAACTTGGAGAAGACAGACATGTGCATAGAAAATAAATGAAATCCACCCATAATTCCCTCCATCTTACTGTAACAGTTGATCATGATTTTTGCAATATAACTATTGCACCAAGACTATGATGTCAGGGCTAGTGGGAAAGGGGACACTTTGGCTGAGCCAGATGTACAATGACGTTTAGGGCAAGAAAAATGGGATTAAAAAAATTTTTTTTAAATGTTAAGGTTTATTTTGACAAAAACGTGATGGAACACGTTTCACAGCCTGACTGTCACACTCAACCAGTTCATAGGGGTGGAGACTGAGATGTGCACCTTTGCATCCTTAGCACCTAGCACACCTGGGAGGCAGAATGAGAGGAGGTCCTTTCTGTTTCTTACCTGTGTGCGAAACAGCTGGATCGCACAGTGCTGAAGCAGAATGCCTATCATTGCAATTTTTCCATTTAAGATTCACATTCTACACCATTTTTGTTTTCTCAGTTCAAAGTATCTTAATCCATAGCATGTCTATCCTTACCAGTAAATCCATCGCTTTCACGTGACATCTCTCTCTTCGAGGTATGCCCCAAAGTCCTCCCTGCAGCTGAATGGTGCATCACATACTCTCTATTTAAATAGAAAAAGCCCCTAACATACACCAAAATTGAGAGATACTTGTTCAGCCATTTTCTCACAGTATAGTAGTAGCTTACAATGAGAAATAGATCATAGTGGTTCGGTTCAGTTCAGTGCAAGAAATATTAATTATGTGTTATGTGCCAGCAACTATCCTAGAGATAAGCACATAAAAAGAAGGACATTCTCTCTGCTCTTGAAAACCTTGTTCTGAAGAAATTATTTTTGTGCCATGTATTAAGTGCAATTGTCTCTGGCACATGGTAGATAAAAGAAGGGCACTGTATTAACTTCCTTCAGTTAATTTTCTCCTATTTATAAGACTTACTCCTCCATTTCATTGATTTTGAGATATTGGGGGTTTGGAATTATTTTTAATTCATTTAGCACTTATGTATGACAGGCATTGTATTAAATTAGAAGTCTAAGAGAGGGAGCCATGAAGTCCTAAGGAGGCCCAAAATCATTTAAGGGTACACTGCTCTTTTTTAGAAATAACTTCATGACCATCCATGAACTGCTTAGCAACACAGCTGGAGGTTGTCAGTCCGGACAAGATAGAGAAAAAAGTCCAAACTCAACCAAAGTGGAAATCTTTTACAAAACCTGGGGTACAGGACAAAGCATGGAAGGGAAATGGGAGCAGCAAGTGTAAAATAGAAAAGGAAACCATTCATTCTATAGTTCCAGTTTTTAAATGGCAATGAAGTGGGTGTTTCCCTTTTTGCCTGACCATCTCCTAGGCACCTTGCATGTAGTACTGCATTTTATACTCACATGAACCCTATGAGATCAGTACTATTATGCCTCCTTTTGCAAATGAGGAAAATGAGGCACAGAAGAGCTGAGTAACTTGCCCAAGTTCACACAGCTGGTTAATGAAGGACTCAGAAATCAAATTCCGGCAGTATGGCTCCAGAGCTTGATCGTTAACTAACTGCTCTGCTCTGTCTTTAAACTGTCGATTTCTGGGAAGGCCATCCCCAGAAATGGGAAGAAGAAAGTGTCTGCAGTTAAATGTCTCCACCAAAGCCAATAAAGCAGAGTTTTCCAATCCAAGCAGGCAACTTGGAAGTACAAAACCTACCACCATTTGTTAGGGAGCGTCCCTGAGGAATCTCACAGATACGTCACCTTTGTAAGCCTACAACTCTGAATCACACCCTGACTCCTCCATAGTACCAATCTCCCACAAACCGCTGGTCCAAAAAGAACCTTCCTCATTCAAACATTATCAATAATTAAAATGTGTCACCATCAGATCTATGCTAAGATAGATTTTTTTTAAAATGACGGAGGGGAGAGGGAGAGGAGTCACACATGAAACTCAAATACTGGATAAAAGTAGCCACAGAGTCAATGAAAATTATCATCAAAACTCTGTAACATCACCCAGCCAGCATGGTTCAGTGGTTGACCTATGAACCAGGAGATCATGGTTCAATTCCTGGTCAGAGCACATGCCCGGGTTGTAGGCTTGACCTCCAGCAGGGGGCATGCAGGAGACAACTGATCAAGGATTCTCTTTCATCATTGATGTTTCTATCTCTCTCCCTCTCCCATCCTCTCTGAAATCAATAAAAAGTGTATTTAAAAAAAATTATGACATCAAAAATATATACTAGATAAGTAATAAAGACTTTTGTAAAATAAGAATTCAAAGAAAGATACAAGAATTTAGAAAAGTTAGCAAAATAAAAGGAGATGAAAGTAACCTGGCAGACCTTACAAAAGAAGTAAAAAAGGAAAATGAACTACCACCGAAATGAAGACTCATTTTGAGACAGTAAGACCCTGCTGGAAACACAGTATGGGTTACAAAAGACAGGAATAAGAAAAGTGAAAAAGTACAAATAAAGAGTAGAGAGAAAATGACTAATAGCAAAGCCAAAGGGAGATCCACCATAGGTGTTTGGTGGATCTAAATAAGAGAGACAAAGTAAATTTTTTAATAGTTTTAAGTCCAGAATATCATGCTAAGCGAAATAAGTCAGACAGAAAAAGTTAAGAACCATATGATTTCACTCATATGTGGAATATAAAACTGAAAGCAACAAAAGAATAAACAAGAAAAGCAGACAAAAATTCACAGACACAGACAACAGTATGGTGGTTACCAGGGGGGGAGGGGTATGGGGAGTAGCAAAGGTAAATGAGGTCAAATATATGGTGAGGGAAGATTATTTGACTTTGATGGGCACACAATGCAATATACAGATCCTGCATCAAAGAAATGTGCACTTGAAACCTATATAATCTTATTAACCTATGTCACTCCAAGGAATTTAATTTTTAAAAAGTTATGTCAAAAACACACAGTATAAATCAAATAAGATTTAATTTTAAAGACTTAAAAATACACCCTGTCTAGGAAAAAAATTAACACGTATCGCTTAACACCCAAACATATCCACATAAAATGAAAGGAATTTAAAGCATCCTTTAGACACTGAGGCATGAAAGAAAAGCCATCGAAGGAGGAAAGTCAGGATCAACTTAGATTTCTCCTCAGCAACTTTAAACACAAATACATAATTGGAAAAGCAAAGGTACCCCAAGGATTTAATAATCTCGAATCAAACAAGCCTTAAATATAAAGATAACAAAACACATTACTTGGACTTTCAAAAACTCAAAGAATATATTTCTCCCTGAATCTTTCTGGAAGATGCTTTAGAGAATGAACCAACCAAGAGATGAATAGAGGTCTCTAATAAAAAGAACAGACTGTGAGCATTGACTCTAGTCATAGGACTAAAACTAAAGTAAGTCTAGAAATTTAAAAGTGGAGACGAGTGTAATTACGCTGAGGGCCAAAAGTCATCCAATTTCCCTCTTCTTCCTCTGTCACAGAATTCCTGATTTTTAGCTGCATACGTGGCTTCATTTTCCTGACTCTCATACAGTTCACTGTGGCCTTGTGATTTAAGTACTTAGCCAATGGAATGTATGCAAGATTGGTATGGGCAGCTTCCAATAAGTGTCCCTAAAGGGAAAGGAGAGGCCTTCCTTTATTTTTCCCTCCTTCCTGTTGGCTGGAATCCCATGTTTTGTCCAGAGCTCAAAAAGCCATCTTAGACTATAAGGTGACCTTGGAAATGGAAGGTCATAGTGAAGCCATGAGGTAGAAAGAACATGAATCCCTCATATTATAGAATATTATACAAGCTCTGGAACTACTACCTCCATGGGAGAGAGATATAAACCTCAATTTTGTGTATTACATCATTATTTTACTGTATTTATTCTTATCAGCTGAGCTTAGTCCTAACCAATGCAGTTCCCTTTGTCCTAGTATTAAATCTTACACAAAAATAAATTCCAGAAGTCTTAAATATTTAAATGCTTTTAAAAAAAAAAAACCACAAAATTGCTAATAGAAAAAAAGGGAGAATTATTTTTATAATTTTGAAGGAAGAAGTCCTTTCTAAATATAACACAAAACCTAGACAATGTAAAATGAAAGGTTTTAAATTCAACTACATAAAAACTAAACAGCAAAAACAAAACACCATAGCCTGGTTACAAGACAAAGAAGCTGGCTAAAATATTTGCAAGGCACTTCGCATTAGACTAGGGCTAAATTTCATTCTATATGTTGGTCAATAACACCAAGCAATAACCCAATAGAAAAGCTGGCAATGATTATGAACAGACAGTTTGAACAAAAAGGAATGTGACTAACTCTTAAATATTAAAAGATGTGTGGCCTTATTCATAATAAGAGAAATACAAATTAAAACTACTAGGAAGTATCATTTTCTATTAGATTGGCAAAAATCACAAACTTTGGCAATATATTCTTTGGACAAGGCTTTGAGAAAGAAAGGTAGTTACATATTACTAAGTGTGAATTGGTACTACTTATACTGAGAGCAATTTGACAGTATCTATAATAATAAAAGCTTAATATGCTAATTAGACCGGCCAGCCGAATGACCTTCCGGACCTCATTCCAGATGTCCTTCTGAATGAAGCTCCGGTGGTGAAGGCTGAGGCAGAGGAAGTTAGGGGCGATCAGCAGGCAGGCAGAATGGTTAGGGGCGATCAGGCAGGCAGGCAGAGGTAGTTAGGGGTGATCAGGCAGGCAGGCAGGCAAGTGGTTAGAGGTGATCAGGCAGGCAGGCAGGTGAGCGGTTAGGAGCCAGCGGTCCCAGATTGTGAAAGGGATGTCTGACTGCCAGTTTATGCCCGATCCCAACCTAAACTGGCAGTCAGACATCCCCCGAGGGGTCCCAGATTGTGAGAGGGTGCAGGCCTGACTGAGGGACCCCTCACCCCATGCACGAATTTCATGCACCAGGCCTCTAGTATATCATAAGTACAAGTGCACATGCCTTTGACCCAGAAATTACGCATCTAGAAATGCATGCTACAATGCATGTGAATATTTGCCAAATAATGTATATCCAAGGATTATTCATCACTGTGTTATTTGGAAAGATTGGAAAGGACCTAAATGTCCTTCAATAGGAACTGGCTAAATGTAATGCAGTTTAATTATGTACCAGAATCCTATGCATCTGTTAAAAGGAGCTCTCTATACACTGATATGGAATGAAAAGAGATACATTGTTGTGTGAAGGAGTGCAGAAAAATATGTTTTATAACTCATTTTGTGTTTGAAAGTGTCCCCAAAAATGTATACACACACTTTGAATAATTATAAAGGCAATGTTTATTAAACAAAATATACTTTATTTTCAAAATTAAGCTATCAACTGTTACAGTGTGTATATATTTTTGGGGTATACCCTGTACATATATTTGCTTAAGTAATGAATATCTTTTGAAACATACACAAGAAACCCATAATATAAATTGCCTCCAGGGAAAAGAAGCAAGGTAGGCAAGAAATAGGTGAAGCTAACTCTTACAATTCACATCTCTGCGCCTGTTTTTAATATTGCAAAATGTTAATACATTACCTATTCAAATTAATTATTTAATTAGATTTATATGAAATAGAAGAAAAGGGAAAGTCTCACACAATGAAAATGATAAAAAAAAATTACTCTTTATAATCTCCATTTACATGTATCATCCTGGGCTAACATAAATGTTTGAAAAAAATTTAGACTTTCAATCTCAGGTAGTAGTCCAGATATAAGTCAAATTATATTTAAACTAGATAGCTCTATAGAAGACAAAATGTTAAAATAATTTGTTAATAACTAAAACTTAAAGAGATGATGTCATTTCATTGTATAAAAGCAATAGCTACAGAAATCCCAAAATAGTCTCCTGTTCTTTCATTTAAAGAAAACCAATAAATTCCATGACAGCAGATTCTTTGTCATGTTCCTGGCCATCCCCAGACCTGACACGGAATAGGGGCACAACAAATATTCACAGAACAAGTTAAAGGTTTCAGTGGAATTACACTGAAAGAAACAATAAAAAATGTAATGTCCTACTGTGTTATTGGAATTCATTGGCACCAGCTTTATCTTAGTGAGTATGAATCCAAGTTTCCAACATTCTTACTTTCATAGAGTCTTTTTACCTGTCACATTTACATACTGTTTGCTCTAGTGAACACACTGTAAGGTTTACAATTTCTAGGGGAAATTTTCTTGTTGTGTCACTTGCTCTTTTCACACACACACACTTCTCAGTTTTACTGTTGTCAGGCTGCTCACTTCTTCTCATACCAGCTGCTCCTCCCACCTGCTCCCCGAAATCATAATGTAAAGCTTCCATCTGATGCACAGAAGGGACATCAGTGAAGATAAGGGTAAATTTCCAAGGATAGTTCTATTCTCGACAGAGGCAGAGTGTTTTGAAAGAGCTCAGAAGCTAGGTAGCAGGCAGATAATATGATTTCTGGTTAGACACAAAAAATAGAGATGCTCTGGCTTCAATCCGAAAGTAAAGGCAGTTTTGATCTTGGGGAGGATTTTTTATCTTTTGGCTGAAGTCCCAAATCACAAATTTCTCCTTAGAAAGAAGGCAGTTAGTGATGAAGACGTTAGTCTCTTCTGAGAAAGCCGTGAGATTCAGTTAAGAAATATTCTCTTAATAGCAGCGTCTTAGTTTTCAACTTGCGATGAGATTTAATGACATCTTACGCAATAATTTTTTATCACATAAATTGACACAAAAAATTTAGGTCAGTGGTTCTCAACCTGTGGGTCGCGACCCCTCTGGGGGTCGAACGACCCTTTCACAGGGGTCACCTAAATACATCCTGCAGATCAGATATTTACATTACGATTCATAACAGTAGCAAAATTACAGTTATGAAGTAGCAACGAACATAATTTTATGGTTGGGGGTCACCACAACTTGAGGAACTGTATTAAAGGGTCGCGACATTAGGAAGGTTGAGAACCACTGATTTAGGTACTCTGAGGTCCTTAGAGCATATGAGGAGAATGTAGATACTTGTTCTAGAGAAACTTTCAAAAGTTGCTCATAGTGATGTAGATTTGTTAACCTTCAAACTGGAGTGTGGAATTTAAAAAGTAATTCATGTAATATTTTAAAAATTGCTAATTAAGATGAGTTACTATTGTAAAATTATCTTGTTTTTCTTTTGTGATAGGATAGGTTATTTTTGTTCAATTAAATTATTTTATTTTTAGTTGCAATTCATCCACTGTGGGAATTTAGAGCAGAGAGGAGGAGGAAGACCCAGTCAAGTCAGTGACAAGGGCAGGAACCATTGCTAAGAATGAAAGCAGCAGAAGCTGGGAGAAACCAGGTTAAAACCAGAACCAGACACAAAAGCTGTGGTGGAGAACCAGGCTGTCACAGAGCAAATAGAGCAAGCATCTAACAGAGCCACGGCCTATGGCCCCGCCTAATCAAAATAATAATATGAGAAGAATCCTATTAAGAAGCAATGTAAATATAAGCATAGAGGTATTTTCCAAGTGCTGCACTGCCAAGTGGAGAAAAAAGGAGCTACAATGGTCTATCCAACTGACTCCGGAGGGTCTTGTTCATACATTATCCAACAAAATATTAATTGTGACATAATCTGTGCAAAACACTATGCTGAGTGCCGGAGTAAATAAAGCAAACATGGTCTCCCACCTCATGAAGCTTATACTGTGTCAAGGGACAGGGTGGGCAGAGCAAAGAAAATAATAAGTAACCTGATTTGAAAATAAGAAATAAAATATTTCAGATGATAACAGTACAATGAAAGAAACAAGCACAATGCTGAGAGGTAGAGCAGGAGAGGGGCCCTATTGTAGAAAGGGTGGCAGGGAAAGGCTGCCTGCAGTGACCTTGAATTGAGGCATGAAGGATGAGAAGAAGCCAGCCATGAAAAAAAAATGGAGGGAGAGATTTTTAGTCAAAGAAACAGAAGCAAGAGAAACTCAACTTTATTCAAAGAACTCTGAGAAAATCCACGTGGCTCCATACTGGTGCTCCTCCTGCAGCTACCTTCTCCATCACAGTTTATACCCCAGTTCACAAGCACCCGGGAGTCAGAGCTGCCTGGAGTGTCTAAATTATTCCTCTTCTTGTGTTTCTCCTTAAGAAAGGCTGACTAAATCATGACCTCAAGCTGCTGACAAATAGAAGAAATGTTTCTTTAAAAGTTGTTTTGTGTTTTAGTATAATGATATACTTAAAATACTGAAGTGACACCAGGAAGTTATCTAATGAATGCAAATGCATTTGTATGTGTCTCTGCAACCACCCACCTAATTCAGAATCACTGGCCCTGCTCAGGAGGTTACCATGGCAGCCATCTGCACAGCACACAGCTCACTTACCAGCTAGCTAGGTGTTTCCCTGGTAGGTCTCAGTAGGAAGAGGTCTTTTAAGGAACACACACAGCTAGAAAGAATCAGCAGGCAGCCTAGACCTGATGAGAGAACAAAATACACAAGATTAAGTTACCCAGTCAAGTCCACTCCTCCCTGTATTCATCAATGGTAATGTTAACACTTGGAAAATAGATTATTTTATATATGAAAAATGTTTGAATTTTGGTCCACAAAACAAAAATACAAGAAATGACACATTTCTTTATTTCCTTTTTGTGAACCTAAATAAAAATCTCTGTCCCACCAAGTGGTAAGAAATTCAGTTTTATTCATTATGGGGTTTCTTTTCCTCCTACTCACTGCTACCTCCTACTCACAAGCAAGGTCATGCAAAGGGCTCATCTAGAGAGATCAGGAATGACTTTAAGGCTCTAGAACAGTGATGGCGAACCTATGACACACGTGTCAGAGGCGACATGCAAACTCATTTTTTTGGTTGATTTTTCTTTGTTAAATGGCATTTAAATATATAAAATAAATATCAAACATATAAATCTTTGTTTTACTATGGTTGTAAATATCAAAAAATTTCTATATGTGACACGGCACCAGAGTTAAGTTAGGGTTTTTCAAAATGCTGACACGCCGAGCTCTAAAGGTTCACCATCACAAAAGGTTCTAGAGTCTAGAACCACACCATCTACATTTGTATCGTGGTTCTGCCACATAACAGTGACAGTGGGTGACTTAATCTCTTTCATGATTAATGGGGATAATGATAGTAACTATTTCATAGATGGTTAGAGGAGTTCATATATACAATGTTCTTAGAATAATGTGTGGCTCGTATGTGTGCAGTAAGAATTTATCACCATCATCATCACCATTTCTACTTGATGTAAAAGTGTCTGGGGCTTTCTTCCAGTAACTGATCCACTGTGGTTATCAGAGATGCCCAATCTCCCAGCCCTAAGGGTTTCCTCATATCCCAAGGCCCTGCTGCTTCTGGCTGGAAGCACCTAAGCTTCTGAAATGTTGCCCCCACCCCAGGATAACACCGTGGAATGAGCCACAAGCCCTCACCAACGTGCCAACTATTTTCCAGGAATCTCGCTGCGAGCCTCTCCCCATCATCCCTCTCGGGATCCTTGAAAGACTCTCCTCCCTCTGAGAACCCAACAAAATGTGAGGTCAGCCTTCACAGCAACAACAGCAGCCAAACTAAGCTTCAGAAACGTCAAGCAATTGTTGTTGCTTGAATAAAAGACTATCTAGCTGCTTGGGAAGGGGTAGGAAAATGGAATAATACAGAGAGAACACATAGGAGTCTTCCTTTTCCTGCCACACTGATTGTCATGCTTGCTTAGGTGAACTGGCTCCAGCTTCACTATGTGCTCTCTCTTTTCCCTGACAGAGGTTACTTGGCCTCCTTTAAGTCTCAGTTTCCTCATCTATGGAATCAGGATAATAACAGAACCTACCTCACAGGGATGGTGTGTAAATTTGATAAAACGTGTATATAACTTGCAGCAAAACGCCCAGCACAGAGTAAGCACTCAACAAATACTAGTTCCCTCCCTTCATTTTTCCTTTTCTATCAAGAGACCACCACCTTTCTGTCTTTCTGACCTGAAAGTCTCATATAAATCATCCCTTTGAGTTTAGGCAGAAGTGTGGTCTTGAAAAGGCAATGATTAAATGCAATTTAGTTACTAAGGAAGGAGTGGGGGGGTTGGGCTTTTAACCCTTTCCTGAGGCCACATTAGTCAGGATTTTGTTTTATTAAGTGGCTTGTCTACTGTTTATTTTATTAGGAAGTAGCAAGAATTGCCTAGGGACAATAGGCATCAGACCCAAACATTTATAAACTTAGAAGTAAGGGAAGGGGCACGATCCAATGGCCTCTAACCAAGAGATAAGTATCAGGTCACAAGGGAAAGAAAATGAAGACACAGTTTTGTGAGTTCAGAATTCTGCCTAGAATCAGCCCTGGCAAACTGCATTGGAAAACAAAATAAAATAACACAGATCATTGTGATGACAAGTAGGTATTTTAATCTACTCTGCTCAAATATGTCAATAAGAACTTGCAAGCAATACTTCTTATCCTATGAGAATTAGCTATATTCTCTTTCAATGACAAGATTTCTCTAAGAGTAGAGAGTTCAATTTAGTTCAGCCAGCACCCATCATGCCCCTATTACATGCTCTCACACTGGAAGTTCTTGCAATGACAGGGAATCAGTTCTCTCAACTAGTAGTAAACTCTGAAAGGTCCACTCTGAAAGATCAAACAAGGGTTCAGAAGTAATGTGCTATTCACATAAACTTTAGGGATGTTTACACAGAATCCATTGTTTCTGTTCCACTTACAGTTGGCTTGTGACTGTCATATTTGAGAGAGAGAAGATGGCTGATGAGGGTGTGATTCTCAAAAGCCTATAGTGCTCTTCAAAAGAAAAGTCACCACTTTTGCGATAATCGGAGCCCAGCATACTGAAGAACTATGGAAGATATGGAAACCTGGGGTGCATAGAGAACTAAAGACAGGCACGAACTGCATGGAAGACTTCAAGAACAGGTAACTGGTAACCTGTGGGATAACATATGCCAAAGAATATCCGGGGTCTTGATGACCATGAGGGTCTCGGTAGCAGAGCAGAGGAAGGGTAAACTGTAAATGGTACTGTGTGTGTTGTTGTTTTTTAATTTTGTTTTCCACTTGTTTGTTGTCAGTACAGAGAAAAGCTATTGATTTTTTTCTGTGCTGATCTTGTATTCTGTGACCTTTCTGAACTCACTTAATACTAAGACTTGTTCATTGGTTGGTAGGTTTTAGATTCCTTGGGATTTTCTACATAGACAATCGTGTCATCTGCAATTAAAGACAGTTTTATTTCTTCTCCAATATACATGTATATTATTTCTTTTTCTTGCTCAGTTTCACTAGGACTTCAGGCACTGTTTACAAGAATAGTGATGGCAGACATCTTTGACTTGCTTCTGAAGAGGGAAAGCATTTTGTCTTTCACCATTAAGTAGGTTTTTGTTGAGACTCTTTTTGAGTGAGGATATTCTCCTGTATTTCTAGTGTACTGAGAGTTTTATTATGAATGAGTGTTGAATTGTGTCAAATGTGGGGTGTTTTTTTGGAAAATTGGTAAAGGAGTGTGATTTTTCTTCTTCAGTTGACAAGTTGTCTTACCTTGATTGAGTTTTAGATATTGAGCCAAACCTGTATACCTGGAATAAATCCCACTTGGACGTATTATTCCTTTTATACATTGTTCTATTTGATTTGCTAAAGTTTTGTCAAAGATTTTTATACCTAAGTTCATGAGAACTATTGCTCTGTAGTTCTCTTTTGGAGGCCATTTGTCTGGTTTTTTGTTATCAGGGTAAAACTGGCCTCATAAAATGAGACATGTTTCCTTCTCTTCTATTTTCTAGAAGACATTGTAGAAAATTTGTGTTAATTTTTTGAATGTTTGATAAAATTCAAACATGGGCCTGGATATTTATTTTTATAAAGAGTTTTTTTTAACATAATAAATTATATTCCTTTGATTATTGTTGGTCTATTCAAGTTGTTTATTTCATCTTGGCTGAGTTTTGGCAGATTGTGATTTTTAAGCAATTGGTTCATTTTTTTTCTAAGTTGTCGAACTTGTAAGTATAAAGTTGTTCATAGTTAATCCTTATTATCCTGTTAATAGTTGCACGACCTATAATTATATTCCTTGTCATTAAGTATATTGGTGACTTTTTTCATCTTTGTCAGTCTTACTAGAAGTTTATCAATTCTATTGATTTTTTTTCAAAGCACCAGCATTTTGGTTTATTAATTCTCTAATATTGTCCTATTATAAATTCTATTTATTTCTGCTACCTTGATACCTGCTATCCATCCTTCTGCTTCCTTTGCGTTTATGTTTATCTCATCTTTCTAATTTCTTGAGATAGGAACTCAGATGATTGATTTGAGATTTTTCTTCTTTCCTAATGTAAGCATTGAGTCCTCTCAGCACCACTTTAGCTGCATCTCATAAATTTTGGTACTGCGCTTTCACTTTCATTCAGTTTTATGTATTTTTAAATTTCCTTCGAGATTTTCTCTTTGACCCATGTATTATTTAAAATTGCTTGTTTCATTTCTAAGTATGTGGAGATTTTCCTGTTGTCCTTCTGTTAGTGATTTCTAGCTATGTTATTACATTATGGTCAGAAAGCATATTCTGTGTGATTTCAAATTTTTAGATTGCTTAATGTTATTTTTTTATGATCCCAGGATATGGTCTATATTGGTGAATTTCCATGGGGCTTAAAAAGAATATAGTCCTTTTGTGTTGGATGGTGTATTCTATAAATGTCAGTTGCATCCTATTGTTTGTGTTGTTCAGTTCTATAATAGTTATCAGTTTTTGAGAGTATAATGTTGATGTCCCTAATTATAAGCATTCTGTGTTTTAACAATCCCTCCAAATGATTATGACATGCACTAAAGTTTGAGAACCTCTGGCCCAGAGTAGAGTAACTCAATAAAGTTAGCTGACTTGAGTAAAACTTCACTATTTTATAAACTATAAATGATAATGTTTTAATGAACTTGATACTGTTTTTCAGTGACTAGAAAAAGTTATTCCACATTAGAAGGTAGAAATATAAGGGAAGCTTTCACCCTATTTGTTTTCCCATATATAATTAAAATAAGCAATCAGTTGTGCCACTACCTAACCCCATGGGGACAGGTCTACCGCAAGTAGAACTACACATGGGAGAGTACCCAGAAAACTTGGGAATTTTAGCTAAAGCCAAGTTTTATTTTTAAAACAAAACTTTAAACTTAAGTGATGATCCACTTAATCACTTAATTCATCATTTCTGATACTGGTCTATATATTTACATGTGCACTCAATTATTGAATGTTTTTTGATCTCCTCTTATGTTCCAATAACTGTATAAGGCACTAAAAATACAACAGAGAACAAGACATGGAGTTCAATATATACACAGATAATTATTTTGTTTGTAATTATAATAAATACTAGCAAAAAGGACAAAATACTAAGATAGCATATAACAACAGCAGGCCTAGCCTGGTCCAAAAAGATAATGGAAATTTTCCTGACTACCTGACAGGTAATCTGAAATTTAAAGGAAGAATTAGACTTGACCTAGTGAAGAGGAAGGAGATGAGGTTAAAAACCAAAGAAGTTGCATTTACCAAAGCTAAAAGAAATATCTTGGCCTTATACTGGGAAGTAAAGATACACTAGCAAGGAAATCAGGCTGATGGTAGGGTCTAAAGCAGTGGTTCTCAACCTTCCTAATGCCACGACCCTTTAATACAGTTCCTCGTGTTGTGGTGACCCCCAATTTCATTGTTACAAATTGAACATAATTAAAGCATAGTGATTAATCACAAAAATAATATGTAATTATATATGTGTTTTCCGATGATCTTAGGGGACCCCTGTGAAAGGGTCGTTCGACCCCCAAAGGGGTCGCGACCCACAGGTTGAGAACCGCTGGAAGGAAGGACCATCTACCTAAAATGGTCTATATGGAGATCACAGCTTTCAGCCAACTCAAGTGCATCTCACTAAGTCAGTGAAACAGATTTTAGTAGGCTCCTTTCACCAAACCTACTATGCTCCGGGAACAATACCAGGAGTCTGCTGAACATTCATGCCTGCAAGTTCGTGGGTCTACATCACTACGTTGGTTCTACTAGAATGAAGGCCATGTGGGGCATATAGGAAAGGGGAGAGGGAAAACAATCCAATTCTGCATTTGGAGACATTCCTCCATTAATCCCTGGGCATTGGAGAGGATAAGCAAGTAACCCAAAGATAGGAAAGAACATTAACTTTTGGGAAGTGCTTACTACATGCCAGGCACTAGACTCAGAGTTGTCTGTGTTTATCTCTTCTAGCCTTTATTACAACCCTAAGAAACGGGCAGTACTTTTCTCATTTTAAAGATTTTTTTTAAACTGGCTTATAAAGAGAGGGGAAGAGAGAAGGAGTGAGAAAGAAAGAAGCATTCGTTATCATCCCACACCTGTCAGAATGGCTATCATCAACAAATCAACAAACAACAAGTGTTGGAGAGGATGTGGAGAAAAAGGAACCCTTCTGCACTGCTAGTAGGATGCAGACTGGTGCAGCCACTGTGGAGAACAGTATGGAGATACCTCAAAAAACTAAAAATGGAACTCCCATTTGACCCAGTGATCCCACTACTAGGAATATATCCCAAGAAACCAGAAACGCCACTCAGAAAGGATATATGCACCCCTATGTTCATAGCAGCACAATTCACCATAGCTAAGATTTGGAAACAGCCTAAGTGCCCATCAGCAGATGAATGGATTAGAAAACTGTGGTAGGGTGGGGGAGGCCAGGGGATAGTCAAGGGCAGGGAAAAAAAAAAAACAAACACATATGTAATACCCTTTGTAATACTTTAAGCAATTTAAAAAATTAAAAAAAAGAAAACTGTGGTACATATACACAATGGAATACTATGCTGCGGTAAAAAAAAAAAAAAAAAGGAACTCTTGCCTTTTGCAACAGCATGGATGGAACTGGAGAGCATTATGCTAAGTGAAATAAGCCAGTCAGAGAAAGATAAATACCACATGATCTCACTCATTTGTGGATTATAGAGAACAACATAGACTGATGAAAAGGGACAGACCCAAAGACTGAGAAACAGCAATCAGGCTATCAATCCCCAGAAGGAAAGTAGGGGAGGGTGGGGGTAAGGGGAAGAGATCAACCGAAGGATTTGTATACATGTATATAAGCCAAACCAATGGACATGGACAACAGGGGGATGGGAGCATGAGTGTGTGGGGCTGGGGAGCAGGGGGGGGGGGGGAGGTTGGGGGTTAATGGGGGGGGTGAGGACACATTTGTAATACCTTAACTAATAATAATAATAAAAAAAAGAACAGAGAAAAACCAAAAAAAAAAAAAAAAAAAAAAAAAAAAAAAAAAGAAAGAAAGAAGCATTGATGTGAGAGCAGAACATCGATCAGCTGCCTCCTGCAGGCGCCCCCTCCGGGGATCGAGCCTGCAAACCAGACATGTTCCCCTGCCTGGAATCGAACCAGTAGGGAACCCAACCAATTGAGCCACAACGGCTAGGGCTATTTTTCTCATTTTAAAACATGAAAAGCAAGACTCAGAAAAGTGCAGTAACTTTCTCATGGTAAAAGCTGGTAAATAGCGAAGTCAAGAGCCGAATTCAGGGCCTTGTGTGAAAGCAAGCTGGGCTGATTTATACTTGGAGCTGCTGCCCTAGGAGCTATGTTCCATCCCATGGACACTAGTCTGATTTTTCTTCTATTCTCATTGTTCCTTTTCCTTGCTTTCTTGGTCAGCCTCCACCCCAGACCTGCCCCTGTATGGCTCTCCCTCTTATATCCACCAAACTCCTTCTGGAATACTCAAAAACCAAAGCAAGATTTTTTCCCCCAATATGAAAAACCTGAGAGCTAATAAGCATAATGTCAAGAATTGATACTGCCAGCCATATCACCTTACGAAAGTCCAAATCCATTATTTTACCCTCCCTCCTTTATCACAGTGATGTAAACAAAATTTTAGGACTCAGAGTCTTAAAGAAAACATTTTTTAGCTCTGCTACTGATATATTACTCTGTTTCAAGATCTTATTGCTATTGTATTGGTCTGATTTTATTTGGATTCTAATATTTCTTTGGGGGAATGTAACATCTGTAAAATATATTTATGTAGCTGCAATAAAAGAATTGAGATGGCTGTGAAGGGAACAAAAGAGAACAAAACACTAAAAGATTCTGGGAGTTAGTGTGGATATTCCATTTCTGTTATCTAGTATGGAATTCATACAGGAACAATTTCCTAAAGTACACAGATAAACACTGAAAAGCCAAAATATAATTTCAGTGGGGAATAAGGTTGTGTGTAAAAAAAATAGATTGTGTGTAGTGGGCTTTTTTTCTATTCTAGACAAATAAAGAATATAAAGTCCAGAAAACTATGTTTTCCAAGTTCTGGCATACACATTAATAATGACTTTAGATTTTAATCAATCGTGAAACACACAAACATAATTCACCCAGGCTGTAGTGGGAACTATCAAGTCGAATGAGTATAAAAACATGTGAATACTATTTGCAATAGGAGTGGTTTAGTTTGATGAAAAAAATACTAAATATCTATGAAGCTCGTGTATTTTATTTTCTTCATCTCTAGAACAAGGCACCAATAAGCATTATTTTAAAATGATCCAATTTTGAGTGTTGTTTCGAACAAAGGTTATTTTTTTATACTTTAGATGAACAAATGTTATACAAACATCAGCATTAGGTTGATATCACTGCCCAGCCAAGCAGAGTCCTGGAGAGTTCAAGGAAAAGGAATAGAAAACCAGCCCCACTTACTAGGAGCTGCCCAGGAATACTGGCAGAGCCTGATATTGTTGAAAAGTAGAGTGAATTATTTGGTTTCCTATGTGGCATTTACTTTTGAATCTCTACATTATAATTGGAACATAGATTTACATCCTTAGAGGGGGAAAACTGCCAAGAGAAATATTAACCTGACCCCCAGCGACCTAAATTAAAATGCTCATTCAGTGCTAATGAACAGACTCGGAAATCCTCTCACTCCAGGTTAGGGAAATCACAGGGGAGAGGCTCTTCACTGCTCTTAGAAAAAAACTCTCAGAGTTGACCTTTATCTAAAAGATATTCAAGTGGGTGGGCCTACACTGACCAATTGATTAAGTTACTACCCTAAAAGTGAGCATGTTTATATATGTGTATGGGCATGTGTGTCTGTGGTGATACTTAGGTAGGGGAGGAATCTGTCGTCACCCTTAATCAAATATCAGATATGCTGAGAGCTAGATCCTGATATCTATAAACTGTGTCTGGACCCACCTCCCTCACCAACACCTCTCAGATGCATTTATCTTATAAGGAATCGCCTGGATTACCACACACATATCCAATCAACCTAGGAACACATGTGTGAAGCCAATGTGATTCAGCCAGTCTTTACTGGTCACTTACATGCTGTGAGCACACATGGACAGCAGCGCTGGAGATAGGAGGATGAGTGGAGGCCTTGATATTTCACCAGCGAAGGAATAGTGAAGGGAATGAGGAGGACCCTGCAGGTGGAGTAAACCACATGAGTCATGGAAGCAAGGGTGTCATATGAAAATAGCAAAGCACAAAATAGTCGGGTTGGTCTCAATGTATCTATGAGCAATTAGGAGTCATTGAGAGGTTTTTACGGTTTCTGTTTGGGAAGAAATGAGAGCACCAGATCCATGTTTTAAATACATGACTCGGGCAGCACTGTGGGAAAGGGATTGGTATGGAGAAGTCTGGAAAGCAGTGGGAGAAGTCAAGAAGCTATTTTCATAGTGAAGAGATAATATAAGAGGACAGCAGAAGTGGAAAGTGGGTGAGTTTTAAGGAATATAATTTACAAAAACAATTCTGAAAGAGATAGAAAACCTAAAGAAAAGCTAAAATAGAAGAAATAGAAAATGTCAGAGTTACTACCACCCTCTCATCAACACAGATACACACGTACGTACACACACACACACACACACACACACACACACACACACACACACACACCAAAAGACAAATAATTCCAGTGCTACTTACATTATTTCAGAGTATAGACAAAAGCATGTGTAAATAAAACATTGCAGTAATACCTAAACCTGACAGAGCACAGCCCTGGACAGTGTTGTTCAGCAGTTAGCGTGTCAGCCTGCACACCTAAGGGTCAAGGGCCTGATTCTCAGTCAAGGGCATGTAACTGGGTTGCACATCTCTCTCTCTCTCGCTCGCTCTCTCTCTCTCTCTCTCTCTCTCTCTCTCTCTTCCCCTTCCTTCCACTCTCTTTTAAAAATCAATGGAAAAAATATCCTCTGGTGAGAATTAAAAACAAAATTATTTTAATAAAACAAAAATTACAGAGCACACAAAAAAATACCAACCTACAGATGAATAGTTCAAGAATGTCCAATGCAAATTGCCTAACTGAAGTATCAGCAAACAGAATCCAGAATTATATTAAATGAACAAGGGAAATTTATTTTAGAAATTAAATGCATATATTTAGTCACAGCTATATATTTAATGTTAAGAAATTATCAAGGATTATCTCCAAACATTCTGCAAATGCATTTTGAAAAATTTGGCATCCATCTGTTTATGACTTTACCTATTTTTCTATTGGGTTACAAGTCTTTTTTATTAATTTGTAGAGTTCATATGGGAAAAATATTAATTTGTAGGAGTGCTTTCATGCAAATTCCTCTGTGGCAAATATTTTCTCCCAGTCTGTGGTTTGTCTTTTAATTCTCCTTATGGTTTCTTTTGAAGAACAGAGGTTTTTAATTTTAATCTAATCAAATACATTAATATTTTCCATTTTGTTTCTTATTATTTAATCTAAGCATCATTTTCCAAAAATTCTGAAGAAGTTTTATGTTTCAACATCTGCTCTTAATAAAATTAAGATTTTTTTAAAGTATGTTTTTATTTATTTTAGAGAGAGAGGAAGGGAGAGGGAGAGAGAGTGGAGGGGGAAAAAAAAACTTCAATGTAAGAGAAACATTGATTGTACACACCCTGACCGGGGATCGAAGCTGCAATCTGCATGTGCCCTGACAGGGAATTGAACCAGTGTCCTTCCAGTGCATGGGATGATGCTCAACCAACTGAGCCACACCCGCCCAGGCTAAAATTAAGCTTTTAATAAAATGGAACACATACACCTTCTTAACATAATAAAACACATACATTCAATGACAAAGTTAGTGCCATGCTTAATGAGGAAATATAAGAAATATCTCATTAAAGACAAAACCTTACAAAGATGTTCTTCAAACCACCACTATTCAACATTTTTCTGCACATAACAGGCAAAGCAATTAAAGGAGAGAAAGATACATAAAGTATGTGAATTGGAAAGGGAGAGGTTAAATTACTTGAATATGGCAGGATCTTACACCTGGAAAATCTAGAAGAATTCACTGAAAAACTATTATAAACAACAAGAAAATTGGTCAAAGTAACTAAATGCACCATTAATATTCAGAAATCAATAACTCATTAATGAAACTAATAACCAACTAAAAAGTCTAGCCATTTTATACAATAGAAATACATTTTTTAAAGCCTGCAAGATCGACATTATTAAATGTTTAAAATGCTATGAAGACCTAAAAGAAGAATTGCACTGGAAAGTCATATACTCTCTGACAGCAAGATTAAATATTATGAAGGTGATATACCTGTAAATATAACATAATCCTATTAAAAGTATCAAACCAGCACAGCCAGTGTTGCTCAGTGGTTGAGCATCAACCCATGAACCAAGAGGTCCCTGGTTTAATTCCCAGTCAAGGCACATGTTGGGGTTGCAGACTCGATTCCCAGGTTCCCAGTAAGGGCCGTGTGGGAGGCAGCCAATCAATATTTCTCTCTCATTGATGTTTCTATCTCTCTAACCTTCTCCCTTCTCTCTCTAAAAAAATCAATAAAAACACATTTTTAAAATATCAAACCAATTTCTTTTAACTAGACACGCTTATTCTAACGAAAAATATACACAAAGATAGGATAATTCTGAAAAAGAAGAAGAAAAGGGAAGGCTAGCCCTAAAGATATTGAAATGTACCTATATAATAATGTACTAAAAATTAAAAGTGAGATATTGCAGCAATAACCAAGGAGACATAGCAACTCAACAGAAAAATAAAGTGCCAGAAAGAGGTCCAAACACCTGTAAGAACATGTTATATAATAAAGGTATTATTTCAAATTGGCTGGGAAAAGTTGGCACTGAGAAATGGCCAGCATGAGGTGATGGCACCACAATGGTGATATAGAAGAGCATGCCAACTTCCAGGGCCCCTGGATCAGGCCTTGTCATCTATCACTGGCCTGAAACATTGCACTCACCTACAAAACCTCCAGCTGTGTACCTGAATATCCCTGCTGAAACCGTCATCAGCCTCCACTGCCATGTGCTGTGGTGAGTCTCAGCATCCATAGTAATGCATGCCAACAACCAGTGTGCTCACAGTTAGGCCTGGCCCTTGCTGCCTGCCCAGGCCCCCACCACTACGTGTGTCTACAACCAGCCCCTGCCATTACACAGGCACCTGCAGCTGGACCCAGCAACCAAGTACCTGCACTCCACTGGCTCCAGCCACCACTGTTGCTGGTTCCTAAGTGCTGGACCTCAAGGCAACCCTGAGAACCCCCATAGTCCTTGCAGACACTGCAAACCAGCCCACAGTGCTCACTAAGGACCACAGAGTAGCCAGTGCTGTGAACCTCAGAGCTTGAGCCAAAGAGACATCATGCCCCCTCAGATGCCTGCGCTTAACATCCTGCAACACCAGACCCAGGCTCACAACACAATCCAGCACACACCACCTGCAGGTGAAAGTCTCCCTTACCAAGGTCAGTCCATAAAGTCTAGAAGAGGTGAGTGCTTCTTCAAAAATCACAGACACCTAGACAAAGTTACAAGGATCATAAAGAAGCAGGGAAGCCCTGGCTAGGTGGCTCAGTTGGTTGGAGCATTGTCCCATACTCCAAAAGGTTGCAGGTTTGATCCCCAGTCAGGGCACATATTTAGGTTACAAGTTTGATCCCTAGTCAAGGTGCAATAAGGGAGGAACTCAAGAAACTAGAAAAATGATTAAATAAGCCCCAAAACAATAAAATACATAAACTTCACCAAGGAGATAAAAGATCTGCACACTGAAAACTAGAAAACTTGATGAAAGAAATAGAAAAAGACACAAACAAATGGAAAGACAGGAATATTTTTGTATGGATTGGAAGAATTAATATTGTTAAAATGTGTATGGAACCAACAAAAAGAAAAGATCCCAAATATACAAAGCAATCCTGAGAAAGTGAATAAAGTTGGAGGCATCATGCTTCCTGGTTACAAACTATCCTACAGAGCTATAGTAATCAAAACAGTATGGTGCCAGTATAAAAATAGATACATAGGCCAATGGAAAAGAACTGATGGCCCATCCTATCTAATAAAAGAGAAACATGGTAATTAGCCATACGTCCGCTACCCTTCCCATTGGCTAATCAGGGCAATATGCAAATTAACTGCCAGCCAAGATGGCAGCTGGCAGCCAGGCAGCTTGAAACGAACATGGGGCTTGCTTGCTTCAGTGACGGAGGACTCCAACGTTCCCCACCCACCTTGCTGGCCTCTGAGCTTGCAGTCTGAAACATTGTTACAAATATAGAAGCTAAACAAAACCCCAGAAACCTGCTTTCAGCCAGCCGGGATCCCAGAGCTGGAGTTGATACAGTGTTTCGATTATAGAACCCAAACAAACCAGATACCTGCTTTCAGCAGCAGAGGCCTCAGAGCTGGAGCCAGAGCTAAAGCTGGCCCAGAATAAAAAAAAAAAAAAAAAAAAAAAAAAGAGTGGTTGGGAGCTTCAGTCACCCGCCAGCCTGAAAACAGCTCTCAGCCCCTCACCCAGACTGGCCAGGCACCCAAGTGGGGACCCCCACCCTGAAGGGGGTGTGACCAGCTGCAAACAGCCATCATCCCCTCACCCAGGCTGGCCAGGCACCCCAGTGGGGACCCCCACCCTGATCCAGGACACCCTTCAGGGGAAACCAGCCAGCCCCCACCCGTGCACCAGGCCTCTATCCTATATAGTAAAAGGGTAATATGCCTCCCAGCACCGGGATCAGCGGAGCCGAGAGGCCTCCCGGCACTGGGATCAGCGTGATGGGGGGCAGCGCCCAAACCCCCTGATGGCCCTGCGGCTCTGTGTGTGACAGGGTGCGGCGCCCCAACGCCCCCCCACGGGCCCTGCTCTGTGTGTGACGGGGTAGAGCCATAACCTCCCCATCGGCCCTGCCCTGAGTGTGAGAGTGGCGCGCCCCAACCCCCTGATCGGCCCTGCTCTGTGGGTGATAGAGGGCGGTGCCCCACCCCCCCCCCCCCACCCCCACGGGCCCTGCTCTGTGTGTGACAGGGTAGAGCCATAGCCTCCCCATCGGCCCTGCCCTGTGTGTGACAGTGGCGGCGCCCCAACCCCCTGATCGGCCCTACTCTGTGCGTGACAGGGGGGAGCTCCCCAATCCCCTGATGGGCCCTGCTCTGTGCGTGACAGGGGGTGGCGCCGCCACCTCCCCATCGACCCTGCCTTGAGTGTGACAGGGGGCGGTGCCCCAACCCCCCAATCGGCCCTACCCTGAGCGTGACTGAGGGTGGCATCGCAACCTCCAGATCCGCCCTGCTCTGTGCATGACAGGGGGCGGCGCCCCAACTCCCCAATCGGCCCTGCTCTGAGCCCAACCAGGGGCTGCAACTAGGGATTGGGCCTGCCCTCTGCCACCCGGGAGCGGGCCTAAGCCAGCAGGTCGTTATCTCCCGAGGGGTCCCAGACTGGGAGAGGGCACAGGCCGGGCTGAGGAACCCCCCTCCCCCCCGAGTGCACAAATTTTTGTGCACCGGGCCTCTAGTAAATAATATTTGACAAGGGAGCCAAGAATACTCAAGGGAGAAAAGACAGTCCTTTCAATAAATGATGCTATGAACATTGGATATTTACATACAAAAGAAAGAAAATAGACCCCTATCTTACACCACTCACAAAAATTAACTGTAAATGGATTAAAGACTTAAATGTAAGAACTGATACCATAAACTCTTAGAAGAAAACTTGGGGGAGAATCTCCTTGACATTTGTCTTGGCAATGATTTTTTTATATATGCCACCTAAAGTAGAAGCTACAAAAGCAAAAATAAACAAGTGGGGCTAAATCAAACTAACAGATTCCTACACAGCAAAAGAAACAATCAGAAAATGAAAAGTTAAATAATCCAATTTAAAAATGGACAAAAGACCCTGGCCTGTATGGCTAGATGGTTAGAGCGTGAGCCCATGCACTAAAGGGTCCTGGGTTTGATTCTAGTCAGGATTACATACCTGGGTTGCAGGTTAGATCCATGGCCCAGGTCAGGTGTGTGCAGGAGGCAATCAATTGATAAGTCTCTCTCACATTGATGTTTGTTTCTCCGTGTCTCTCTCTCTCTTTCTCTCTCTCTTTTCCCTACCCCCCCCCACTCTCTCTAAAAATCAATGAAGAAAATATCCTCAGGTGAGGATTAACAAAAACATTTTAAAATGGACAAAAAACTTGAATAGAGAGCTTTCTAACAGTGACATACAGATGACTAATAGGTGCATATTACTAATCATCAGGGAAATGCAAATCAAAATTTAAATGTAAAAAACTGAAACCAAAATGTATAAAAATTATTTTTCTATAATGTTAAAATTTTAAAAATGTATAAAATTTATTTTTCAAATATCAGAGTAGGAAAGCCTTTAAGTATAACTCATAACCCAAAAGTAATTTTTTAAAATTCTGAAAAATTCCAGTGCATAAAAATAAAACAACTTCTGTTTTAAATAAATAAATAAATAAAGCCATGGTAAATATGTCCAAACTAAAAAGTTTGCAACAATTATCATAGGCAAAAGGCTAATTTTCTTATTTAAAACATCAACATACAGGGGAAAAAATGGGCAAAGAAAATAAATAAAGAGTTCAGAAAAAAATACAGTTAGTTTTTAAATATATTGCTAAATGCAAAAGCTTACAAAGTATACTTTAAGACAATGTTAAATTAAAATTACACTACAGGGCTTCAAAATGCATGAAGCAAAAACTAGCAGGAGAAATAAACATGCAATTTATAATTAAAGATGTACTTGAGCAACACCATCAACCCTTGACCTAATTGATATTTATAAACCACTATACCCAAAACCAGCAGAATACTCTTTTCAAGTGCACATGGAATATTCACCAAAATATATCACATGGTAAGACATAAAACAAGCCTCAATAAATTTCATCGGAAATCATATACATTCTCTGACCAAAACTGCATTAAATTAAAATTTAAAATCAGATAGGTATTTGGGGAAAATCCCTATATACATGGAAATTAAAAAACACATCTGTAACACACCAAAGGGTCAAAGAAGAAATAACAAGGGGAATTAGAAAATATCTTCAACTTTAAAAAAATGAAAATAATTTATCAAAATTTGTGGTAGGTAGTTAAAGTGGTGCTTAGAGCAGTGGTTCTCAACCTTGGCTGCACATTAGAATCACCTGGGAATCTTTTTAAAATCCTGATTTCTAGGCCTCATCCTCTGGAAATTCTGTTTCCAAAGAAGAATTTCAAAGAAACAGAATTTCCGGAGGATGAGGCCCAGAAATCAGGATTTTAAAAAGATTCCCAGGTGATTCTAATGTGCAGCCAAGGTTGAGAACCACTGGCTTAGAGGGAAAATTAAAGGTTTAAATGATTAATCATAAAAGAAGGAAAATTTTAAAAGCCTCCAATTAATTATCTAAGTCCCTCTTAAGATGCTAGAATAAGAAGAGCACATTAAGAACCAAAGTATGTAGAAGGAAAGAAATAATAAAAATAAAAGTAGTAATCATAGCTATAATATACAGAAAAACAATAGAAATAATAGAGCATAGTAATCATAGATAGAGCATACAGAAAAACAATAGAGTCAATAATTCCCAAATTTGGTTCATTGGGAGAAAAAAAAATCAATAAAAAATAAACTTCTAGCTAAACTATTCAGAAAAAAAAAGAGAAAACAGATGATCAATATCAGAAATTAAATATTCCACCGACATTAAATAATAAGGGGAATATTGTTGACAACACCAATAAATTCAATAACCTAGATGAGATGAAGGAATTCTTTGAAAGATATAGACTACCAACGCTCAATGGTGGATCAAAGCTCAATGGCCTAGAATGGATGCTTCACTGATTAGTTCAGTGCAACAGTTAAGGCAGAAATGAAACCAAGCCCATACAAACTCTTCCAGAACATAGAGGAATGCCAAAGTCAGCACCAGATGTCCCTGACTAGAAAGCCTTCCCAGTGTTTCAGAGAGTGGCTCTCTCAAACCCTTAGGAAAGCACAGTTCCACACAGGGGGACCCCAAAAAATGTACACACACTTTAACAACTGGTTTCTATTACATTTTGAAAGTGAAATGTATTTGAATAAACCCTGCCTTTATAATTATTCAAAGTATGTCTACATTTTTTGGCGGGGACACCCTATAGATTAAGTGAAAGGAAAGAGTAAGAAATATGTGCAAATATCCTCTGCCCACTTTGTTACCCAGTTTGAAATCATCCAAACAGCTTCTTTGGTGTGTGCTTTGGTAAATGGTTTTTAAGACACTTCATCTGAGATTCTGATCTAAGGTGACCTACCATCCCCCTGTGCAGCACTGAGTCCTGCATCCTGAGAAACCTCCCAGTCCCAGGAACCCTGGAATGAGGGCCACCCTTTCTGACCCTGAATTCCCTTGCTCTGTAAACCCAAAACTTACTTTAACCTTCAAGGAAATTCTGCTTTTTTCATTTTGCTTCTTCCTTTACTCCCACAAATTCCAATCAAAAGATGATTTAATTACAAAGAATAAAATATCGGCATGAGGGTATCATTCTTATCCTCGTTTTATAAACTCCAGCCCCGGCTGTTTACAAGTACTACTTAACGTGATTTTTTTTTTTTAAAGAAGTCCTAAGGACAGAAAAGAAAATAAGAAAAAAACCTATAAGGGCAATTTTTACATTACAAAAGTTAGAATATTCAAAGCACTGTTTTTCTGTGAACCTAAGAATTTTAACAAAAGGCTTTAGGAAAACAGTATTTGCAAGATAATTGCATTCAGTTGCATCCAGTCCTGAAGGTATGGCTGTATTTACCTCTTATGTACACCAGATGGCAGAAATGAGCGCTATTTGTTTGCTTCTTCCCTTGTAAGATTCTGAATTGAGTTAGATTTTTCTCAGTTCAAAGTCATAAATCAGAACTGTCCTTAGAGTGACCTATGGATGTAAATTACCAGAATTTATCATCTGCTGTTACATATGTGGGATCCTTCCTGATGTCCTGCCTCAGAGAGTCATTTATTAAGTGTGTTCAAAAGGAACTTTTTCCTTTGAGGCCCCACAATGTGGTCACTGCAGTGGAGAGCCCATTTCCATAGTTAATGACATCCCACTCTCTGGGCAAGGGACAAAGATGAAGAACACTTGGGAGGCACGAGAAGGAGCAAAAGGAAGGGGCCAGATAACACATTCCATGTCTTAACATCTGTTACAGTCTCTACAATGAATATATAAACCGAAAAATAAAAAAATCCAGCATCTTAAGAAGTTCCGATTTCTCGTGACTTTCTAAGTCATCAGCTTTGAATAATGTCAATCTTCCTCTGTTCTTGGACCAAAGGCATAAGCCTGCGTCTTTCCATTTGTTATATGATTGGAGCGGTAAAATGTAAAATGCAGTAAAATGTATTCACACTGCACTGAGATATGCAAAGAAAAATATAGCTTCTTTATTTTTCTGTTATCTTGCCAACCTCCCAGTGGGTAAAGGAAAACTTTAAACTTCCTTGGAAATTACACACTTATTAAGCAGTCTGCTTTCAGTTTGCATTAGTTCTTCTCAGGTTAAACTCAGTCTTTTCAGAAAATTTCCCCTCTCTCTCCTCCCTTCTCCTCTCAAAGTGCCATCTTGGGATGGGGTTAAAAAAAAACACACACAAACTTTTGCTTATCCTGGAGACCTTGGAGTGTGACAAGAGAAAAATTCTGAGATGCCCCAAATTACATGACAGTGGGCCAGAGAGTGAGAGAAAGAGACAAAGAGTAATGAGCCAGCTAAGAGCTGCAGGCCAGCTAAGGAAACACTATTCACATACCTGAATGGATGTTGGCGCTCTGAATCAACTTCCAGGCAGCTAGCTAGAGAGGTAACTGACCCCCAGACCTCCACATCTTGCACATGCATGAACTTTCAGGAATACTGCCCTGAACCAATCAAAAAGTAGTAATTTTTTTTTTCTTTATGAACTGTGCACCTATCCCAGAATTGCTCCCGCTTCAACTTTTCCTGTCCCCCACCCCTTATCCATAGCCAATGTAAATATTTTCAAAATAACATCTTTCTTCCCAAAAACATGAAGTATAAAAGAGCCCAACAACTCCAGGGAAACGGACCTGTCTTTCCCACCTAGCCCTGCCATTCCTGGCCTAAACGCCACGCCCCGGAACCTGTTCCTTTCCCTGGCTAGCATATGTCTCCATCAACCCTATCTTTCAGAAAAGCTTTCAGCCGTGGACGGTTTTGTTCCGCAGGTGTTCCCCAGGCCCCTGCTGGCCTTGGAGAATGTTGTATTTTCTGCACCTGGTCACACTCACCCTGTGGGCATCCACACCTGCCATCCACTCTCTCCCTCCATTCCCTCGGGGCTCTGCAGACCTCCCTGCTGATTTAGCAACACCAGTCCCAGCTCTTTTCTCAACTAAATATCCCTCCTGAGATGGGCCTTTGGTTCCAAGGGCCAGTGATCCACTCTGCAGCCTTTGGTTTTAAGGTCCCCTACATTCCTAGTAGGATGACCGGCCTTCCTCGCCCTCCACAGGACAAGCCAGGACCTCTGGATGCCTTCTTCCCACATCAGAGATAAGGGCGTCTCTGAGGAGCCAGAGTCAGGCTCTCCCTCTGCCTAACCAAGTTATGCTCTGAATCTTACCAGTTGTAGCTGCTCTTAGGGTACCAAATGGGAAAGAAACCAAGGAACCCTCTGACTTCAAACTCTGTAGTATTCACACACATACAAGCACACACATACACGCACACACATACATACACACACATACATGCACACACACATTCTGGGGTTTTAGCAGAAGCAGGAAAGCCAGGACACACCTTGGATGTCCGACTGCTTCCCTGCCTCCCTCCCTCCTTCTCAATGTCCAGCCAACAGGGTGACACTTCCTTGTCCTCCCTGCCTTGGCCTTCCCAGTATCATTTTCAATTCTGGGGCCATTAAGCTTGGCAGTTCATCCCTTAAGTCTAATTATGACTTTAAGACTACTTTCTTCTACCTGACCTGACTCTCAATATGTGAAAGTTAGGTCTTTGTCCAAAATGCCTTATTTTCCAAACCTTTGCCTCTTGACCTAATGTAGTCAAGAAACAACGTAGTTACCTCTCTGTTCTTATCTGGTATCACTTTTCCTTCACTGGGTAAAGGAAGCCTCAGAGGATGGCCTCATACTTTAGCTGATCCTCTCTCTGGGTTGAGGTTAAAAGAGAATGAGATTTAGGGGGAACTGAATATAAATCATTTTTCACATATTATCACTTCCAGGGGTTAAGAACTCTATGTGTAAAGTGTTTAAAATAGGAGTTGGCACATAAGCACAGCTATTATCGTTATCAATATTATTTAATGAGTGCAAAGTAAAAGGCCTGCACACCAGAAATAAGGAGACAATGTGAGTTGTCTTGTTGAGATTGATTATTATGTAGGAAGGATTAAAAATGGCAGCAGAGTAAGTGGATGCTGCACGGACATGCTCCCAGGAACAAACTGAAATTACAACTACAATACAGAAAAGTTGCTTCAGCTATAAGTTTTATGGAATAATCAACGGAAGAGTCATAGGCGAGAACCCTGATACCTGAGGACTGAAAGTGGAGACCACATAGAGACTGGTAGGAGGGGCGGAGGTGCTTGCAGAGGTGTGAAAGGGCTGGCAGGGCCCCCACAGAGAGCAACTGAAGTCCCAGAGAGATATCTCAGCTGTGGGGGATTGCCACTGAGAACCCTGGGGTCTAATCCCCAAGTTGGGCCACCCAGCAGAGAGCACCAAAACTGAAGAGGGTACCCACATGGCATCTGGCTGTGAAATGCAGCAGGGTGCTGTCTGCCAGAGAGTAATAGCTGAAAATTCAGGTACCCTCTTAAAGGGCCAGTGCACAAAATTCCCTGTGGAGCCACTCACCTTGTGCTCCAGCAGAGGGAGGGTAGAGTGGACTGGAGTTGTGTTAGCAGAAGCCAGGATTGGGGACTCGAATTCAAAAGGTAGACACCCCTAGTTTCCCAGGCTGAGTCATTCCCTCACACAGCAGAGGACATCTCTCCCACACAGATATTTGCCTTGCCTGGGGGAAGACAGTGGACCCACCCTATTGGGACATGCCTTACCATAAGGCCACTTAAGAGATTAAAAATAACAATTAGCCTACAGGCAGAAGCAATTGCCCCACCCTGTTGAAAAAAAACTCTTCTTAGCCACACTTGAGGACAATTGCCTGGGAAAAGGGGGATTCAAGTTGAATCCTATGGGTCTGTAGGCAGAGGTGGTCTCTGGAGGCTTTGAGTCTTTGCCTGATCTAATTAGTCAGAAACAGCCTTTAACACTGGCCTGTACTAGAGATTGAGAGGCATAGAGGATCTACCTAGTACATAGAGATTGGTTATTATGAAAACTTACTCTTATGACACAAGGTACCTTTGAATTTCCATTTTTAAAATGTTAAAGATATAAAAAGTGAGAAAAACTTAAGCATGAAATCAGAATATACTTTGCATTGGCTCTGTGAAAAAAGGTTGATTGCCCAATATAACATCTGAAACAAGTAACCTCCCGTTTTCTTTCTTTTTTTTTTCTTACTTTGACTGCATGATGAATGAGTGTTGTACTTAAAAATGATACCAACACATTTTTTTCCCACATCAACATAAAGTCAGTTGCCTCACCTCAGAAAATAAGGGGTAATGTGGCACATAAAGGATGTTAAAGCAGCTACAGCTGGCAGCTAAAACAAAATCATTTGAAAAGAAAATTATCGACAGAAAATCATTGACTCCTCATGGTGGAGCCATTAGGGTGGGAAGGACAAAGAGAAGCTACACAGCTAATTACAGCTAATAGAAGTTGCTTCAGCTATAAGTTTTATGGTCAAAACATTCAAATTTGAAATGTACATGTTGTTTCTGTTTTTTCTCAATGTGACAGTTGCTAGCCCTGGTCCATTAAGCAGACAGGGCTGGGTGTGAATCTGCCCGGTGAGGTCATATTAACCTCTCTGACGTGGGTTTACCAACCCTCTGGTTCTAGTTTCTTCAGTTAATGAAGTTTTGGTGTTACTGTTTCCAACCTTCTCAAGGACATGCTTATAGATGCCACCTAACCTTTGAGAATAATTACACTCTTTGTTACACAGGACCTAGTATCTTAGAAAATCAATAAGACAATCCAAATGTATAAGACTAAAATAAAAAATCAGTGTAGTAGGAGGGCCAAGTATAGTCTCCAGCCATTTAGATATCTCAAAGGTTATATGATGTTAAAATATCAGAACCATTTGGGGGGACTACTGTTTTCAAGGTGTGGACTTCATAAAAGCCCTCAGGGTTTCATTGTTATGACATCTTTAGTCATCACTTAAGGAACCTGAAGGCCTTGCAGGGCTTCTTGGAGCCACAGTTATAAAACAGAACTGAGAATAAGAGCAGTGGCTGGTAATTTATTGTCTGTAGGACTCTCCCAAAAGTGTGGCCAGATCCCATTGGAAGGCAGAGTACATACAGAGTGCTGCTCCCCTGCGACTCTTCATAGAAGAGGAGTCTAGCTGGGCCTGATGCGTCCTGTGTCGCTGACTGTTATCTTCAGACAGGATTTTGCAAGGCCTGCTCTGTGGGGCCTGGAGGTTCTCCTGCAGTGCTCAGTGGCCACGGTGAGGACCCAGCAGGGCGAGGTTCTCAGTTATTCCGAAGAAAGGGCTTTTCTGTTTTAAAAACAGTTATAAAGCCACTATCCAAAGCCAGTTATCCCCACCCCCCAAACTAGTGTGAACTAAGAACATGTTTTGATAATTGGGGTATAAAAACAACTACAACTGATTGCATGAAAAATATCTTACTAACATTTATTTGAAAATAATGAGAGGTACACACAAAGTCATTCTCAATCCAAGACACACATCTGAATGACTGGGAACTTAAAAAAAAAAAAAAAATAGGCAGCCCTAGCCAGTTTGGCCAGTGGATAGAGCGCCGGCCTGTCGACTGAAAGGTCCCAGGTTCCATTCCAGATAAGGGCACATGCCCAGGTTGCAGCCTCAGTCCCCAGTGTGAGGCGTGCAGGAGGCAGCCAAATCAATGATTCTCTCTCGTCATTGATGCTTCTATCTCTCTCTCCCTCTCCCTTTCTCTCTGAAATCAGAAAATAAAAAAAATTAAAAAAAAACAAACAGGTACTCACCTGAAAAGGTTCTGATTTAATTGGCCTAGAATGGAATTTAGAAATTTGAATTTTTTAAGTTTCCCAGTGATTCTAGTGTGCAGTGGGGATTGATAACCACAGCATTGCAATTATGTGAAGAGATTATACACCCAGAGAGCAGAGAGCAGAGGTACCTCTTACAGGATCCTGAAGCTTCCAGCCAGGCAGAGGCCTCCCAGCATCTGCGGCACTCGAAGGCCACCTGAGGAACAGCTGTTACTCCTAAATATTAATGGAAGCACTTTCCACACCTATGTCAGTCTTAATCACACTATCATTTCCTTTGTCACAGTATTTTCAAAACTTATCATCTTAAGTGTCTGGAATTTCAAAACTAAAGATTCCAGGCTCTCCTCTTCTTGACTCTGATTCAGTGAGTCCATGCCACAGCTCAGGAATCTGTATCTTCAAATGCACCCCAGGGAGCCCTGGCCAGTTGGCTGGGCATCATCCTGTGCACCAAAGGGTTGCCAGTTTGATTCCTGGTCAAGGCACATGCCCAGGTTGTGAGTTTGATCCCCGACTGGGGTACGTGCAAGAGGCAGCAATTGAAACACACGTCGATGTTTCTATCTCTCTCCCTCTCTTTTCCTCTCTGTAAAAATCAATTTTTTTAAAAAAAATTATTAATAACACCTCAGGTAATGCTTATGATTTGACAGACTGGGAACCCCTGCTCCAGAACCTAAATTGCTAAAAGAGCCTCTCAGTACCAGTCTTAAAATTTCGCCATTTCAAGCCATCACACACACCAATTCTAGATCAAGTTTGTAACTTCCTATATCCATTATGGCATTCTGTGCTGCCTAGTGTGGCCTTTCTAGATATTTTAGCTCCCCTCCCCTCTGGGAATTCAGGAATTAGGTCTGGGAAAGAGGGTTCCATCTGGTTTTGAGCCCACAGAACGTGGAGGTTAGGAAAATCCAAAAATTTAACAAAACAAGGCTAATGAAAGGAAGAAGTCACATTTGGAAGTCAAGCAGACAGTACAACTGAAAAGCCTACTGAAGTGTGCTAGCCCATGAGTCCCACCCATGCACCTGCTGGCAAGAAGCAAATGCAACAATAAATAATGAGATAACATTTTTGCACACTTGATGCTGAGCGCTTTACATATATTATCTCATTTAATCCATAGTCTATGAGCTGCATAGTATTGTTGTCCGTTTACCTAGGAGAAGACATAGATGTGTAAACTAAGTAACTTGCCCAGTGACACCCAATGGTGAAAAACATAGACCCAGGAAGCAGGTCCCAGGCTAGGTTGCCTCTGAACCACTGAGCAATACAGTCTCCCACTTACAGAGAACAGAAGCAAGCAGGTTCAGGAAGGAGCCTCAAGTCCATTGTCATCCTCATCCCCTGCTTCCAGGCAACAATTGACCTAAAAAAACACCTAAGCTTAGGCTAGAGGCTAGTGTCCCAGGGAGATGGACGCCCCAGGTATCCCTCTCATGCCTCTTTTGATTAATGATTTGTTGTTGAAAGTTGTTGAACAAAAGTATGTGTTAATCAAATGCAATCTCCTTAGAAATGACTGTATTCCCAAGTATGAGAGGTTTGTTGGGATCCTCTTTATTGCCTGACAACAAGACCAGAATTCTGGTACCTAGCCAGGGTTCTGTGTTCTGCTTCACATTAGTTTTTCATCACGATTCTGAGAAATGGGGCCATTCTCTTGAATGTGTTTCTTGTAGTAAGAGGTTCCAGAACATGGTAATGAGAGAGAGAGAGAGAGAGAGAGAGAGAGAGAGAGAGAGAGCCCACTAAAACCTGGTGTCTCTCCTTTCCTGAGGAATCTGAAAGGAAATCCTTTAGGAAATGGACTATAACGTAAGGAATAAAGGAAAATAAATGGATTGGGAGCTAAACACAGCAAGCTTGGCCTCACTGTGAGCTGTGTGCCCCAGATTAATGACTTCCCTCTCTAAGCTATGATGCTTCATCCTGAAAGGAAGGATAGTATTACCTATCCACAGGCCAAATCTGGCTCCATTGGACTGGTTTTTAAGGCCCTCTTTCCGAACAAGTTTAATTCTTATATTTTTTAGAGGTTGTTTAAAAAGAAAAAGAGGAGGGAAAGATGAGGAAGAAGATACAACAGAAATCCTATGTGACCTGTGGAACTTAAAATATGTACTATCTGGCCCTTTGTAGAAAAACTTTGCTAACCCCTGACCTAAAACCAAGATGATCTGATCTGCTCAGGTTATCATAAACAACAAAGCCAAGATGGGCTGCAGAACCGATATTGTAAACAGTCCTCTAATTAGCTAATTGGCTCCCAAGCAGTCTCTCAGTACTTGACATTCAAATTTGTGCTTCAGCAACATTTCAAATGACCATGGGGTCCCTCACAAATGAGAGAACCCTCAGAGTCATTCTGTGAAAGGCAAAGATCCACTCCATGTTGAAACTACATCCATTATTGCTAAGCACCGAGTAGCACAGAGGTCTTATAACAGAGAAAGAGAGGGGACTGGGAATCCATGCTCCTCCGAAAAGTCACACACAAGCCTAAACAAAGAGAACTGGTGGTGTTCGGAGGGGAAGGGTCAGCTGAACCCTTGCTTGACCTTTCCGGGAAGAGCCAAGAGGCCAGTTTAAAAACCCTGAGGGAGAGAAAAGAAATGGACTTGGATTTGAGAGGCTTCGTGGAATCCCAGCTCAGCCAAAGTTACTACTTTCATAAGTTTAGGCAAGTCCCATTCCCTCTTTAAACCAGTTTTCTCAATTTTAAAAGGTTATCTACATATCTTTTAGAATTGTTTTTTTAATCTAGTATTACTATATGCAATTCATATATGACCACAAAGAATATTCGTCATATATACATTAATCAATTATATATCCTTAATTTGTTCAAACTTTGTAACATATTTTATATTTTCAATTTTATACAAATATAAATAATTTTATCTATAATATATACTTCAAAAATTGAACAAAATGCCATTAACATGCTAAAAAGTACAATAGAAATGCTTACAATACCATGCTAAAACATAGGATAGAAATGCTTATAATAACACTAGAGGCCCGGTGCATGAATTTCTGCACCAGTGGGGTCCCTTGGCCTGGCCTGCGGGATCAGGTCAAAACCAGCTCTCTGACATCCCCCAAGGGGTTCTGGATTTCTAGAGGGCACAGGGCAGGCCAAGGGACCCCACCGTTGCACAATCTGGGCTGGTGAGGGACACGGGAGGTTGGCCAGCCAGGGAGGGACCATGGGAAGGCTCCAGGACATGTCTGGCCTGTCTCATTCAGTCCTGATCGGCCGGACCCCAGCAGCAAGCTAACCTACCGGTTGGAGCGTCTGCCTCCTGGTGGTCAGTGCACATCATAGTGAGTGGTTGAGCGGCCTTAGCATTCATTAGCATATTACACTTTGATTGGTTGAACAGACGACCAGACAACTGGACACTTAGCATGTTAGGCTGTTATTATATAGGATGCTAAAAGGTTGAATAGAAATGCAGTATATTGTGAAAGTCTGAACTTCCCCTCATCAGTATGGTTAGAGAAAAGTAAATGTTTTAGCCAGAATGTGGAGAGCTTGCATTCTCTATGGCTGCCTCCAGCCATCCCCTCAGTGTTTCTGGTTAAGGAACTCATATCCGTCACAGGGAAATTTAGCTTCCATCCAAAAGGAGGGGGAAGAAAACAAAAACAACTCCACTGTAAAACAGAAAGGAAAATGAGTCTGACAGATTTATTCCTTTCTGCATTTCCTGTTGCTGCTTCCCAAGGCCGGCTTTCAAAAGCAAGACTTAGTCCCATGAGACTAACCCCTACAGCGGGGCAGCCCTCAGAGAAAGATCTGCCTCTCCCCCTTCATTTCTTGAATTTAAAAAAAAAAATTCTGGAGCCAAAACAAGTTCCAGGTGTCCCGTGTGTCCAATACTCACATGTAATGATCTCTTTCCCCTGTTTGTATAAGACTTTAGAAAAGAAAGAGGTGAAAGTTGTCAGAGTCCCAAGGATAGGGAAGGGGAACTCAGAGGCACTCCCAGAGGGAAAAAGAGCCATGTGATATTTTCAGAACAAACAGAAATAATGACAAACTAACACTTTCCAAAAAAATGAGAACCATTCTCATTCATGTGTCTGTTTAAAAATGTATGTTTTGTAAGTACATGTAAGTGATACCCCAAAGACAGATTCAGGAGATTGGAGATAGGCAAGCACATAAGGGCAAACTCAGGCAAAGGATGGAATGATTCCATGGGGGCAGAATGGTGAACTAATGTATATTGCATGTCAAAGTTTCTGCCAATTGGGTATGTTCTTATGAAGAATTAATGTTTCACTCACATTCAATACAGTTGACTTGCTCCAGTCGAAATGGACCTAGATAGCTATTTATTATTTGAATGGCTTTAACACAGTATTCTCTATCCTGCAGCTGAAGTTATTGAGTCTAACATGTGGTATTCATTAGGTGAAATCCTGGAGTGTAATTGTCTAGATTTTAGGCATAAAGCTTTGCAATAAAATTTTGCATTAAAAAGAAAGATTTATTTGAAATCTCCTGAGTTCTGCCACCAACATAGTGGAAACAACATCAGTTTTCTTTTTCTTTGGCCTAAAATACACATTTCATTGGCTTCTTGATAGGCAATTACATTCAGAAAAATTAGAGTTACTATTGCAAACAAATTTTAAATAATATTTAGATATTCTTTCTGGAAAATGATTTAAGAAAAAGAATTCAATCCCTCTTGTGATTTCTATACCCTAAGCATTTAATTCCCTCCCACTTTCTTCTTCCTCCTCCTCTTCCCCAATTCCCCACCCCAACCTCTTACTTGAGAATTATAATTACATAAGGAGAAAACAATGTTAATAATCTGAAAAATAACTTGTTAAACTCTGCTAATTAGCAAAATTGTATTTAATCTCTTTTCATATAACTTAGGTTTTGCAATTTATTTTCATTCACTTGTTATTTATTTTCACAGTGAGAAATCATAATGTCAAGAGCCTAAGAAAAATCTGGGAACCTTTTTAAGAGTGAGGTTTAGGAAACAGTTGTGTTGTTGTTTTGTCCTAAGCACCTTTACTTCCAAAAGAGAAACGTTTTAGATTTTCAAATTTTGTTGATGATGAATAAAATATTTAAGATAAGGTCTTCAAATATTGAATAGCTTAATGAAAACTGTACTACCATCAACTCCACAGTAACCTAAGGAGTATGCAACAGAAGATGTCATAGCAAATGACCTAAAGTTTCAAATCATGACACATACCTATACACTAACTAAAAATAATGCATTGCGGGTTGTTGGTTTTTTGCCCCCATTGCCCCCCTCCACCCAGCTCCTGCCCCACCCCAGGCCTTCACCACACTATTGTCTGTGTCCGTGGGCAATGGATATATGCATATATTTTCTTTGATTAAGCTCTTCCAACTCCCCTTCCCCCTGCCTCCTTCCCTCTGAGATTCTTAAGTCTGTTCCATGTTTCCGTGCTTCTGGTTCTATTTCACACAATAGAATACTATTCAGTTGTATAAAAAAGAAGTATCTCTTATCTTTTGAGACAACATGGAGTGACCTGGAGATAATTATGCTGAGCGAAATAAGCCAATCAGAGAAAGACAAACAGCATATGATCTCACACTTATCTGCGGAATCTAATGAACAAAATAAACTGATTAATGCATAGTCTTTTATGGTTTTTTATTTATAGTGAAGCAACACATATATGTACTTTAAAAAGTTAAATAGTACATGTAAAAGAATGAAGTTGGGTGCTGGGGTTCTTGTTCCGGCATTAAGAAGGGTTCAGCAATCTGGAAAACGGGCTGTGTGTAACTTAAGTAAAAGTCCAGAGACGAAATATAATTTTGAAAGGCATTTGGGGGTCAGAGGAGCCTAGCTTAAGAAACTAAGTTCTCCTCGTCTCAGGACCCCTGCTTTTTATTTGTCCTAAGGCGAGGTGGAGATACACACTTCAAAGGGTCAGGTTTCATATACATAGTCCATTGTCAGAATGGGGAGAATTAGGCTACAGCTGTTCAGGTGTTTGGCCAGTAGGAGGCAATAACATGTAGATTAAGATGCCCTGAGCCGTCTGGCAGCAAACAATCAATTTAATGCATCCTTTTCAGGTTTGGGGAAATGCCCTTGCCACTCCAGATGATTTAGCCCTGCTGAACATGCTGGAATTGGCTTCCGGCAGTTGGACCCTTACCTTATACCATATACAAAAATTAACTCCCAATACATCTAAGATCTAAAGACCTAAAACTATAAAATGCTTAGAAGAAAACAGGTGACTATCTTCATGGCATTAGGTTTGGCAATGATATCTTTGCTATGTCACCAAAAACACAGACAGCAAAAAGAAAAATTGATAAAATAAACTACATCAAAATTAGGAGCTTCTGTGAATCAAAGGACATAATCAACAAAGTGAAAAGGCAACCTCTGGCTCTGGCCAGCTTGGCTCAGTGGATAGAGTGTCAGCCTGCAGACTGATGGGTCCCAGGTTTGATTCCGGCCAGGGGCACATGCCTGGGTTGCGGGCACGATTCCCAGTAGGGGGTGTGCAGGAGGCAGCCGATCAATGATTCTCTCTCGTCATTGATGTCTCTCTCTCTCTCTCTCCTTCTCCCTTCCTCTCTGAAATCAAATCAGAAATATATAAGAAAGAAGAAAGAAAGAAAGAAAGAAAGAAAGAAAGAAAGAAAGAAAGAAAGAAAGAAAGAAAGAAAGAGAAAGAAAGAAAGAAAGGGCAACCTCTGGTAATGGTAGAAAATATTTGAAAGTGGTTTGATAAGTGGTTAATATCCTATATAATAAAACCCTAACATGCAAATCAACCCAACAGTGGAACGACCGATTGCTATGACATGCAATGACCACCAGGGAGCAGACGCTCAATGCAGGAGCTGCCCCCTGGTGGTCAGTGCACTCCCACAGGGGAGCACCACTCAGCCAGAAGTCGGGCTCATGGCTGGCAAGCGCAGCAGCGGTGGCAGGAGCCTCTCCCACCTATGAGGCAGTGCTAAGGACCCCTAAGAGGATGTCCGCCTGCCAGCTAAAGCCCGCTCCCCTGAGGGGTCCCAGATTGCGAGACGGCGCAGGCCAGGTGGAGGGTTCCCCCCACCCCCGGAAGTGCACAAATGTCATGCACCAGGCCTCTAGTCTATAATATATAAAGAACTCCTACATCTCAACTAATAACAGGGAAGCCTGTTCCTCCCCACTCCTATAGAGGTTTGTGGGTTATATTTTAACATTTGCTCTATTGGCACCTTTTTGCTGACTCTTTTGCTATTGCAGTCCATGTTTGCTCTTCTGCACCTTTTTCACTCATTCCTCACCCCCTCCCCATGACTACCATCAGTTTGCTCTGTGTATCTATGAGTCTGCTTCTATTTCCATCCATGTTGTTATAAATGGCAAGATTTCATTTTTATAGCTCAGTAATACATCATATTTTTTTTATCCACTAATCTATATATATGCATCTAGATTGCTTACATATTATGGTAAATAATGCTGCAATGAACATTGGGGTGCATATCTTTTTGAATTGGAGTTTTCCATTTTCTTCAGATAAATACCCAGAAGTGAAATTGTTAGATTGTATGGCAGTTCTACCTTTAATTTTTTTGGGAAACTCTATGCTGTTTCCCATACTGACTGTATCAATTTACAGTCCTACCAACAGTGAATGAGTGTCCCTTTTCTCCACATCTTTGCCAACACCTGTTATTTGTTCATTTTTTAATAATAGCTATTCTGATGGTTGTGAGGTGATATCTCATTGTAGTTTTGATTTGCAATTCCTGATGATTAGTGATATTGAGCATCTTTTCATATGTTTATTGGCTATCTTATGTCTTCTTTGGGAAAAAATGTCTTTTGCGGTCCTTTGCCCATCCTATATAATAAAAGAGTAATATGCAAATTGATCCTAACAACAGAACAACTGGGAACGATGTGTAGTGAACACCAGGGGGCAGACGCTCAACACAGGAGCTGCCACCTGCTGGTCAGTGCACTCCCACAGGGGGAGCTCTACTCAGCCACAAGCCGGGATGATGGCTGCGAGTGCAGCAGCAGTGGAGGGAGCCTCTCCCACCTCCTCAGCAGTGCTAAGGAGTTGGACATCCCCTGAGGGCTCCCTGGCTGCTAGAGGAATGTCTGACTGCCAGCTTCATCCTGCTCCCCCTGGGGAGTGGGCCTAAGCTGGCAGGTGGACATCCCCCGAGGGGTCCTGGACTCCGAGAGGGTGCAGGCTGGGCTGAGGGACACCCCCCCCCCCGAGTGCACAAATTTTCATGCACCAGGCCTCTATCCTATATAATAAAAGCCTAATATGCAAATCAACCGAACAGTGGAATGACTGGTCGCTATGACACACACTGACCACCAGAGGACAGACACTCAATGCAGGAACTGCCTCCTGGTGATCAGTGCACTCCCACATTGGTAGCACCGCTCAGCCAGAAGCCCTGAGGTGGGCTCACGGCTGGCAAGCACAGTGGCAGTGGCAAGGGCCTCTCCCACCTCCTCCGCTCCCTGTGGGGAGTGGGCCTAAGCCATCAGTCAGACATCCCCTGAGGGCTCCTGGACTGCAAGAGGGCAAAGGCCAGGCTGAGATACACTCCCCACCAAGTGCATGAATTTCGTGCACTGGGTCTCTAGTCCTATCTAATAACAGACAAACATGGTAATTGACCACACCTTCGCTACGCCTCCCATTGGCTAATCAGCACAATATGCAAATTAACCACCAACAAAGATGGCGGCTAATTTGCATACTGCAGGCTGGGCAGGACAGCGCCATCCTGTCTGCCCTGCCACCATCCGGGCCTGCTATCTGCAACCCGGGGTGGCGGGTGTCCATATGCGACCCGACCCGGGGTGGCTGGGCAGGGCAGCAGCGATCGGCTGGCCCACTCAGGCGTCCCGTGTGCAACCCGACCCGGGGCAGCGCCCCAACCCCCAGATTGGCCCTGCCGGGTGCACGACTCAGGGAGGCGGGGCAGGCACTGAGGGATCAGGCCTGCCATCTGCCACCCGGGGAGTAGGCCTAAGCCAGCAGGTGGTTATCTCCCAAGGGGTCCCAGACTGTGAGAGGGCACAAGTGGGGCTGAGGGACACCCCTTCACCCCCCTCCCGCGCCAGTGCACAAATTTTTGTGTACCGGGCCTCTAGTATTTTAATAAAATTATTGGTGTGTTTATTTATTTTGAATTGTATGATTTCTTTATATAGTTTGGATATTAACTTCTTATGGGGTATATCATTTACAAATATCTTCTTCCATTCGGTAGGTTAAATTTTCATTTTTGTTGATAATTTCCTTTGTTGTTTAAAAACGTTTTAGTCTCATGTACTCCCATATGTTTATTTTTGCTTTTGTTGTCCTTGCCTGGGGAAGCATATTAAATATATATTGCTAAGACCAATGTCAAAGGGTTTATTGCCTATGCTTTCTGTTAAGAGTTTTATGGTTTCAGGATTTACATTTAAATCCAGTGGTGTCTTAGTCTTTGTTTATCCATTCCATCCAGCGCAGTCTGTAGCTGCTGACTCAGTGCAAAAGCCCTTCTTCCTTCCATCTGCCATGCCAGGTCCTGGAGCTCTGCCTTCCTTCCTGGAGCAAGCCCTCTGCTTCTGCCTGAGAACAGAGTTTTCTACCCTGAAGCTCTATGTTCTATAGCAGGAGTTGACAGCTGAGGCCGGCAAGCCAAATTCAGCTCACTGTTTGTTTTTGTAAATAAAGTTTTATTGGAACACAGCCATGTTCATTTGTTTACACATTGTCTATGGCTGCTTTCAAGTAACAACTTCAGAGCCGAGTAGTTGTGAGAGAGGTCATATGGCCTGCCAAGCCTATGATATTTACTAGCTGATATATAAAGGAAAAAGTTTGCCAGCGTTTGCTCTATGCTTCCATATGAGAAGAGGGTTTTGACCCTGCTTCCATGGGAACAGACTCTTTTTTTCCTGTCTGGAGTAAAATTGAAAACTATTCCCCCATTTGTACAGCACAAAGACATCCACTGTGTAACAGTATCACAAACCATTACCTAACCCCATTAGTGTCTAGGGATATTATTGTTTATTCACATCATCCATAAGAACATACAGATTGCAATAATTTTTTTTGAAATGTTTATACACATTAGTTCTGAAGAGGCAGTTCAGGCCCATTTACATATGCAAAAGGTAGGATGACAAAATATGTAATGGCCCCATCACTTTTCAGATATTTTACGTAAAATACACATTATATTAAGCTTTAAGGTCACAGTGTAGGAATTCTTAGTAGTTGCCATTAAAACTGCTATAAAGAGTATTTCCTGAATGGAATTATGCAAAATCTACCATTTAATCTCTGTTATGCAGCATATTCATATGCATCTAGAAAAATATGGCAGGAGTGCTGAGCAACAAAAATGGTAGACATTTGTAATTTCAAAAAGCATTTAGGAAAATATAATGCAGAAAAACACATGTGTCTTATATGCACAGAATACTCAGATAATTAGCACCCAGATCTCAAAACAGAGTATTACCAGCATCAGTTACCCCCACATTTTCAGCTTTTGCCAAGGCTAACCACGATTCTGATTTCCAACTGCATGGACAAGTTTTGCCTGTCCTTACACTGTGTATAGATGGAATCATACACGATGCTCACTTTTGTGTCTAGACTCCTTCATTAGACATTTTTGTGTGAAACTGAACTGTGCTATTGTTCATTCATTCTCTTTGCTTTACAGAATTCTGTGGTGGAAACATACCACTTAGGTTTATTCACTCTACTGCGTATATGCCTGCAGATAGCTCTGGTTGCTGTATGAAAGGAAAGAAGACTACAATAATTTTTAAAGTGACCTACAAAGAGAAGATATTTTATTATCAGATAAAATGGGCATTTTGAGGTGCCTGATTAACCATGAATGTGTATAGAGAAAAATCTATTTTAGTTTTATTAGCTGAAACACTTCATTGGTTTGCAGAACTGCTGATCAAATATTTTCAGAGATGCTAGGATTCAAACTATTCTCTCCATGATAGCCATTCTTGATAACTTCAATGAAAATTCTATTCACAAAGCTGCTTTCCTGTATCAAGTATTTGTATATATTCTTTTATAATAATTGGAGCATTTTATAATAATTAATTTTTAAACCTATGCACAATGACATTAAAGCAAGAAGACAAAAAAAACCTAAATCCTCTCTCTCCTCTAAAACTCTCTATCTCAATGAACGATTGAGAATCACAGAAATTTTGTTCCCTCCAGTCAGTATATTTTATAGATTGCCCAAAATTTGCATTTTAAATGAGAAGATATTGAACTCCATTATTTTGATGTTTTTTAAATATCTAGTTAATTCTGCAGCATAAAGAATGGTTTGAGCTCAAATCCAGATTCTCAGAATGCAAATGATCTGAGTGTATTTCTCTGCCTGGCAGAAGGTGGCACTAGAGTTATGCTTGCAAAATCACTGCTAAATGTCTACAGTGCTTAATTAGCCAGGCCTCAAACAGCTTGCTAGAGTGGGAATTGTGACATATTCAAGTCAGTTTGTAGCTTCAGATATATTTACCAGAATCAAGGCCGTGTCAATCAAATTTATCAGAATCCTCCTCCAAAAACAAATTGCAACATATTCATTTTACAAAATGTATTGATCCCTAATAATGTACAAAGCAGCCTGTACGTATGTATGTATGTATACATATGTGTGTATATGTATATATATCATTAAACAATATAGATGTTGAAATTTACATTTTAATGGGAGAGACAGACATCAAATAAGCCCTAGACAATTGCTTACTTAAATGACAATCATCGCAAGTATTACAAAGCAGATGTATAGGATGTTATGACAAGATATGAAAAGAGAACCTGACCTGGGTATAGGGCAGAGTAAGAGGTCTTCCTTGAGTCCTTCCTAAAAATGCTTATTCTTCATTCCTTAAATGTCATTCTTTTAGGCCCTGTTTTTGTTCCTGATCTTAAATACAACTCAATAATTAATTACATTATTACAGTTCTGTCCCATATTCCATTAGCTCATCCAGCACTACGTAATTTCCCTTGGTTTTGCAATGGTAGTTTCTTGTGAGCATTCAATAGAGCAGTTCTCACCTGGGGTAGGACCACCCTTGTGGACAATGATTTGGAGGGTGCTCCTGGCATTAATGAGTGACAGCCAGGATACTCACTCATTATCCTGGGCACCCTGCCAGGTATGGAATCATCCTGTACAAGAAAAACTTACTCTTCATCTCTCATAACTTTCCAATGCCTCACTAGTCATTCATGAATGTGAACAGCCTGCTTATAATTAGCTCATGTTTTACATGTAAACACAAAGTCTTTTGCGTGGTTTATAATGTAAACTGAATTTTCCAGGAATACAACATGAGTATAAATAGAAGGAATACTGTTCCTTGTTTCATTTGAATCTTTACCAGAAATTCTTAGCCATCTTGGAAAAATCCTTCAACTAATGGCAGTGCCACAGCTGGTATTTGAATTATGGATATGTCACACCAACACCATTCTGCTTTTATTGTTGACACGTTCATGAAGATTCTACAGATGGTATAAGCACCTGACCACTTCATGTCTTCTAGTGTAATCAAGTCAAACAATTCATATATTGAAATATATATTATTTCATTAAAAGTTACTTTCCTTGAAATTCTCCTTTATATTAAAGCCAGGGAATTTTTTTAAAATTATGTGTGTAGGGAGCTTATATCATCTGTGAATTTCATTTCAGGATAGTAAACAAGACATTACATGATATTTGTTTTTAAAAGAGATCATTGGTTCTGATGAGGGGAGAGCCAATACAGCAACAACTAATAGTTAGGGAACCAGGAGACAGCCAGACCAGGATTAAATACCCCCTACACTCCTCACGGCCTTCAATACTGTCTGTGTGTCCTTGGGAAAGTTCTTAAACATTTATCATTTCAGTGTCTTTATCTACGTAACAGGACACCAATAGAACGTATCTCACAGAGTACTGTTGTTTCTATGAGGATTAACTGAGATAATGTTCAGAAAATGTGTAGTGCAGTACCAAGCACATCGTAAAAATTTATTAAATGTTATTTTATTATTTTAACAGTCTAAGTAGCAACTGATAATGCTTTAGAGATTATTTTCCTAGTCAGTTTAAGTATACTTGTGTCTATCCTCTGAATGTTAAACTCCCTGTATTCTGATTAAGAGTCCATATGGTACGTGTACTTTTTTAAAAAAAGTTTTTTAATTATTGTTGTTTTAGGTTTTAATCCTTCAGGATTAAAGCCATCTGGCTCCCACTCGGAATCCAGCTACAGCCTGTTCCATCATGTTCATTTACATTCCTGTTGCATTCGCCTAACACATAAATGCATTTGGTGACCCAAAAATGGTAAATAGAAGTCAAGATCTTATATTTGATGAGGAAATATCCTTGGCCCCATTCTCTCTATAACCCCCAGACCTTATAAGCCCCAGACATTTATCAGAACCAAGTAGATCATTGCCCAAATGAAAATTATTGTCAAATAAATCAGGTTGAAAAAAAAATGATTGATATTTCTCAATAAACTACTATACTTTTTTTATAATGCTGAATAATTCAGTTATTCAACAAATACTGATTTGGCTCTTACTTTAAAAAAGGAGATACACTGGGAGCTGGAGTGAAAACTGAACTATAGACTTGTAAGTTAGTATTCACTGATTTATTCTTTCAATAAATATGCATTGGCAAGGTAGATTCTGGGCCAGGTGCTAGGAATACAAAGATGAGTAAGATATGATCTTTGCTTCAAAAGTCTGAATCCTTGGGAAATAAACCAGCAGAATTTGAAATGTTAACAGTCTTGATTTGTCTCCAGGAAAGTTTGTAAGGTAGGAAGTAAACTAATTATCGAGTTGCCATCATGACCAACATACTCTAGAATATTGTGTGACTGAGATTTGGAGTTTGACCCACCCAGGCAGAGGCTCTCGTGTGGGCAGAGAAAATAGGAAGCTGTTAGTTGCTCCAGGACTGGAGTGACAAAAATTGGAGACTTCAGGAGCCTCAAACGCACAGAGTTAATCATCCACGATGTCACTAATTCTGAAGTTGTATGAGGCAAGAACTTAAAAATCTAAATCTAAAATCTCTCATAAGCAGAGCTGACTTCCCATTTGTCTTTCTCGGTGCTAAAGAAACAAAAATGTGCCAAGCTCTGAATTAAAGCCCTGTGGAATCAGGTCTTAGGAATAGGGACAATCTTACTGAGTCTTACTGCCTTAATCAGCTTGGGCCACCACAACAAAAGACCATAGACTGGGTGGCTTAAACAACAGACATTTATTTCTTGCAGTGCAAGAGGCTGAAGTCCACAGTCAAATTTGCTGGCTGAATTGGTTTCTGGTGAGAGCTCTCGTACTGGCCTAAAGATGGCTATCTTCTCACAAGTCCTTACATGGTGGAGAGAAAGATCTTTCTCTTTTCATATAAAGCTACAGTCCTATGAGATTAGGACCTCACCCTTATAACCTTATTTAACCGTAAGCATCTCCTGCAGACCCTGTCTCTAAATTTAGTCACATTAGGGGTTAAGGCTTCAACATAAATATTAGGGGATGACATAATTCAGTCCATAGCACTTGCCAAAGTGCAGTCTGGCCTGACACACCTAACTGTGGGGAAGTTAAATAAATATGATTTCCTAACAATGTTGTAAAAGGTTGTAGCTTATATTTTTATAAATTTAGACTCTGAGTGTGAACTATCTACCAAAAAAATAAAAAAATAGTTGAATGTATTTTTCTCGTTGTTGAAACTACTACCTCAAGATGTCGATCTCTGAAAATAAAACATAAGCAATTAGAAATTAGCAATAAACTTTCATAGCATTCTATTTTATAGCATTCTTTTAAATGCCAACATTATTATGTAGAGCAGTTAGATCTTGCTGCAGAGCTAAGTGTTTGCCCGATTTGAATTTTCTGGATCTCATTTGTGACATCAATTAATGATTTGCTGAAAAATACTTAGTCAGACTATGAGTTCATTTTATCAGATAACTCTCTGGGGTCTTATTTCTTCATTTGTTCTTAGAAAATGTGTCAATGCCTTATGATTGTGAGGAAAACCTTAAGTGTTATAGTTAACAGGCACTCTTAAAGGATTCTAAAGTTGTGTTGAAGTCAAGGGTGTTTCTTCCTAATTTGGAGTCAGCCAAGTTCAGCCTCCAGACGCAGGGAAAATGCAGGACAGGACTATCAGTCTTCTTTGTTCAAAACAGATGACTCTGTAAGTATTCGCTAGTTAAAAATAACAGCATTCTTTCCCCTCAGTTATCAGCTGGACAGTCTAGCCTGCTCGTATTTTTTTAACCCAGTCAGGGGAATTAAGGTCAAAAGGCTATGTACTCAGAATTAAATTTTTTTTCACAATAGATTATACTAAAAAATTTGTCTGCCTTTGATATTTCCCTTCAATGATCTTCCTACTTCTCAATTGTGAAAAATGTAACAAATTTACTTTAAAATGTCACTAAACTGCTTCTCTTTCACCAATTTGCATGTTGTTAATAGAAAAGCTAATTTGTTTCCAGCAAATTGTTGGTTTTCTTTATAGATGTTTCTAGTAATTCCAATAACAACAATCTTGTTTGAATCATTCCATCTCTTGATAGCTATTTGCTATGCCATATACCTGGCATGTTCTCATTCTCTTGTTTCATTTCTATAGTTTCCATCCCCAAATAGATATATCCTTTTATTTGATTTAGATAGAAACTTGTCACATTCTTTCTTACTTTTCCTTTTTTTTTTTACTTTCTCATACCCACTCTTTTTTCCAGCTCAAGAATTTCATGCAAGAGTTAATAAATAAATTTTGTTTTATGATAACATATTTTAGGATAATGTATCAGTGCAATATCCCAGACTTTTTTTATCTCCTCCCTGTTGCTCTATGCTCTGACCCATTCCCAGCACCAAGAAAAGAGAGAAACCACTCAGAGTAAATAAAGTTATATGAACTTGTAAAATAAATGTCCATGCTTTCTCTTTTAAAATTCAGGTATAATTTATTGCTATCATAAAAGAGTTACACTGAAAGAGTAGTTGGTAGCATGATTTTTGGCTATTAAAACATTGTGAGTATTGAGGAGATATTTATATCCCAGCCAACATTTCAAAGGCTTCAGGAAGTCTGCATGTGGTAGTTTTTATTTTGGTAATTCATTTGATATGCTGATTGAATCAAATGTTGAGTCATTCAGCATTGCTTTTCAGATCTTCTGGAAAGAAATTATGTTGTTAGAAAATCCCTATGGGATTCCTATTGCTTCTCCTCTTAATGCCCGACGATGTGGTACAAAAGGCAGTGCCTGATGATATATATCAATGTGGTTCCTGATCCCATAGATAAAGATCACACCGCTGGTCCTGCATGTAAATAATCAGCACTGTTGATGCTGATCTTGACAATTTGCACAGTTTGGGTCCTGCCTACCTAAGATCATCTTTCTCCCCAGGGTGCTTCACAGTAACCCGCAGGGCAATGGAAGGCAGTAAACTTGGTCACAGACACATGGAGCCACGGGGAGCTTTGAGGGTCACTGAAGGGCAAGTATGCTTTGTGCACCATTTGCACCCCCTCCTCTGTGATCACTGGTGATGAACTGGGGCATACTTCCTCTAATGATTCCCCAAGGAGGGTTTTTTTCCATCAAGTTCATGCCCTTGACCTTCAGATCAAGCAATGAAATTAGGAAGTTCAATAGCAACAAGGCTAGGAAAGTTTATGCTTCTCTAAATACCTGTAATGTAGCCTTCGTCGTATGATTTCTGAGCTAATATTGCTAATATACAATTTTTAATTTAACTTAATGAATTTTTAATTAGGACATAGAGGTGAGATGACCCTCCATCCAAGTGAGAACAGAAGTTAGCCTTTTCAACTTTCAATAGAACATTAAGCTTCCCTTGTGCATGCTGATATCCACATCACGGGAGTCTTCCTTCGATCAATAATGCCTGATACTTGCACTCTAGGATTTTTGCCAGAATTTAATTTGAACAGACTGCTCCAGAGTTTCTGCCAAAAGGCAACAGAGAGAAGCAATATTTGTGCAAGAGAGTTTATCCATTCATCTCTTTAGGTATTCTAAACTGTCTTCTTCATCAAAAAATAGATCTACAGAAAGCTGTTTACTTGGATTGTATATACTTAAGCCCTTGGAGAACTATATAGGTCCTGTGACTACTGTTCAACTCCACTGTCCTAGTGTAAAAGCAGCAAAGGACAATATGTAAATGAGCAGACATGGCTGTGATCCAGCAAGACTTTATTTATGGACACTAGATTTTAAACTTCCTATAATTTCACATGTTATAAAATAGTCTTCTTCCCCCCCCCCCCCCTTATAAATATAAAAGCCATTCTTAGCACTCGGCCATACCAAAACAGGTGATGGGCAAGATTTGGCCTGTGGGCAACAGTTTGCAAACCTCTATCTATCTGGTCTCTCTCCCTCTGCATGGCCGCCAGAGATGACTCTCTAAACACATCTGAACATACGTAGTCTCCTTCTTGAAAACCACTGATTTCTTCTCTGCAGACACTCACTAGACTGAAATACAAGGCTCTTCCACCAGGTGGCCCCAAACTTATTTTCTAAGCTCATTTCTTTCTACCATTCTCCCCTCACAAAATGTTCCCCATGCTCCAAAGACTGTAAACCTCTTGTGCTCTCTCGCCTCTGTGCCTTTATACTAGCTCAAAGTTGACCTAAGCCAATTTGGTCATGCTCAACTCTTACATGCTTTATGGTAGAGAACAATAGCCCCAGAAAAACATTTATAATGAAAGCAAGTCTCAGATCAAATTTTTTCACAACAGACATTTATTAGTAAGCAGTCATAAAACAGGGAAGTTTGAGCTCTTTGTCACATTATCTCACTTGAAAGTCCCCCTGAGGCAAATGAGACAATCCCGGTGATGAGATCCCACTAACTATACACTCGGATTCTGGCAGCCAAGAATCAGGGAATAAACTATTAGATCCAAAACTGATTGGGGATCAAACCTGGGGTGCTATTTTTAAGAGTATAAAAAACCTGGCTAAATTTCTATACCCCATTCATACAAGGTAGGAGCATCTCCAAAATATAGTCACCTATCCACATATCCTGAACACCGCTAATTTAACCACTAAAAGCCCATTTCTAATATCATTCATGCTAATTAAGTAGCCACTAATTTTACCTACAAAAGTCACATAATATTTATTATGGTATATATGATATCTTGATCTCTATATATAACAGTACATATTATGTATATATATTTTGGGGTTAGGGTTGAGGTTGAGAGAGAGAGCCTGTAATGATGATCAGGGATGAAAATAGCTAAAGTCCTTACAGTAGCCACGTCTAGAGTATAGCTTGGCATTAAACAACAGTGTACACACTTTTTAGGTATGCATTCAAATTAGATCAAGTAATGACCCCCCCCCAATAGAGTGTAGTTTTAACTAATAAATATTATATTGTCTATGTACATAACACCACCTGACATTTCTTCTACCCAAAATATTATTTTTTCTTTCCCTAAAAAAAAAAAAAAAGCCTGCCCTTAGTTGAAAGACTGCCTATTTTCATAAAGAATCTCCACAAAATTATAGGAATTACCTGTGATAGTACTGACTTAACCATTTTGAGGCTCAAGGAGGTTAAATGGTCATCCCAGGTTAGGTGACAGAACCAGAATTAATACCCAGGACAATGGTGCTGAGTCCCGTGAGTAAAATAATGGGGACATAATGAACAAAAGAGACCTAAGAAGTCCGATTCTAACCAACCTTAGAATTTGTGCTGTATTTGGTGTGACTACTTGCTTGAAGATAATTGAACTGGGATAAAATATAGAGAATTAGGAGAAACAAACGTGTCTGACATACCTGGCTGAGAGCTGTGATTTTATTGTATAGGTTTGAGATGAAACTAGCACTATACTATGTCTTTTTTTATTAGGCATGTACCAAGTTCAATAAAGTCCTCTCCACACAATAATCAAGATGCCTGGGTCTCTCTTCGCCTGAAATAAATGCATTGATGACTTATTTCAAGTAGCCCGACATATAATAAGTGCTCAATAAATATTAAATAAATGAGCTACATGGCTTACCATTTATTTTACAGTCTGACTCAATGCCAGGCTATCAGACATAGGTTCTAGCTAATGATCTTACAGAAACAATTTCTTTGATATACTTCTTATCATTTGGCTAAGGTAATGTGAAGATCCTCTTTCAGAATTCACTTAGTCAACTGTTATTGAACCTTTATGGGTACTGAGAAACAGGGTAATTTTCCCACACAAGGCATCTTTTGTAGAAGATAACTCATGCATATGGTTATTTAAATTCCTTAGGATCCTCAGGCATCTCATCTACACTCAATGTAAGACAGAAACAGTGTGGTAAACTCTATTTTGTTATCTATTTAGTCATCTGGGAAAGGTGAGTCAGAGCAGTTATAAAAATGCCAGAATTTTTAGCTACTATAGCAAAGCACAATCCAACTTCCCCTATGGCAAAAGGATCAGGGCATCCGTATTTAAAGTAACTCTTCCCAGCTCACAGACAAGTCCCAACATATAGGATCTCAACACAAGACTGCAGAGCTCCTCACATGGTGACCTAATTAAGGGTATAGAATTATCCTTATACAAGGTCACTGTAGAGGCATTTGATCAATCTATAATAATAAAAGCATAATATGCTAATTATACTGGATGCCCTTCCAGACGTCCTTCCTTCTGGACAAAGCTGCAGCAGGCAGGGGCCGAGGCAGAGGTGGCAGAGGCCCCTAGTCACGGCGATGGTGGGCAGGGGGCAGGGCCAAGGCCCTTGCATAAATTTCATGCATCAGGCCTCTAGTATAAAATAAAAGGCATGACTAGAAAGGTGGTTGTAGAACTTCTGGACCATGCTGATAATGACAAGGATTTCTTTGTTGGCCTATGTTCCATGGATGACACAGGTTTTAATTAGAAAGCTATTAATAACTCAATGTCTTCTCACATTTTGTACCTTAACACCACTGTAACTGTTGGGAGAGCAGCAGTATAAGAAATAGGTTTATGCTCCTCATAATGTATCACCTTTGACTAGAAACCAATAATAACTTGAGATTATGGATAATGCTCTTCATCTGGAAGCTCAACACCATAGAGGGTCCTCATAGTGTGTGTGAGAAGAAAAACAATGTTCAAAACTAAATAATCCTCGGTGTTTGGAAGCTTTTCTTTTTTGAGAAAGAGTATCATGGGTTTTACATGTTCTTTTGTGAGTAGGGTAAAGTCATTTTCACAGGTGCCTAAGGAGCACATTTCCTTTCATCATTTCATTGAAATGAACATTTTCTGCAAGCTCATCTTCTGCTGATAATCCATTTATGTTCATATCACAAAATTAGAAATAGTTCTTTGAATTATATAATCTACAGTCTAATTTAAAGACAAAAAGCAATATCCTAGCTACAACAGAAATTTCTGGTACTTGACTCCAAAAGCTCCTGTTGAACAGTTTATTAGCTCTAGTAGAAGGAAGGAAGGAAGGAAGGAAGGAAGGAAGGAAGGAAGGAAGGAAGGAAGGAAGGAAGGAAGGAAGGAAGGAGGGAAAGAGAAAGAGAAAAGGAAGGGAAGGGAAGAAAGAAAGAAAGGAAAGAAGGGAGGAGGGAGGGAGGAAGGAAAGAAGGGTGGAATGGAGGGAGGAAGAAAGGAAGGAAGGAAGGGAGGAAGAGAAGAAGGAAAGAGAGAAGGAAGGAAGGAAGGAAGGAAGGAAGGAAGGAAGGAAGGAAGGAAGGAAGGAAGGAAGGAAGGAAGGGAGGGAGGAAGGAAGGAAGAAAGGGAGGGAGGAGGGATGGAGGGAGGAAGGAAGGAAGGAAGAAAGGGAGGGAGGAAGGAAGGAAGGGAGGGTTTGAAGAGCAGTGCAGTCTGCTGGATAACCTCTGTGCTAGTCAAGGTTTCCCAACTGTTTTTACTTATATGCCAGATTCTTCTCTGGCACTGTCGATGAGCCACTGTTGATAAGCTATAAAGGCTAAGATTTGCAAAGGCTTCCACCTCAGGGGGGACAAAGTCAGAATTTGTTGAGAGCATTCTCTAAGAAGCATACTTCTTAATATAGTCCCAGCTTACGTGACTTTGGTACTAGCATAATTGATATATCTCCTAGGCTTGTGAAACTGATGGGAAACATATGCCTATACGTTTTATCTTGTGCATGATACTGAACTTTCCTGTATTTCATTTTCCTCATCTATAAAAATTGAAGTAATAAGAGCACTGCCATTCCTACAAAATGTTTAAACCAGTCCTGGCATGTAGTAAATACTTAATAAATGGTGACTATTATCATTTTTTCTGACTTTCAAGTGAAGTGAGAGAATCATTTACTGAAAACAGTCTTACTGGGCCCCTCTTGTTCTTGAGAGAAATTGCCTTAAACTTCTCATTCTTGTGAAATCTGCTGACAACTTCATGTCATTTAAGAAATTCTCAAGATGAGAATGCACTGGAAGATAATGCAGCTTTACAAAGTAAAATAGTGATGCCCTTACCAGTTTGGTGATTTCATTTGTGAAATGTAAACCTTTGAAAAGTGACTGATGGTGTTGTGAGAGCTATGCTGCCAATTATCTCCTCAGGTTATTGCTATGGTTCTGTTCTACATATTTTAAGTGAAGCAGGAGGGGGGATGGACCTTATTATGCCTTGACATTTGCACACACAGATTTCTGAAGACACAGCCTATTTCTGTCCTTGTTTCTCTATGAAAGCTTCTGGAACAGAAAATAAGCTGATCAACATCAAAATGTTTAATATGCTCCCAAAACAGCTCTTCACACTTTTTATATAAGTAATGCATATTCAGCATAGAAATTTTTAAAAAATGTTCCCATATCCAACAGAAAATACAATTATCTTAATTCAACCACACAAAGATAATCACTGTTAATATTCTGATGTGTTTAATTCCAGGCTCCTTGTGAAGACACACACACACTTAGGGTGGAAAAATAGGTAGAGTTCTGGCAAACAGGCCACAGGTTGTGGGGAATTTCTCAAAGGACTAGAGGGAATGGCCAGAGGAGGGAGAAAATGCTCTGCAGGAGGGGCAGAAGATTGTAAGACAGAGAAAAAAAGTTAGGAAACAAGACAGAGACCCCACAGCTGAAATTGGAATGCAAGGTAGAGACTAGGCAAATTGGAAGAAAGAACAAACACTCAAACAAAATAGAGTACAGTTATTAGGCTTGGGACTAGTGACAAGATTGTCCTGATGTGTAGATGTCACTGCGGTGAACAAGCAGGTCAGACTGACAGACACGAGGGTCTGGGACCAGATTCCACACCGCAGTGCTGGGTCAGCTGTGGGGGGGGCTGTGGTGCTGTTGCAGCAGCGTCTTCCTGACCTCTAGATTACAGTTATGCTGGCGAGACCCTGAAACTCAAAGTTCAGTGGCAGCCCCCAGCTTCCACACTTTCATCCCTTCCTAAGATCCAGTAAGTATCTAATCCTTTGTATTAAATTCCTTTCTGGGAGACTTCTGGTGTCCAGTTCAACATGGAAAGAGTTTGGAAGCTTGCCACTCTGTCCTAGCAACAAGAAAGATGCTGGACAAACTGAAAAATCAACAACTCTTTTTAGGTGATCAGAGAATGAGGTCACAGGGCAAACTGCTGCCCCTGAAACTAGAGAAAGAGTTGGTACAGAGAATCATAACTCGTTAGAAGCGGAACCCACAACAGGAGTCAATATGCAGCCCATACCTAGAGCTAGTCTTGGTAGGAAGACTTCAAGCTATAATTGAGGAATTTTTGGAGACTCAGTGTAAATTGGCTTGAAAGTTATAAACCCCAAATGGGCGAGGGCAGTCTTGGGGAGTGGGGAGAAGTTCATAAATTTTATCTCTTGGAATTCCGCAGCGTTTCTCACTGTGACAATCAGGGGGAAATCATCTAGTAACTTCCCACAAAGGGAAAAATAACCATTTTGGAATATGCCTAAAGACCTGTTATCCTTAGTAAGGCCTGTTAAGGGAAACTATTTTATAAGAGCCTAATGGGACAGGGTTTTACCAAAGCTTAATCTCCCTCTGGGAAACAGAAATACTCACCTACAGCGCCCTCTACCATTTCTATGTCACCTAAGACGGGGGTTGGGGGTGCGGGGGGGGGGGTGGGGGTGGTGACTGAGAAGCACAGTGAAGGTTACAGCCCAAGGACACAGGTTCACTAAAAGACAGACCTAATCATGGGACTATAAAATGCTATCTTCCCCCCACACCTCACCAATATCAGTAGGGCACCTGTAAAAAATGGGGAGATTATAGCTGAAAGAACAGCAAGCTCCAGACCCCATTTAAGGACTCTCTAGCAAAACATAAAGACAAAAGAAACAAAGGCAAGGACTAGAGGAAATTTCAGCCTCTGACACCACAGCTGCAGCAACAGTAAACCCAGCTGCACTCCCAAATTAATATAATACTTCAGGTGAAAGGCCTATTTATATATATGTACAACAAATCACCATGGTGTACATTTTAAATCTTACAATTTTATCAATTACACCCCAGTAAAGCCAAAATGGTTTATTTGTGCGTGTGTGTTTTGTGTATGGGTGTGTGTGTGTGTGTGTGTGTGTGTGTGTGTGTGTGTGTGTGTTAATTCAGAGAGAGGAAGGAAAGGGAGAGAGAGATAGAAACATCAATGATGAGAGTCACTGGTGGGCTGCCTCCTGCACGCCCCCCACTGGGGATCGAGCCCACAACCTGAGCATGTGTCTTGACTGGGAATCGAACCCTGACCTCCCGGTTCATGGGTTGATACTCAACCACTGAGCAACACCAGCCAGGCAAGCTGAAATGTTTTTAACTCCATTTCTTTTACCTGATGTATCATGTTAAGCTTTCAAAAACAAAATTGCAAAGCATGCCAAAAGGCAAAGACACAGTTAAAATAACAAAGTATTAGAACCAGACTTAGATTTTGCAGACATTTTGGGGACTATCAGAGCTGGAATTTAAAATAACTATGATTAAAATGCTAAATATTGTGATAAAAAGAAATGAACAATATGCAAAAAAAGAAAAAATGATGGGTAATATAAACAGAGATATGGGAACTCAAAGAAAGCGCCCTCTACCATTTCTATGTCACCTAAGACGGGGGTTGGGGGTGCAGGGACAAAACAAAACATAACATAACTTAAAAAAAAAGAGAACTTTGTCTGAATTTCTCTAGAAAAAAAAAGAAGTTATGCATAATACCTATTCAAATCACTTAAGAAAGACTTTGCTTAACTTTTTAAATCTTTGTTTGGATATAGCTGAAGCTCAAAGCAAAATTCAAGTGGGGAGAACTCATAGAACTGAGTAGGATAATCCCATTTAATAAACGTTGATACACACACACACAATGCTTACTCAGTGCTACATTTAGAATTTTGTTAATGAAAACAAGTGTTTAGTACCTGGTGATGAACCCAATGAATTTATTATTGCTCACTTCAAATAGCCTAGGGATAGAAGTAGGAAAGCACCTAGAGATTGGGTTATATCTAGCATTTCACTTTTTCATAATGTTTGGTAGCTCACAGAGGCCATGCTGGGTCATACCTTCAGAGATCAATGTGAGACATTTTGTTACCTTTTGGCTTAACAGAAAAATTAGCCTGAATGGCCAAATCAATATAAGACAAAATTCTTAAATATTCATGGATAGTGACTAAACAAACAAACAAACAAAAAAAGCCTAACTTGCTGCTGTAAGGGCAATAGACATTAATTAAATACTTGTTGAATTACATGAATTTGATTGTATTTCTATCTCTGGGTGCCTGCATTTATTTTCAGCCCTACCGGTTACTAGTTTTATTCATGGGTAGTTCTTTAACTTCTCTAAGGCTTAATTCCATATTCATAAGATCTTGTTATGAAGAGTGATTGAGATAACCCATGTAAAGTTCTTAGCACAGTGCTTAACATACTTTAAGTGCTATTGAAGGTTATCCTTTATTATTACTATTATTATTATTATTATTATTCCATTTCTCAGAAGTTCTTACTCATTAGATACTATCTGCTATCCTAATACCACACTGTTAAAATATCTCTATGTATAGTGTGGGTGGATAAAACAGCCTACATTTTAGAAGTATTTTTTAATGTTGATTTTGTCATTTCTTTTGCTTAAACCCAGTGTTTGGGATGACCTAATTTTAGAAGCAAGTGAACTTAACATTTATTTTCATCACAATTAGAATGATTTGTTCTACTCTTTCTGTAGGCAGAAACTTAAATCCAAATGAGATTCTGAAGTGGAAAACAACACTCACAAGTAAGTACTGTTAAGGCTTATGCCAGATGCTACTCTGTTCATTTTTAATACATTCATTTCAGTATCATGATCCTATATAATAAAGAGGTAAAATGCAAATTGACGCTTGCTCCATCACACCATCACAAGAGGGCTGCACCCACAGCAGAGGCGGGGTTCCCATAATGAGCCATAACAAGCGATCAGCAGGGACCTGAGGCTGCGTGATGCCGGGCTGGGTTGGGGGACCTGATGCTGCACCCCTGGCCCAGCGGGGCTTGACGGGGGACCTCAGGCCTTGCTCCCCACCTGGCGGGGGCCTCAGGCAGTGCCCCCACCCCGGCGCTGGGCTGGGGGACCTCAGGCCACAACCCCTGCCAGGCAGGGCTTGAAGGGTGACTTCAGGTCACGTCCCCCACCCTGGCGCCGGGCCGGGGGACCTCAGGCCGGACCCCTTGTCCCAGCACCAGGCTGGGGGACCTGAGGCCATGCCCCCGGCCCAGCAGGGCTTGATGGGGGACCTCAAACTGCGACCCCTGCCTGGCAGGGCTTGATGGGGGTGGGGCTGGCTGGGTCTGGGTCTCTCATGATTTCAAGGTGCACACAGGTGGGCAGGGACTTGACTCTGGGTCCCATGGCATGCCCCAGACTCTGACAGGAGGAAGATTTTCACATACTAATTTTCTTTCATCTCTGACACTTCTATTATAGAGAAAGGGCAAATAGCAATATTAAAATATTTCCTCTAATTAATTCCCTTTTAATGTGCATGAATTTTGTGCACTGGGCCACTAGTATTTTAATATTAGCTGACACCACAAAGACTCAAGCATATCAAGATTCTTGTATCTTTTCACTCATGGACTGTCCCCCTACCTTTTTTTCAGTTCAAGAATCCACTCCCTGTTATGATTGGGTTTATGAATTTATCTACCTGCCTATTTGCATCCAAGACTAATTCTCTTCTAAAATATAATATGGATAAGTAGCTTTTTGTTTAATATCAAACCTGTTTCCTCACCTGTAAAGTGGACATGCTAATAGTATCTTCTTAGCACAGAGACTCACACATTAAACAAACTTTTTAATATTAGAGATCATGACTTTTTTATTTAACAAGCTCCATCCTGATATCTATGCTTTTTCTCAAAGATCACAATAGATTCTCACTTCTTATCTGCCCTTCTGGGGTTTCTACAATCACCCACTAGGCAGTGTCCACTAACCCTATGCCTACAGGTTGGCTGTAATTATTCCTGAAAGGACTAGGACAAAGTCTTCTTTTTTTCATATCCACTACAGAAGCCAGCACAAATGTTAACAAAGCTTTTAAAATAATTCCCTTTTATTTAAATTCCCCCAAAAGTCACAGAATATATTTTTCAGAAGTTGCTTTTTCCTTTTTTGTAGTTATTTTTTAAAAAATTATGATAGAATCATGCCTACTCTCTATTGGAGAAAGAAAGTGAGAAAATCAGAGTCAGTTAAAGAAGAAATGAAAAAGTTCTTAGTCCTAGATTAAGAATGTCTGTAAGGAGGGAAAAAAAATCTTAAACTAGAAGGGTTCCCAAGATAACGATTTCCTTTGTGCTCAGTGATTTGAAAACAATATAACTGTTATTTAGAAGTGATTCAATACTTTAAAATTTGCTTTGAAAGTGTACAGCAAACAAATGCAAATGAAATAAATTTGAATTTATAACTATTAAAAATCTATGATATCAAGAAAATATTTGCTTTAATAATACAGTTGTCCATTTATAGTGTGTGAGGGGGGCTAAACTTTTTTTTTAAGATATGGGGTCCTTCTGTTAAAATCACTTAGATCCATGAATCTAAATTAATAGATTTTGAGGGGAGATCCAATTATTATATGGCCACAAACACTTGGGATCCATGTCTCCACATAAGGAGAAATAGTGGAACTACCCAGTGAAGATCAACTCTTCACCACGTTTCCCACCATGCTTCCTGCTGGCAGCTCTTCTGTTATTCTGCCTCTGCAGGGAAGGCCAGCCCTTCTGCAAAATCAACCAAACCAATCGTTTCCTGGCCAATCGCAGTGGTTAAGACATTAGGCCTCCATATAGATCCTAGCTCAGTTATTTACTAGACCTGTGGCTTCACATAAGTCACCTCTCAGCACATTTCACATATTCATTCATTCATTCAGTAAATGTTTCTAAGCACCTACAGTGTGCCAGGCACTGTTCTGGTCATTAAGGATGTAATCGATGGTGTGTAAAAAAAAAATGAACATAGTCTTTGAGGTAGACCCCATGGGTTGGCTAATCAGTACCCATTGTTAACTCTCTTCACTACTGCAGTTCCGCAGCCAGCTGCATGACATGACTTCCGCTCCTTGAACCACTTTTCTCATATGTAAAGTAGCTGGGTTGGTTTCTATTTACTCTGTGATCTCAACCAATTCTGTGACTGTATCTGCCTGAATTCTGGGTGTTATTACTTCAGCTTCTACCTTATGTTAGTGCTAAATGAAACTGAGCTAGAGAGGAAAGATAAAACATGAAGGCAGGCTGAGGCAACCAAAGCTTTAGGAAGAGTAAGCCATTGTCTTTAAGAATGTCCATGGCAGAACTACAAGTTGTCTTGGCCCAAAATATCTCCCCTACCAAAGCATCTGTCAATGGAGGTTGTGCAGAACCTATGAAATCACAGCATGTTCTTCCCAACCCCTCAGTTTTACACTCATCAGACTGTACTAATCCAGGTCAGAAAGAGATCACAAAAGAGTGAGGAGATCCTCTCTCCTGTGGAAAAAAGAATGGCAGGCTCATATAATTTGCCTTGGTAATGGACTGCCCATAATATGTATAGCATGTTTATGGTAAAGAGAATTTGCTACTGAAGGTGTAGATTTTGCTATTTAACTGTGGTCATTTTGCATTGCTTTGGTTATCTTGTCGCATTCTCTAAGCCTACGTTACACCTGGGTGTAGACCATTTCTCTCTTGAAAGGTGCAGGAACTTCCAATGTTGTGCAGATAAGAAGGTAGACCCTGAATAGGACTTAGGGACCAAGGGAGAAGGACTTAAGCTGGCAAGATGGAGGAGTCAATCTTGCTCTTCTGTCTTCCTTTTCTGGATCTATACTTTGGTGGACAAATGTAGCTAATAATTGCCCTCCCATTAGAAGGAAAGAGAGTCTTTGAAATGGGATTTTGGAGAATTTTGCATGGAGAATTGGAGGTAGGGAAAAAAGAACCCATAATTTTCCCACATTATCTGGATTCATATTATTCTATTTTTAGTTTATGTTATTATTCTCCATCATTGGGATAAAAAAAAATAGAGCCATGTATAAATGGTTGATTGATTTCCCACAAAGATATCAGTGTAACTCAGTGGGAAAAAAACATTTTTATAACAAACTGAAATAAATATTTATGGGGGGGGGGAGATTGAACCTATACCCCTGCTTCATTCTATGTTTAAAAATTAATCTAAGGTGGATTATAGACCTAAATACAAATCTTAGAACCATAACATTTCTAGATAAAAACAGGAGGATAATTTCTTAGGGCACCAAAAGCACTAACAATAAAAGAAAAAAAAAATGACAACTTGGACTTTATAAAAATTTACAATTTCTGTTCATCCAAAGACCCTATGAAGCAAATGAATAGGCCAGACACAATCTGAGAGGTAGTGTTGATGATACACATATGTGACTAAAGATTTATATTGAGAATTATAAAGCACTATAAATCAATAAGAAAAAAATTAAAACCAATATAGAAATAAAGTATTTAAATAGATACTTCAAAAAATATACCAATGGCCAACAAGCACATAAAAAGTCATCAGGAAAGTACAAATTGAAACTACAATTTTATACCCACTAAATATCTGATATCAGAAAAAAATGGCAATGAATTAATATTACCAAAGACGTGGAACAGCCATTAAGGAAAACTGCTTGACAGTTCATATAACTCTACATAAACCTACTCTATAGCCAACTAATTTCACTCCTTGGTAATTACCAAAGGGAAATTTTAAACTATGTCCACAAATACTATTCAGCAATAAAAAAGAACAAACTACTGATAAATCAACAACATAGATGAATCTCACACACATAATACTGAGTGAATGAGGCCAGACACAAATATATATATACTAGAGGCCTGGTGCACAAATTTTTGTGCACTCGCAGGGGGGTCCCTCAGCCCGGCCTGTGCCCTCTCGCAGTCTGGGACCCCTCAGGGGATGACCACCTGCTGGCTTAGGCCTGCTCCCAGGGGATTGGGCCTAAACTGGCAATCAGAAATCCCTCTGGCAGCCCAGGAACCCTTGGAGAATGTCCACTTGCCAGCGGGGAGCAGGCCTAAGCTGCAGTCGGATATCCTTAGCGCTGAGTAGGCGGGAGAGGCTCCCACCACCACCGCTGTACTGGCAGCCATCAGCCTGGCTTGTGGCTGAGCAGAGCTCCACCTGGGGGAGCACACTGATCACCAGGGGGCATCTCCTGCATTGAGGGTCTGCCCCCTGGTAGTCAGTGTGTGTCATAGTGACCAGTCATTCCCAGTCATTCTGCTGTTAGGGTCAGTTTGCATATTACCCTTTTATTATATAAGATAGAGGCCTGGTGCATGAGTGGGGGCTGGCTGGTTTGCCCTGAATGGTGTCCTGGGTCAGGGTGGGGGTCCCACTGGGGTGCCTGGCCAGCCTGGGTGAGGGGCTGATAGCTGTTTGCAGGTTGGTCAAGCCCCCCTCAAGTGAGGACCCTCACCCCATGGAGGTTTGGCCAGCCTGAGTGAGGGGCTGATGGCTGTTTTCAGGCTGGCCACACCCCCTTTAGGGTGGGGGGTCCCCACTGGGGTGCCTGGCCAGTCTGGGTGAGGGGCTGAGGGTCGTTTTCAGGGTGGCCAAGACCCCCAGTGATGGAAGCTCCCAGCCTTTCTTTTTTTCTTTTCTTTTTTTTATTCTGGGATTTATTTACCTTCTATAATTGAAACTTTGAAGCCTTGAGAGGAGCTCAGAGCCGGCCAGGGTGGGCAGGCGGGAAGCTTGGCTTCCTCCATCATTGGGGCACCCAAGCTTCCTGCTTGCTCCAGCTCTGTGGCTGCCGGCCTCCTTCTTAGTTGGGTTAATTTGCATATAGTTGCTCTGATTGGCTGGTGGGTGTGGATTAAGGCATAGCGAAGGTATGGTCAATTTGATGTTTGTCTTTTATTAGTGTAGATAGCCTTACTTCAGTTATAAGAAGTCCAAGGCCCATGGTAATGACCATGTCTGTGATATTAAAACCAAAAAGTCATTGCCTAAAGCAGAAAGGATTGACTGGAAAGGGCAAGAAGTGATATTCTGGGGTGAGAGAAATATTCTAGATCTCAATTTATGTGGTGTTTACATGGGTGTATATAATTATAAAACTCATCAAACTACACATTTAATAACTGTGTATTCGATTGTATGTAAATTATCTAAAAAATGTAAAATAAAAATGCATATATTGAAAGTACATAGATAGTTGGGATAATTTTACCACTTACTATTCTAACCTACCTGTACAATAATCAGCAAACATTCAGTTCTGAGCTTCCTGGAAACTGAGATCAAGGGAATGTTCATATTTTACCTGAAAGAAAAGTCTTTGACATATAAAGGTTTGTTAACACTGAATAAGGGTAAAGATATCAGATTTGCTAGTTATCACCTTGAAGCTAGCTCAAGGTCATAATCTATACCACTAATCTTTAGAATCCTTCATTGCAATAACCTCCTAAATATGCACCTGGTGAAAATTCTCCCTCCAATCTGTTCCTCAACTTAAAATTAAAGAGATTGAAAAGAGTAATATGTCAAAATATGGCAGTGACTCCTTATTAACTACAAATAAAACAGAAACTTTTGTAGTGTGACATATATGATACTAGATAACCTCATCCCTAAATACCTCACTAGCTTCTTCTCCTACTACTCTTTGTTTTGTACCTTAAAGTCTTGTAAAACCCAATTGTTTAAATGTCCTCACACATACTGTGTCACTTAAAACCCCAGGCCTTGCTCATTATCACACTTTCCCTTATGCCCAGAGTGCCTTTTCAGCCTATCATATTCTGAATAATTTACTCATCCTTTTCAGGCTCAGCTCAGGTATCTTCTTGTCAGGATATGTTCCTTGAATCATCACAGCCCCACAGTACCCAGTGTTGACCTCTACCTTAGCACTTAGAATATTTTTATTTCATCAACAAATACTTATTGAGCAAATGCTATGCACCATGCACTGTTTTAGCTCTTAGAATAAATACATCAATTAACTAAACAAAGTGTTTTAACTTCACGTAATTAAATCTTCAAATTTATGGTGTTCAACCAAACCACAAACTCCATGAAGTTCAGCCATGGTTTTTTTGTTTTTTTTTTTTAATTAAATCTTTATTGTTTAGATTATTACAGTTGTTCCTCTTTTTTCCCCCCCGTAGCTCTCCTCCACCCAGTTCCCACCCCACCCTCTGCCCTTACCCCTCCCACTGTCCTCAGCCATAGGTGTACGATTTTTGTCCAGTCTATTCCCCCATCCCCACACCACTTTTCCCCCCAAAATTGTCAGTCCACTCCCTTTCCATGCCCCTGGTTCTATTATATTCACCAGTTTACTCTGTTCATCAGATTTTTTATTCACTTGATTTTTTTATTCACTTGTTGGTAGATATGTATTTGCTGTTCATAATTTTTATCTTTATCTTTTTCTTCTTCCTCTTCTTAAAGAATACCTTTCAGCATTTCATATAATGCTGGTTTGGTGGGGATGAACTCCTTTAGCTTTTTCTTATCTGTGAAGCTCTTTATCTGACCTTCAATTCTGAATGATAGCTTTGCTGGATAAAGTAATCTTGGTTGTAGGTTCTTGTTATTCATCAGTTTGAATATTTCTTGCCACTCTCTTCTGGCCTGCATAGTTTCTGTTGAGAAATCAGCTGACAGTTGTATGGGTACTCCCTTGTAGGTAACTGACTTTTTTTCTCTTGCTGCTTTTAAGATTCTCTCTTTGTCTTTTGCTCTTGGCATTTTAATTATGATATGTCTTGGTGTGGTCCTCTTTGGATTCCTTTTGTTTGGGGTTCTCTGCGCTTCCTGGACTTGTAAGTCTATTTCTTTCACCAGGTAGGGGAAGTTTTCTGTCATTATTTCTTCAAATAGGTTTTCAATATCTTGCCCTCTCTCTTCTTCTGGCACCCCTATAATTCGGATGTTGGTACGCTTGAAGTTGTCCCAGAGGCTCCTTACACTATCTTCATATTTTCGGATTCTTTTTTCTTTTTGCTTTTCCAGTTGGGTATTTTTTGTTTCTTCATATTTCAAATCTTTGACTTGATTCTTGGGATCCTCTTGTCTGCTGTTGGATCTCTGTATATTATTCTTTATTTCAGTCGGTGTATGCTTAATTTCTAGTTGGTCTTTTTTCATATCCTCCAGGGTCTCACTAAATTTATCGGCGGTTTCCATAAAATTCTTGAAAAACCTTAAAAGTGTGGTTTTGAATTCTATATCCAGTCGTTTGCTTTCCTCCGTTTCTGTCATTTGTGACCTGTTTCTTTGTCTCTGCATTTTTTATGCTTCCCTGTGTTGGTAGAGTGGCTTTGTGTGTTAGGTGTCCTATAGGGCCCAGTGGCTCAACCTCCCCAATTACCTGAGGTGGACACTCTTGGTGCACCCCTTTGCGGGTTGTGTGCACAGTCTTGTTGTAGTTAAGCCTTGATTGTAGTTGGTATCACTAGGAGGAATTGACCTCCAGGCCAACTGGCTGTGAGAATCAGCTGTGTCTACGGTGGGAGAACTTTTGTGCTGGAGACACCCTTCTGGGGCAAGACTTGCTTCAGTGGGGCTTTGGTGCTCACTGAGTGTGCCCCCTGAATGTGTCCCTTATGGATCGGAGGAGTTGTAATCTGGATGGTCCCACTCTGACCACTGGGTACACTGGCACTTGGATCTCTGAGGAGGTGCTAATTTAGCCTCTGCCTGAGGCTACCCAGCAGGAACTATGGAGAGATCTGCAGATTCCTCTTCTTTGTTTGGGGTTTGGAGGTGCCCAGATGAGGTCCAGCTGTGAAAAACTGCAAGCTGCTGTGGGGCCTTGGGCCTTCTTTTGGATGTTCTGGGTCTCTCTGACCCAGCTGCAGTTTGTTAGGTAATTTTAGACTGCAAAGGGCCAGGTCATTCATATGCAAAACCTCTGAACACAGCTTGGGTGGGGCGGCATTTTGGGGAATCAACAGGGTGGATCAAACAGCTTTGGCTGATCCTCAGCCCTGCCCTAAGAGGCCCCAGGTCTCAGTGTCCCAAGGTAATGGCTGCCAGCACCTCTGAGAGAAAGCCGCCCTTGAGTTCCGCCCAATGCCGGACAGTCCAGTTTCTCCCCATATGAGTCTGGGCCCCAGAGACTTCCTGGAACAGGAGTTCAGAGCAGTCAGGAGCTTGTGTCTCCCTCCCGATTGAAAAAGACAACCGCATCCTCAGTTGCCAGCCCTTGCCGCATGCGCCTCCGTACCTCTGCACTTTACTTCCGTAGCTCCTCTGAGTCTCAGTGTGCTTTTCTCTTTCCTTCTAGTTGTAGAATTTCCACTCAGCCAGCCTTCCTATAGTTCTGGATGATGTCCGTTTTGTCTTTTTGTTGTATTTTTGAAGTTGTTGTGGGAGGCAGCAATTTCCAGTGTTTACCTATGCCGCCATCTTGGTTTCTCCTCAGCCATGGGTTTTTCACGTTTGTACCTGTAGCAAAAGCAATTCTGGCATATAATAGCTGCTCAGCATAAATTCTTGTGCATTGAAATGAAACAAATGATGGGACAGGACGTGAGATGGCTACAGTTTGATTAGTGGGAACCAAGGTGAGAACGCCTGATTCAGAACCACCCATGAGGAGGCACCAGCCACAGAGGAGGACTCTCTGCTGTCTGGAGCAGCAGTGCAGCTCTGGAAACCATAGGAGATGAAGTGCAGAAACCAGGCTTCACTGTCTACATGATTCTGCCTAGAGCTACCCCTGCATGAAACAGCCAGAAATAATTTCAAGACCACATAGGTGCTGAGTTTTTAGTGGTGGCAGATCCCTGCTGACATCCCACCCGAGGATGTTTGATTGCCTCCCTATATTCCAAACCAGATGTCTTTGGATGGCAATCTACTTTCTCTCACCTTGGGGTGGCCAGAGGGGAAGTCGGATTAGAGGTAGGTGGGCAATAGGGTGAGGGTTTTAAAAAGTATATTCCATGACTGATTGCCTAAGATTATGTATGAGGTGTGATTATAAAGTAATGAGAGCCATTTTCATGTATGACTTGTCTTATGTTTTAATCACACCTCATATATGGAATGTGTGTCATTTCATACAATGTTTGAAAATTACCACAACCGAAGGTATTTGGCAGGAAATGTTAAATTGTTATTGAGTGCACTTTTGCAAGGTAACCATACTCTGGGTTCTCTTCAGAGCATGTATGTAATTCTAAGACTGTGAAGAGACTTTTTCTTATGAGGATATGTAATTCCAGACATGTTACCCAAGAAGAGAGAAACATAATATTTATAAAGTTGTGGTCACCTAAACACTCCAACACCTTTTGACAACTGTTATAAATGATTTGGCAGTAATAATAAAACTAGAACTCTTTTATAAATATAAGATGGACATTTAGAATTGAAGAGAGAAGTCAACTAAAATTATGAAAGTGATAATAGTAGAGGATTTTTATATACTCAATATCATAATTCTTGCAAGTATTTATCATTGTTATCCAAAACTCTTCTATTGGAATTTACATAGAGATTGGGCACACATTAAAACATATGGGCTTTTTAAAAAAACATCCTTGCTATTTCTAAAAGAAATCTTACAGCTGACTAAGCAAGAGAATAGCCATATTTTCAGAACCTAAGATTTGAAGTGAAAGATGTCAAATGAAATAAATAAATAAATAAATAACCAAAAAACCCCCAACCAATTATGACATTAATGATAATTGGATTCTGTTTTTGGCCACAAGGGATAAATTCTTATTAAAACCAATCTTGAGGGAGAACTATGGCCAATGCAGCATGAGAAGTAAAAGTGCCAGCAGAAACTAGAGTGGCTGGCAAACTATGAAAAGGGAATTGAAAGAGTCATTTTATCTGGAGAAGGTAATTTTCAAAATGACTTAGAGCAGCAGTTCTCAAACTTGATTGTTCATAGAAATCATCTGGAGTGCAAATTACTTATCAAGGGTAGGACAAAAATAAGCATTTTATTCTTTTTTTAAAATAAGGTCTTCATTTTATTTATTTATTTTTTAAATGTATTTTTATTAATTTCAGAGAGGAAGGAGAGGGAAAGAGAGATAGAAACATCAATAATGAGAAAGAATAATCAATTGGCTGCCTCCTGCACCCTCTCTACTGGGGATCGAGCCTGCAACCCGGGCATTGCCCTGACCGGGAATCAACTGTGACCTCCTAGTTCATAGGTCAATGCTCATCCACTGAGCCACATTGGCCAGGCCATTTTATTCATATACAGGTGGTATTCTGACTGCATTTTTAAAGTAGCATATAGAAAATAAGAACTCTTATATAAGCGTGGTTTTTCATTACAACTTCACTACATAATCTAATAGTAATAAGACAAATAAAGAGATTCAGCAAAACTTACTTGAGAAATAAACTCATTTAAAAATATTTCCTGTAAGTTTAATTATTGGAGGGATATGTATCGTTTAGGATATAGAAGAGAATGCAGTGAGAATGTATATTTCTCTAGACTTTGATTAATGACTTGCAAATCATGAAGAAATATGGGAAATAACATAAAATCCAAGGTTAATTTTTTAAAGCTAGAAGGTATAATAAATAATCAAGTTGCCAGAGGGTGATGATTTGACATGGAAATTAGGTGGGAGGCATTCATATTTGTACTGATCTAATATGAGTATGCAAATATAGACTCTTAGCTGAGAAGCCATTTTGCAAATTTTGCCCAGAATTGCAAATGCGAGCTCAGAATGTACTCCTCCCACAGCCTCCAAAGGTTCCAAGGCTGAGCCAGTACCATCTGCCAGGGGATTCTACTGCTTATAAAAGAAGAAGCTTCCACTTCTCTGGTTTATGTTGATGTGAAACTCCAGAGGAAAATAAAAGATGGGCACCTGAGCTTAATTCAACTTCGATAGAAACTTTATCATGCTATGTTTATAATGATTCCAAGGGGGATTTTTAAAATAACAAATGAGAAAGATACGTTTCTCAAAAATCCCAACTGAGTTCTCATATACATCTGATTACAAATATGTCTGTCACAGAAAAACAGGATCTTATTACTTATACTAATATACAGTGGGATTGATGAATACGATAATATATAAGCAAATACAGACAAAAAATAGCTAAATTGTACCGCAGCTTCAATATTTCCACATAGTAGTAGCTGTGCATGTGTGGTTTTAAAATCATTGAAAATATATTTTTTAAATGACATGGGGAAGATGACTTCCTTTCCAATGTCATTATTTGTGAGGGAGAGGGAGGACCACATGTTTAAAAAGTTATAGTTGCTATGATACAAGGACATACAGGTCAAAGATGGGGCAAAAGGAGGGAGAGTGGGCCATTTACCTGGAGAAGTCTGAAAATTCTTCATAGAGGAGCTGAGCTTACACTGTAAAAATAAATGAATAGGCAAGGAGGAAAAGTGCATTGCATGCAGGATGTCATGGGAATGTCACAGGAATCTGAGGACCCACCAGCAGTTGGATGCAGTGCAGAGAACGTGATTGATGCCAGAACTAGAGAGCCAGACAGGAACAGGGATGGCACTTTAGGATCTCTGACTGAGGAGTAATCAGAACCACTGATTCTGGGGCATATGGCAGGAGAAAGGGACAAGGTCCTACTTCAGACCTTTTCATAGCTATGTAGGTGATCGTTATGTATTGCTCTAGTGTGTCCTCTTCAATTTTAACATACATAGTATAGGAACATTCAACATTAATATGGGGCTTATACAGTATATCTTCTATAATAAAAGGCTAATATGCAAACCGATCGAATGGCAGAACAACTGGTTGCTATGGTGCACACTGACCACCAGGGGGCAGACACTCAATGCAGGAACTGAGTGCCACTCAGTCAGAAGCCGGGCTCACCCAGGGGAGTGGGCCTAAGCCATCAGTTGGACATCCCCTGAGGGCTCCCGGACTGCGAGAGGGCACAGGCCAGGCTGAGGGATCCCCCCACCCCAAATGCACGAATCTCATGCACAGGGCCTCTATTATAATACTAAAACTCCAATAATTCTGTAGCATTACTGCTTCAAACAAATAATCTATTATTGTCACAGTAGTTGGGATAGCCTGTGCGGAAGGGATTGCAGAAAAGAAATGGAGATCCAGGTAGGATGCTATTCCAGTATCCTGGAAATAACTCTGCAGCCAGGCAAAAATATCACAAGGGATGGATATCAGAAATCAGAAGGAGCATAAGTGAGAAGACTTGACCACAGAAGCAGGGATGAGGAGAAGACAAAATTAAGGGAGGCTCCAAGGTCTCAGGTTTGGATTGGTCTATGGATGACCTTAACAGGGATTTCCCACTTAAAAAATATTTAGATGTTACCCTTCCTTCCCAAATAAGCAGAAATATCACTTCTTCCATGTGCTCTCTGCTACTAATGGATAGTGGTCTCTCTTGCTTCCATCCTTAGGATTTGATTGCATTTCTCTGTGGTACTTGTCATTTCTAACCAGAGCTGAAATAATGTATATATGATCTGTATAGTAGGTGTTCTAAAACCTAATAATTCTGTGCAGTGAATAAGTGAAAGTTTGCCTATTATGCCTCCTGGAAGTTTCTTTAAGATATAGATCTAAAGCCCGTGTTCCTAAGCTTGTGTATCATCAACCCTGTTGACAACCTAGTGGCAATCTAGTGAAGCTATATTTCAGAATAATGTTTTTATTTTATTTTATTTTATTTTTATTTTTTAAATTTTAGCTTTTTGCTTAAAGTATTACAAAGAGTAGTACATATATCTCCTTTTTTTCCCCATTGACCTTCCCCCAGCCTCCCCTACTCCCCAGTATCTTGAGTTTTTAAATGCAAGAAATAAAACACACAGAATTACAATTGTACTGAAACCAATTACAATCTACTTATATAAAAACCCTGGGTGTAACATCACGGCCAGAACTGCGACCAACCGGAAGAAAGTCAGTCCTGCAGGGGTCATCTTGGAAACAGCTGCACCCTCCCCCAGCTGTTTCCTGGAGGGTGAGGTTTCAGGCAGGAACCCACCCTCAGGGAGAGGTTTCAGGCAGGAACCCACCCTCGGAGTGGAGCGCGGAAGTGAAATGATTTGTAATGGATCTATTATTGAAGCTACCTTTGGAAATACTATATCTATACATAATATTAAAAATATATCTAAATGTGCAATTCTTTGTCCAAAAAATGAGCATGTTCAAAAATTAAATGAAGAAATTTTGGATATACTCGTTGGAGATTTTCCACATATTTGAGTGATGATTCCATTGATTCCACAGATGATGCTGAAAAGGAAAATTTCCCATTGAATTTCTTAATAGTATTACTCCTTCGGGAATGCCATGTCATAAATTAAAATTGAAAGTGGGTGCAATCATCATGCTATTGAGAAATCTCAATAGTAAATGGGGTCTTTGTAATGGTATCAGATTTATTATCAAAAGATTACCAACTAACATTATCGAAGCTGAAATATTAACAGGATCTGCAGAGGGAGAGGTTGTTCTGATTCCAAGAATTAATTTGTCCCCATCTGATACTGGCCTCCCATTTAAATTGATTCAACAACAGTTTCCCGTGATGCCAGCATTTGTGATGACTATTAATAAATCACAAGGACAAACTCTAGACAGAGTAGGCATATTCCTACCTGAACCCATTTTTGCACATGGTCAGTTATATGTTACTTTCTCTTGAGTTTTAAGAGCATGTGACGTTACAGTTAAAGTTCTAAATACTTCATCACAAGGGAAATTAGTCAAGCACTCTGAAAGTGTTTTCACTCTTAATGTGGTGTACAGGAAGATATTAGAATAAGTTTAATCACTTTATCAGTCATTGTTTGCATCACTGTTGTTTTTGTTTTCATATCATGTTTTCGTTGTTTTCATATCATGTTTTTGTCATTTTTATATCATGCCTCTGTTGTTGTTATATCCTTTTGTTACTGTTTATTTATTAATAAATTTATATATTATTTTCATATACATTTTACTAGTTTCCTTTCATCTCTCACACTTCTATTATAGAGAAAGGGCAAATAGCAATATTAAAATATCTCCACTAATTAATTCCCTTTTTTTAAAAAGATATATTTTATTGATTTTTTACAGAGAGGAAGGGAGAGGGATAGAGAATTAGAAACATCGATGAGAGAGAAACATCGATCAGCTGCCTCCTGCACACTCCCCACTGGGGATGTGCTGGCAACCAAGGTACATTCCCTTGACCAGAATCGAACCTGAGACCCTTGAGTCCAAAGGCCAATGCTCTAGCCACTGAGCCAAACCAGTTAGGGCAATTAATTCCCTTTTAATGTGCACAAATGTCATGCACTGGGCTACTAGTGAAATATAGTTATCAAGAGTTTTGAAAAACAAATGTGTGATCTAATACTAATTTTTTTATTAATGCATTAAATAAGAAAAAATACATTAAAGTATAGACCAATTACAAAGAAATTTATCTTTAAAAACTGATTAGTTGTTGCTAGATTGAAGAAAACTGTAGAGAGGTCTTTGAAAAAAACTGTCAAGTAATACCTGAATTCTCCAAAGTTTTTTTAATTAAACTAAAATTGTAGTTTGGTTCTTTATCTAACACTAATGAATTCCTCCTTAACTAGATCATCACCTTAATACACTTTATATCAAAAAGAAAAGGAATGATAACCAACAGTTCAACTTTGATGGCATCAAGATAAAATAACTTGTAAAACTTTTTGAAGTGTTTCCAGATGTTTGCAAATTTCTCTTTTCAAAGAAATTGACACAGAATGTTGCATCGTGTCTTCATGGGCTAAAGCATCTCCTCCAGCACTGACAAGATGTTCCACACTGGCAGCTTAGGCAAGAAAGTTTGTAGATTTCTAAGAGTATCCACGAGGTGACATTAGAATCCATGTGCTGTGTTCAAAAGACCCTGCTGCATTATAGAGAGTTAAGAATTATTTTTTCAATTGTCTAGTTTGGTGATGGTACAGAATTGACCGATAGCTGCCCAGCAACATTGCACAACATCTGTAGACATGAAGATTATGATTTCATGTGATCTTTCTAATTTAGAAGTTATGAGTGAAAATACTCCTGTGGTTTGTTACCTACATTCATAACTGAAAGGCAGTTAGAGTTAGACATAATAAAGGCATAATTTTTTCTATCCAAGTTCATGTCCTCCCCAGAATTTGACTTCTCTCCACAGAACTCTTCCTACTCTAAAGGTAAAGCAGAGACTATAAGTTTACTTCTAAAATTCCAAATGAAAAATGTCAAATGTAATGCCCTAAGGTTAGTTTACTCATGAAATGTCATTGTCCAAACCATCTTTGGGAAGAAAATGGGTTATATTAATAATTATGCCAGAACAAGAGTCTCCAAACAAGATCAACCTAAGCAAACTAAGCTTTTTGGCAATGCTACCCAAGTTTGAAAAAAAGATTAAAATGAGGAAGGACTATTACAGAAGTCAAAGGTGGCTTTATTTTATAAAAGGTGAGATTCAATTCTCCCTTTTTACAAAGAATTGTGTAACCTGAGAGAATAGTGACACCAACACAAATTAATAGTTAGAATGTTTTGCTAAGGTTTTAGGAAATATAATGAATCATAGCCAACAATAAAGTAATCTTTCTGTGTGTGAAAATTAAGTTTTTGGCACAATGCAAAATTTGCATTGGTCTAATATCCACTTTCTATTAAACATTTGTCCTGGTTGGGGCAAACTATCTTAACATGTAAGTCTAAATTGTTCTTAAAGTATTTAAATGATGCTCTTTTTACTCAATTACTGAATCATCGCCTGTTGTTATCCATGGTCTTATGGTACTTCTTGGGCTCCTCATACAAGAAAAATAAGTAGGAAACAAATTGGTTGACCTTTTCTTTGCCTGTACTTTGGTATTGAAGGGCTTGAGTGAGCAAAGTAATTAGAGGTTTCTGAGCTTGACTTTTTCCCTAGAAGCTCACCAAGCTATAGAGACCCAGTGCTCCTGAGACACAGGGCAGGGAAGAAATAAATCCTCTTCAGTCCCTGCAGTCCTTCCTGAGAGCCAAAGAAAAATATTTTTCCAGTGGAAAATTCTCAGAAGGCATAGTAAATTCACAGGCTCTCCATGGAGGTACAAAATTGAGTGAGGAGAGAGACTACATGGAGAAAAAGAAAGCACTCCTTTTTGGAGCTCTACTATGTGCCAGGTATTTAACATATTACTTCATTTACTAATGGCCTGTAAAAGTGCCATTAATCCTGTTTTAGGACATTTAGGATCTGAACTAATTCAACTCGCTGAAGGTCGTGAAGCTTGGAAGTGCCAGAGTTAGGTTTTGAACCCTGATCTTTTAGTCCAGGACATTGTTGGCTGTATTCTGACACCTCAGTCCAGTTTGGGATATCAAAGACACCATGCTTACTGTGACCCCTTCCTACCCCTCAAACAGGATGTCTCCCTCCTCCTGAATCCAAGATCTAAGACTGGTCGGAGAAAGAAACAGGAAGGTCTGAATCCCTGAGAGAGAAAAGTCAGGCCCTTTGGGAATACAGGTCAGAAAGGTATTTCGTAGAAGAATAAGGTAGATATTAAAGTTAAGTCACTAAATTGTTGGGCTAAAAGAGCAGGGAGTCAAGGTTTTTCAAATCTCCAGGCAGTTTTTTTCACAGCCCAATGCAATTATCATTTTGACACAGCACACTTATTGGGCTTTTAACCAAGTCAATTATGATTTTATTCATCACAATTCAAATACAGATTCATGGCAACATATGTAGAAAACATGGCTTCAAACATTGTTTCATCAATCCTTTCCCATGCTTACAGGCCATCCCATGTTTTTAGGCCTCAGCTATGTAAATAGAGCTGTTTCTGATTAGCAAAATTAGCTTCCACTCCCTTTTGTGTTAACATGTAACACAAAAGTCTTCACTTGAAGATAAGACTGATTGCTCTCTTGGAGAAAAGAGCTTTCAACAGGAATTACAATTAATTGGAAAAGTTTCCCTTGAGCTATAAACCACAGGGTGTAAAAAAAAGGAACAAGAATGAAAAATTATCAGAAATTTAATATTTTATTCTGAAAGGCAGCAAAGATTTAATAGCAAGGATAATTATGCAGTTTAAATTTATCTGTCATATTTTTCTACCAAGATACTCCAAAAATGTCCATAAGATTATAACACTTTTCTGTACTCACAACTGTAAACCTACTTTTGCCCACCCCTGTGTCTTTTAAATGACTGGAGATGGAGGCTTCATCCATTCTTTCATTCATTCATCAATTTTTTAGCATGAACAATTCTTTACATCAACAATGTGCTTGCCATAGAAAATGCAGAAATAGATAAGACAAACACAGTGGCTACCCTCATGGAGCTCATAGATGAATAAGAAATATAAAAATGTTTTAAAAGTACCCAGTCTTTAATGTTCAATTCTTTGGCAGTAGAAGTCTATACAGACATAGCCAGGGTATGCGAAAAGAACAGTAGACTTCAAATCAAAAGACCAGAGTCGCTGCCTCAATTCTGCTGGTAACTCCATGGATATATTATTTAGAACTATGCTAGAAATAATAGAAACCAGCTCATACAAGATTAGGCAAAAAAAGGGAAATTTATTATGAGCATGTGTTAGGAGTGATATTTTTTAACACATATATAGTACCAATTTCTCTCAAAACCTCCTATTCCTTTTCTACCCTCTCCCAAATTTCCAGGTTTTTGTGATGGGCAATAAAGATAATGAGAACAAAGAACAAGAGAGGAGAGCCAGGGAAAAATAAGTGAAAGTAATGAGACATAAATTCATGCATATTAAAGTATAAGGGAGACTTTTTGAAATTGTCATGTGAATAGTCCCAAAATAGGCATGAGGAACTGGGAAGTTGATGAAAGTGGTTTAAAAAAAAAGTTTTAATGGGTTATGAATTGATCCTCAAGAGATCCAAGGTAAGAATGAAATGCCTTTAAAAGTATCCTATCTAGCCGAAACCGGTTTGGCTCAGTGGATAGAGTGTCGGCCTGGGGACTGAAGGGTCCCAGGTTCGATTCCGGTCAAGGGCATGTACCTGGGTTGCAGGCACATCCCCAGTGGGAGATGTGCAGGAGGCAGCTGATCGATGTTTCTCTCTCATCGATGTTTCTAACTCTCTATCTCTCTCCCTTCCTCTCTGTGAAGAATCAATAAAATATATTAAAAAAAAAAAAAAGTATCCTATATAATAAAAGCCTAATATGCTAAGTGGTCGGCCAGTTGCCCATTCAACCAATCAAAGCATAATATGCTAATGATATGCTAAGGCTGCTCAATTGCTCACTATGACATGCACTGACCACCAAGGGGGCAGATGCTCTGGTATGTTAGTTAGCTTGCTGCTGGGGTCTGGCCGATCGGGACTGAGCAAGACAGGCCGGACATGCCCTGGAGCCCTCCTGCATCCCTCCCCTGCCAGATTGTGCACCGGTGGGGTCCCTCAGCCTGGCCTGCATCCTCTTGCAATCTGGGCTGAGGGATGCCCCGCCCCGCCCCCGAGTGCATGAATTTCATGCACTGGGCCTCTAGTCTTCTATATGTCATTTTATCATTCTTGCACTGGATCAAGTAAGAGCCCTATTTTCATTCAATAAGTTCTTTACTTCATTTTCAAGCATTATAATCTAATAAAAAATCAGAGGTGTCTTTTCTAGTCTATCCAACTTCTGCTCCAAGCTCTATCACAGATGCAAATCCATCTCAAGGACCAGGGCCAATTATACAGCCTAAAGTCAGGACTTAAAAACATGTCTCCCTCCCCTTTTCTTCTCCCCTACCCTCTCTCCTCCTCTCCCCACTCCTCCTCTTGCTTGTCAAGATGGGCAGAAGAGCAGCACCCCAGAGCCCTCTGGGGCAAACAGTTTGATTTTTGGTCTAATTTTCAAATTCTCTTAGAAGGACCTCTGATTGGCCCAGTTTGAGTCAGATATCTACTCAGAGCCCAATCACTTAAGGGAAGGGAGCTCAGCCCTGCGAGTCTTTCAATCATCCTGAACAAGTTGTTGCTTTTGTTCCCGCTGTGTGTTTTTTTATTTATCTTTATTGTTGAAAGTATTACAGATGTCCCCTTTGTTTGTTTCTCCCACTGACCCCCTCCACCCTGCGCCCAGCCCTCCCAGGCCTTCCCCACTCTATTGTCTGTGTCCATGTGGTTTTATTGGCTCAGCTGTAAAAATAAAGATAATATTAATTATCCAGCCTTAGCAGAATTATTGTGATTTTTAAATGAGTAAATATAGATAACAATGACATGAAAGCTAAGTTCTCTATTTTTTTTATAATTCATTTACAGTTAACATTCACTATATTAATTTCAGATATACAACATAGTGATTAGACATTTATATAACCTACAAGGTGAGCACACTCAATAAGTCCAGTACCCTAAATTATACTTTATATCCCCATGAATATTTTGTAACTATCAATTTGTATTATTTAATCCCTTTGTCTTTATCACCCAGCGCCTCACCTCCCTCCCATCTGGCAACCATCCAGTTTGTTTTCTGTATCTATGAGTTTATTTCCGTTTTGTTTGTTCATTCATTTTGTTTTTTAGACTCCATATATAAGTGATATCATATGGCATTTATCTTTCTCTGTCTGACATATTTCACTTAGCATAATACCCTCTAGGTTCATGCATGTTATCACAAATGGCAAGATTTCATTCTTTTTTTTTGTGACCAAGTAATAATTTTCAAATGCATTTTTATATTAAATGTCAATGAAGAATATCCAAACCTATAGGAGGACCTTAAAAGAATTTATTTGAGCCAATGTTTTGAGGCCATCCCCAGAAGCAAGATCTCAATGAATTGAGAAAGTGCTCCGGAGAATGGCAGTTTTGCAGTTAGAATCAAAGGAGAAAACTTAAGGAAAGTTATGTGAAATCAATTGGTGGTGGAGTAAGGAAGTGGGAGAAAGCAAAGGGGAAATCTCTAGGATTGTTTTAAAAAGTGAAATGGGGAGATACACACTTCGTTTACATTGGTTGGTACAGAATAGTTAACAATTGACATTTACAGTAGAGATGATATGTAGGCAACAACATAACAATGAGGAGTGCCTGGAAAAGATTCCTCTTACGTTTCAAATGTTATTCTGGATGCCCAATGGACAGGGCTCCCTTAAGGCAGAGATTGTAGGTCTGGGACAGTGACTACCCAGCATGACCTGCCCAGTTAGGAATTTATGACCAGACCATCTTGTGTGCTTGTGTGGTTACTTTCAGTCACTGAGCTTGTCAGGCCTGCCATGTAGCCCATCCTCCTCTCTGCTCCCTGCCGGCCGCCCCCCCCCCCCCCCCGGCCCTTCCCACCCCCCCACCCCCACCCCGCCCCAGCTTATCAGGTTTGCTACAAAGCCCTTTTTTGTCCACATAAAGTACTTAAAAGTGATGTGATTGTTAAGTATAATAACTAGTAATACCATATTGGTGCCAACCTAGTATTAAACAACCCTTTTGACTTAGACCTTCGTGTCCACTTGGGTGTTCAGGTGAGAGGATTAAACTAGGGAACCTCTTCCCACAAAAACACTCACACATTCCTAGAAGCAACCTTTTACATATGATTTCAGGGGCTCCATAAACCCACTAAAGCCCCCCTAGGTGACAAGAATCTCTTCTCTAGCTAAAATACAGAGAGCACCGTCAGAGACAAAGTAACCTGCACCTCTTCTCTCCATTCTGACAAGAAAGGGAAAAGCTACTTTCAACAGTTTTCAGTGTCAGAGCTGAACAAGAGAAGAAAATCAGAGGCAGGGAGAGAGAGAGAGAGAGAGAGAGAGAGAGAGGACCCACATCCTCTTAAAAGGTAACAAATTTAATTTTCATCTTTCCAAAGACCATTTCCTTTTCAGATTATCAAACAGTAAGCACTCTCCCTTGCGTCACCATGGAATGGGAACTAATGTGCATCTGTCTTACATATTTCCTTTTGTAGAAAATTGTGTTGTTGCTTTAATTCAGGAAACTAACACTATCCAATATAATAACTCATATTATCAGGTTCTACTATAAGACAACAAAAATCTCAACATAAAAGTTATGCAATACTTACAATCAGAGATATGTATGAAAATGAGATGTCCACTCAATTTGCATTGAAAGATGACTAATTTCTAGTCAGCTTTTGGTCTCAGTATATTTGGATAGTCTTCTAATTAAATCAGAAACTTTATTATTTATTATGCTAATTGTTTAACCTAATAAAAAAAGTAAGTAGATAAATTGGATGAGCATAAACATGCAATCTAGATAATTTGGGCCAAACCCACATTACATAAATAGATCTCTAGCTTGAAGTATATAAAAATTGTCACATCTACCAAGATAGAGCTGAAGATATTTCAATAGGTAAGGACAAACTGTCAAGTCATACTTGTCATTGATCATCATATGCCATCTAATGTACTAAGTCATGTGGACACTAGCTAGCATCTAGTGTCTCCCAATTTAATGTTTAAATTCAGATCAGCCTAAAAGTGAATAAACCTGGAAAATCGTTGGAACTCCTTAAGTCAGCGGTCCTCAACTTGTGGGTCGCCAACCTGTGGGTCGCGACCCCTTTGGGGGTCGAACAACCCTTTCACAGGGGTTGCCTAAGACCATCGGAAAACACATATATAATTACATATTGTTTTTGTGATTAATCACTATGCTTTAATTATGTTCAATTTGTAACAATGAAAATACATCCTGCGTATCAGATATTTACATTAAGATTCATAACAGTAGCAAAATTATAGTTATGAAGTAGCAACGAAAATAATTTTATGGTTGGAGGTCACCACAACATGAGGAACTGTATTAAAGGGTCATGGCATTAGGAAGGTTGAGAACCACTGCCTTAAGTGCCCTATAGCATTCATTTGCTAAATTGTACCCAAGTTTGCTTTCATTGAACCTGAATTAAAGTTCTAGTTATGGCATGTACTAGCTGCATGACCTTCAGCAAGGTACTTGGCTTCTCTGCACCTAAATTTTCTTATCTATAAAGTAATAACTACAAGGATTGTTGTGAGAATTATATATATTTTTTTAATGTGTGGCCCTGACCAGGTGGCTTGGTTGGTTTAAGCCTCCTCTGGTACACCAAAAGGTTGCAGGTTAGATTTCCAGTCAGGGCACATTCCTAGGTATAGAGGGTTTGATCCTTAGTCCCCAGTTGGGATGTGTATGGGAGGCGATCGATTGCTGTTTCTCTTTCTCTCTCTCTCTCTCTCTCTCTCTCTCTCTCTCTCTCTCTCTCTCTCTCTCTCCCCCCACCACCTCTCTTGGGTGAAGATTAAAAATTTTAAAAATGTGTGTACTCCATATAGTGACAAATACATAGTACATATTCAATGAATAGTAAATTGTTGATATCAAGGATGATGCAGTCCTACAATGCTACTGAATTATAAATTTGCCTCTAAATGTTGGGGCACTGGAAAACATTTCTACATGTGGAAATATAAACTAAATAATATGTGGATCTTCTAAGCCATTAAAAGAGCAAGAGTCACAAGAATGTTTGTATCCATAATCTCACTTCTAGAAGTGTATTCTTGATAAATATGTCACAGAGGAAAAATTAAAATGTGTAAATGTATTTAATATAAATTTATAATACTATAAAATGCAAATCAACTAAATTTCTAACAGAAAGAGAAATTTTAATTTATTATTAAATTATTAATAATTAAAAATAAAATAAAGCTAAATGGAAAAATGTAAGAACACAAATTGTATCTAACGAAAACTGTGAGTATGCACACAGTGTGTGTGTATGCACATTTGGGGAAGAATATACAGAGATGTGCTGAGCTGACCTGTATTGGCTTATGAGAGCCAACTGTTACATTTTCAGAAAACGTGCAGCCAGTTATTAAACACAGTCATTATTAAAAATTAAATTAAGCAAGTACCCATATAGTGAAAATACTATGTAACAGCATGCTCCTGCACCTCACCTTATTTAGTGTCTCACTGATAGTCTGAAATTTGCCATGACAGAAGTGTTTATACCAAGGAAATTGACAAATGCTTCAAACCAGGGCTGATATTTTTTGTTTTGTTGATGGTCTAGACATAAGAAAGCAGTAGAGAATATGTTAATAATACAAATTAAATTTTAAAGTGTATACTATCTGTTGTCATTACATTGTGAATGACATTGAAAACTGAGGGAATATTTTCCCAGTATTTAAAAACTATTATCCAATTTAACCAAAAGTTTGCTGCTCTCATGACAAATAAGTGAAGTTATAATACATTTTTGTTTTCTCTTTCTTCTTAGACATTAATGTTGATAATGAAAATATCAACCAATGTTCATGGTAGACCCACACTTAAGGAGCTGGTTGTTAAACATTTGAGCATCATAACACTTTGTGTACCTATAAAATTACAGTTGATGATGGTGAGAAAGCAACTCATGAACTAAAATTGCACGTGAAATATTAATTTTAAACATTTCCATTTAAAGATAAAATAATAATTTTAAAAGTAAAAGACTACAACAAATATTTTCAGAAAATTTAATATTTTTCAAAAGAATTCACATTGTGATGCAACAATAATTTCTCTCTTAACTTTCCTTTCTTTTCCTTCCACAAATATGTACTGAGCCCTACTATGGGGCTCTGTACTATTTTACCATCCCTGACCTTGTATAATCTTGTGTGGTGTCAGAAGCCAATCAAATGATTATGCAAATAAATATTTAAATGTAAATTTTGTTAAATACTATAAAGGAAAAGAGCAGGGAACCTTGACTACGAGGACAGAAAGAGCATCCTTTAGAAAGTGACTTTTAAGCCGATACCAGAAGAAAAAATATGAGTTAAGCCAAGAAATATAGTAGAAAAGAGCATCCCAACCAGAGGAAACAGCATAAGCAAAGGCCCTGAGGAAGGACAAAGCTGGAGCCATTGTACAGGACTTCACAGACTATGGTAAGGGCTTTGATTGTTATTCTAAGAGTAATAAGAAGTCATCACTGACTCTTAAAATTTCTCAGGGAGGAGATACAATGAAAATTAAGAGTCAAGTTAGCACCACTGGGTTCCAGGTTAAAATTAAGCACATTGTAAAAAGTAATACAATCAAATTCTTTTTTCTTTTGCTTTACATTGCACTTTGTGATAATAGGTATAAAACAGAGAAAGATCACAAGGTCTCCGTACAGAACGCTCCCTATATTCGGCTGAGATTTAAATCAGATTTGAACCTGGTCCTTTGAGATTCAGATACGATTACCCCCGAGCCACCCATCCCACATAGTCCAATCTCCTTCCACGATTTTTGCAGATTCTTAGGGACTTCAGTTTGCCTGGTCACACTGGAATATGAAGTTATTCAAGGAACGTCTTGTAAATTTTCTACCCAACCCTTGAACCAGCCTTGTCTAACTTTTTTCCCCTCTCCCTCCCTTCCTCCTCCCTTCCTTCCTTCTTTTCTCCCTTCTCCCTCCCCTTTCTCTCCTTCTCTCTCTCCCCCTCTCCCCCCACCTCCCTGTCTCCTAAAAGTCATGAATTCATTCTGAAACCTCCAATTCCAATTCAGTATTGCAGGGTTTGTCCTCGTTTCTCTATTTCCATAGCTAGAATTCCCTTTTCTTACAATGAAAAACCTGGCTCCCATTATCCTCAATATATTGACCTCTTTGCTCATCCTTAGAATACACAGAATACCACGAAGAAAACAGTCTTCTCCATTAAGAAACATAAAATAAAATAAAGAAAATGCAGTTCAGAATGCTTAAATGGTTTGCTTGAGAGATTAGTAAATGTCTGAGCCAAGAATCTACTTCTTTTCTTCTGACTCCCTCCATTTGTTTTTCTCAAGACACAAAACAAAGTCATGACTCTTAATATTTTATCTCCTCTTATAATTAATCAGTCCTACACTTTCAAACAGTACTTGAGATGTCAGAAACATAAGGGAGTGTGCATGTTGCCAGTTTGGACTAGACTCTTGGGTAAATTCTATACTTTTCATGAAGCAGACATTAAAATATAGAAGCAATTTTAAATATAACATGACTTGTACTGCACTTCTTAAAAAAATAGCCAATGGTATTAGTAAATTAATTCTAATTCCATGAAAATAGATTGTGGTAAGCTAATTTTGACACCCATGGGCCTTTTCTCTACCTTCTATCCATCCACACCTCAAAGTAGGCTGAGCAGTGAGGGTAAAAATTAGCCCCTCTCCAAATGGGTGGGGTGCTTGACAATCATAGGGTTAAGACTCTAACATTTGAGATCTTGCATGGAAATTTTTATATAAATTAAGGTTGCAACTACACTGTATTGTCACCTTTGTGGGCCCAGGTATCAGTAGGCAGGTTGAGGCCTAAAAGTATAGACTGAAAATAGAAGCAGTTTAGATTTTTACCTTGAGCAAGAATATCTAGGTAAGAAGCACTGTAATTAGAATGTATACAGTAATTACAGATGTGCTAAGAGAGCATGGGTATTATACTCCCCCAAATCTATTATTGCTTGGCCTTCGAAGCAACCATTATGCTACCATGATGCTGAAGCTGTAATTAGAAGATATGTCCTACCAACACATTTTGGCAAAACAGAGTGAAAAATCCCACCCTTTTCCTCTCTGGCAGAAGGAGTGAGAGGATCTTGCCCACAATGTTAAAAATGAAGAGGTGTTAGAACTAAATAGGAAAAGCAACTCTCTCACTTTGTGGGCCCCTGGAGCACCATTCTGCTGACTTTCCCTTCCCGGGACTGCCTCCTGCTACCAGGAAAAAGTCACAACAGAGTATGAGGTAAGCAGGAGGAGTTAATGAAGTGTCACTTATTACTTCTTTGAAAAAATAGTCATTGTCCTAGAGGCCTTATTTGTAAAAGGGATTTTTAAATGGACTCTCAGGGATTAAAGTTTTTGCCTTCTCCCACTCCCCCAAAAATCTATTGATAGAACAGAATGCTGTGGTCTGCGGTGGGTGGTGGGATGTGATGAGGCTGGTGGAATATTGTCTCCAAGGTCAGTCTGTCTCCCACCTTCCCCAAGGACATCAGGACATGGGTTGGAGCCCAGAGTCTCAGGCCCTCTCTGGCTCCCTGCCAGCCTGGGAAAAAGCATACTTGGTGAGCTCTACCCAGTTTCTTAGGGCATCAGTAGATGATGTGTGCTTCCATCTCCGTCTCCCAGGGCTGACAGGCGACTGGCTCTCTGAAGCTAGTGTGAACTGGCTTAAAACTAACTCCTGCCATTGATGGATGAATGAATGAACAAAGTGTGGTATAATCATACAATAGAACATTATTCAGCCTTAACAGGGAAGGAAATTCTGACACATGTTACAACACGAATGAACTTAGAAAACATTATGCTAAATGAAATAAGCCAGACACAAAAGGACAAGAACTGTGTGATTCCACTTCTGAGAGGTGCCTGGAATAGTCAGATTCATAGAGAGGGAAAGGAGACCAGTGACTGCCAGGGGCTGGGGGAGGAGAGACTAGGGAGTTATTGTTTAATTGGCACAGTGTTTTGGTTTTGAATGGTGGAAAGGTTCTGGAGATGGATGGGGATAACTATTGCATAACATTGTGGACACATTTAATGCCACTGAACTGTACACTTAAAAATGATTAACATGGCACATCTTTTTAACATGGTAAATTTTAATGTTTCTTTTACCACCATTTTTTTTTTAAAGTAGCTCCTGTAACCTATAGGCCTTAATTGTTAAGTTTGAAGTGAGTTCCATCGTCACATTTTCTCATCATTATCTTAAATTATTATTCAAAGTAAAATGCTAATGAATAATGAGACTTAAGAGTTCTTTGGGGGACCTTGCTATTCTCCCTACAGACATGCATTTCTCATCCTCCCTTATAGGAACATTGGCCCTGTCTCTTTAACCCAATTGAAATGCTTTTAGTCCTTCTAAAACAAATACTCCAACTTCAGTTGTTCGCAGCTGCTCTTCTAAAAAAGAAATGGACTAGGTCATTGGACCAGAACACTGGACAATGCCTTCTTTGGGTGTCTACCTTATAAGATTGACATGCCCCTTCCCTGGTAATTCTAGGCTGTAGTAAGTAAGTTCCACCTACTCCACTAATTCTTCCCATAACTTCCCCATCAGAGGTCATCTTTCTTTCTCTTTTACCCACACATTTTGTGTGTAACTGTGTTGTAGCGTTCCCTAAGGCACTTACTTATATGTCTCACTGGAATGTGAGTACTCCGAGAGTAGATAAGTTCAACCACATGATACTGGAACAATCTGACCATTTTTGTTTGACCTATAAAACAAAAAATGCATATGATGCAACTAAATGCTATTGTATGTATTTACTACTGTATTAAAAATAAATAATTATGCAATATTCATCTTTGTGTACTTCATAGCCTCTATTGCAATATTTTGCAATAATAGGTGCTCAATGAATAATGCACAAAAGTCTCACATGAATGACATACTGCACAAAACCATGAGAGGAGGTTCAGGGAGAGGTTAAAGATTCTCAGAGAGGAGGGGGAGGAGAGCACTAATTTCTGAGTCCTTTTTTAAGCTGGAGAAGACAGGGGAAAACCTCTTCTTTACATGCATGTATTTATTCTTCTCAACTCCCTGGTAACCATTACTTTCCCCATTTGACCCTTATGGCACTGAAGCTTAGAAAAGTCTGTGATAACTTGCTTGAGTCCCATGGCTGGTATGTGATCCATTTACTTGTCATACTCTAAATCCTTACTCTACATCATGCTGGGAAGCTATTTTAGTTGAAGAAACGGTGTTTTCTCTCTTTGGAACAATATTTGTGACAGGCCAATGGAAATCAGGTGATCATCAGCAGATACATACACACTGTTCTCACGAAGATATGGAAATCTTGGATTTTTCCAGAGTTAAGCTGGCAGAAGAACTGTGTACCTGACCGGTCATAACCCCCATGTAAATAGAAATGAGTGTGCTAGGCCCAGCATCTGCATACCTCTAGAAGTGCTTGGCTCTACCTGCTTGTGTAACGAAGAGCCCCACCCATTGCCGCTCATCTCTAAATTCCCAGAGCTCTCCCAGACTCACCTGGAGGGGGCCAGGCTTGGGCCCAATCTTCATTACACCCATAGTGGTAGGACCTACGGCAGCCCTGTACTCATGCCTAAAATGCCTGGACCTACAGAAGTTCTGCCCCAGGTAGGTTCTAGTACCAGACACTTAATCTGGCTTCCCCAATGTGGCCATGTAATCAGCTAATAAGTGTTAGAAGAGGAAGTCACACTAATTCATTCAAAAGAAGTATGTATATTACAAGGGTCTGTTTTGTGTTAGGTCTCTTCTAGAACCTGGGGAACCCATGGTGAACTAAAGTGCCAGATTTTAAGAAGTTCTCATTCTTTTGGGGACTTGGAGCCTGTGCTCTTAACCCCTGTGGCATATTTCTAATTTCACTGGCTAATTAATATATTTGTATTCTAATTTCTATGGGAATATTTGGTAAGAAAAGAGGAACTGAATGCACAGGGATCAGTTGTAACAAAAACAGTCCCAAATGCTGCATCTTCAAGAATTCTAATATCATTCTTAAGTAACACAAGAGGGTGTGTTGGGCATGATTCAGTGAAAGAAACAGAAACCACTTTTAAACAGAGAAGGACTAAACACAAGGAATTAGGTGCTAATGAAATGTCTGGAAGAGCTTGTTCTCTAGAAATGAATCCTGAAGCCACTTCTTAGAACCAACTCACTGGGAAGCCATTCTTCAGAAGCTACCATTTGAACAACTGGGTTCGAGAACATTTGGTCATAGCTGTAGCGGAGAAATTAGGAAGTGGGAATCAAGAAGCTGCACACAGCATTCAGCTTCCTCTCCACAGTAACTCCTCTCCGTACACAGAAGGCTGGGTGATGAACATGGTAACATTATGACCGGAAAACTTCACATTTCATGACCTTATTTGCCCATGGAATAGGGCAAAAGTCAGGGGAAAAAATGGCCTCTCCTTCACTTCTGCCTCCCAAATCTTATCCAAGTACACCAAATTGGAGGAATCTATTATGGGAAATTAAATGTTCACCTTTCCGCACCCTGTAGTCTAGAAAAACATACCAGAAGAATGGTTAAAAATTGAACTTATTTCCACCCAGAAAGACTGTTTACCATGTTGAGTGGTCACTACGGGATTAAGTCTCATCAGTTTAGTGCCTAGTACAATGTCTGACACATATTAAATGCTCAACAAATAATGCATAAATGAATGAATAAATGCATTGTGGATATCATAAGAATGAACAATAATGACTTCTTTCGTTTATCCTCTTTAAAAAATATTCCTAAATGATGCAGTGATGGTGGGTTGTCCTCTTATTTCAAGTTCAAGTTGAAATATTCTTTTTTATTGAATTTATTGGGGTAATATTAGTTCACAAAACCACGCAGGTTTCAAGTGTACAACTCAACAAAACATCATCTGCACACGGCATTGTGTGTGTGCCTACCTGTATTGTCTCATTTCACTTTTGTTTCTACCTGAGGAACTTTTAGAAAACTCAGCAGTTAAAATATTTTTTTAAAATAGAAGAAAGCTAGATTTTTCTCCTTCCTTTTGTTAGACATGAGTCTCACTTTCAAACTTTCGTGGTTGTTGCTAAATGTTTCCTCCAAGGAGAAGTCTTCCTTTTTGTTTATTTTTAGAAAGTAGAGGTTGCAGATAGAGAAAGCTTTTGAAAACTGGAATCTCAAAAGGGAACTTCTAGGCAGTGGCTCTTTATCCAGCCTAATATAGCAGCAACTTTGAGTAGGTTATATAGCCCAGCAGTGAATCGTCCTCTGATCCTCTGTGTTCTGACCAATACAGCATTAAACAGCATTTTTTAAGACTACATTTCACTCTCTTTCCCTTTGCCAGATAGACAACCAAATTCATTTACTTCCCCCACAACAAAACTTTATCTCCATGTTTTCCTTGCTAAATGGAAACCAATTAGGATTGTCACTAAGTTATGTAAGTTGTTACCATAGAATATAGAACCAAAAGGAATGTTAAGAGTCACATCATTCTATCCTCTTGTTTGTAGGTGAGGGAACAGACAAGGTGAGTATTATTTTGTATACTCAGCATCTTCTTACTTTGTTGATATTCTCTCACATGTATTTGTTCACTCAGTAAATGTCTAGATGTAGGGCACACAGCTCTGTGAACGGTCTTGTATGGAAATGCTAGAGTGTTTTCAATCATATGCCCCATGACTACATCTAATAAGCCACACACAAGTTTAGCCACACAGAGCTATAATCCACTTTGCAAAAAGACATAAACTTTCATGATTTCTTATTTCTTTTAAATATTTTTGATATACTAGTATTTTGATTGATTTCAGAGAGGAAGGAGAGGGAGAGAGAGAGATAGAAACATCAGTGGGTTGCCTCCTGCATGCCCCCTACTGGGGATCGAGCTGAAACCTGGGCATGTGCCCTGACCAGGAATCGAACCATGACCTCCTGGTTCATAGGTTGACGCTCAACCACTGAGCCACACCAGTGGGCTTGATTGCTCATTTCTTACTTGAGATTTCCTCCACCAGATTCCATGCCTCCCTCTCTTCCTATCAAAATCCTATCCATTCTTCAAAGCCCATTCAGTTGTTAATTATTATAATGGGTTGAATGTTTTCGACCCCACTTCACAAATTCACATTGAAGTCCTAATGCCCAACATGATGGTTATAGATGCTGGGAACTTTTAGGTCATGAGGGTAGAACCCTCATGAAGAGGATTAGTGCTTTTATAAGAGATCCCACAAGTTCCTTCTTCCTTTCCACCAGGATAAAATGAGAAGTCTGCGACTTGGGAGGGAGTCCTCATCTGGCCATGCTGAAACCCTGAACTGACATCCAGCCTACAGAATAAGCTACTCAGCCTATGGTAATTTGTTATAGCAGCCTTAACAGACAAAGGTGTTACTCAATTAAGACACAAACTCTGCAATCACAATTAATTGCTCCTTTTATGAATTATCATAGGATTTCCTTGACTTCTCTATTATGATACGTATTAGGCTGACTTCTGGTGAAGTAGATATTATGTAGATGGATACACATCTATTTTTCTGTGGTTCCAGCAATTTGGTGAACTACGCTAATTTGGAAGCCCTCCAGCTACAAGCCCTTAGAAACACTGGGTAAAGAAAACTACAAGAACAAAAAAAGTTATTTTTAACTGCTCTTTCCAGAAAGAAAAGGAACCTTCAAGTGATAGAAACATGGAGGGAATCAGAAGCCAGACTGATAAATGTGAGAACTGAGGCTGATGGGAGCAGTGTTGTTGGTTCCTGGTTTGTTCCAGGGTTTCATCCTCAGGAACAGATGCCCTCTTAGGCCCAACTGAAGGGGAAGGCAGAAACAGAGATACCTCCTTATGGGTGTTGTAATGTACCCCGCGAGCCACACAAGGACGCCTCAAGAACTCGAATTAAAGAGTCACATTTATTGCAAATCCGGGACTACGAGGGGGCATTTCCCATATCTCATAGTGCCCTCCCTAGCCCCAACACCAGATTTATATAGGCAAAGATCACAAAGGTATTGATTACATCCCAGGGTTTGGAATGAGGAACCGGGTTTGCAAAAAGCAGTTTACAGAAGCAGACTTAAGCATATTATCTCAATTATAGTTTTGGGTCTCTGGATCCCTGAGTTGACAGAAACACATTATCTAGAGCCCTCGGGTCTTGGGACCACTGAGTCAACAGGGACACCTTATCTGGAGCCCTCTGACCTTGGGATAATTGTGCTGTCCTTCCCAGGTACAGAAGAATGTGCTTTGATAACCAGTATGACCACAACCAATGGGATATTCACATTACAATCAATAGGGTATTCAATCGAATGGGATAATTTATATAATTCAGAAAATCAAAATAACTTCTCTATTATTTTAGCAAGCAAATAAGTACAGAAGCCAAACAGCAGGGTTACAGTTAAACTATAGTTTCTACCTGAGATGATTGCTACCATACTTCATGGGTAGGACCCTCAAAAGCTTCAGTCCCAGTCTAAGAGGACTGAAAACTCAACCAACAAGGTAAGAAGATGGCAATTAACTCTGTTTAGAGAAAAACAAGTCTTCTGAGCCCTGACCGGGAATTGAACCAGCAACCTTTTAATAGATGGATAACTCCCAACCAACTGAGCCACACCAACAAGGGCAAAAAGTAGTAATCTTTGTCCTCGATACTTTGTGGAAGTGAAATGTACCAATAGAAAGAACCAACTATTCAACCCATTTTCTCATGAAAAAATAAAGTGCTTGTGTGCTATACACATTTAAAGTATCCATATTGGAAATTTTCTTCCATTCATCTGATATTTTTATATAAGAAATAAGCTTGAATTTTTTAAAGGCTTACCAGTAATTTAAATGTTCTGAACTGAAAAGGTAGTTTTAATCATCCCTTCATATATAGGTACTAGAGGCTCAATGCATGAAATTCACGCAAGAGTAAGCCTTTCTTCCCCCGGCTGCCAGCACTGGCTTCCCTCTGGCACCTGGGACCCGGACTTCCCTCGAAGGCCCGGCTTCATCAGAAAGGACAACTGGTCTACTTAGCATATTAAGCTTTTATTATTATAGATAGTTGATTGAATCATTAGCCATCTAATTGAACTCCACCTCTAACCCCCCACCTCTCTGTGAAGGCTCAAATCCTTAATCCTTTAATCACATGGTTGTCTTTTGGGCATGGCCAGACCCTCTCTGGACATTAGTCATCTCCTTAGAATAAACCAGGGGCCCAACAGCCACCTCATTAGCCTAAACTATCAGGGTCCCCCATGAATAACAAAAACACTCCTATATATTTCCAAAGAAGTCATCAATATATTTGTAAAGTGCTATAAGAATCATGGCTGCAAAGGACAGCAAAGCTCCCAAGGTGCAACAGCAGATGAGAGACCAGTTTGTCGGAAACTTTTTCCAGTTTGGGTACAGATTATAGGGTAGGGTGGAGAGTCTCTTTCTGAACAGTTTTGCTTTATGCCCTTTCCCCACTAAAGCTTGACAGAACACACTAGAATTTATAATCATTAAAGACAATATTATAAAAAATAATGCTCAGTTTCAAAAATTCAAGTTCCTAGTCACCAGGCCCTTTCACTGAAAAACAGTTGTTTCATCACTTTGGCTTCTGGGAGAAATGCTTGGCACATCATGAACAGGAATGATGAAAACATGAGGCAGCAGAAAGTCTCAGCACAGTGCAGTCTAAAAGGTTTGTCAGCATCCTTTATGTAATAAATAGTGGAGTCACTGGAAAACTACCTTTAAAAGCAGAAGTTTTTGGCCAAAATTAAAGATTTGCCAATGCATTTGAGAAATAAAGTAGCATGAAGCAAAGCCAGGAGATATTCAAGGCAAGTTTCCTTATGTAAATATCCACAAGGAAGTACATCTGTAATAAAATCTCATTTAAATAAATTCTACTAAATAGAAATTTGCATTATGTTTCTTTGTCAAGGTGGAGGTGGGGGAAGTGAGCAAGGGAGAGGCAGTTACCACTTGGGTAAAGGCAGCTCTGAAATGGTATTGCTAATCTGTGTGAGCCAAAGAGGAGTGTAGAGAACAAGACACTGCTGACTTCTCCTTCGTGTTTGGTTGACTTTTTCTGCTCACATGGTTTTGAGAAGCCCCTTCTTGGGTATCACCAACAAAATGTTCACAGCCACTGGATGTGAAATTTAAAATGATTGCATATCAAGAGCTGAAAGAAGTCATTTCTAATCCTGCAAAAAAAAAAAAAAAAAAAATGGAAAAGAGATTTTGAGTTGAAATTCTTGGATTCTCTGTAGCATAGGAATGAAGCCATTTCTAAAGTACTCTGTGTTTGATTAAGAGAGGTTAGGAAAAGGTATAGAATATTCACAGCCCACAGAGAGCTAAAATCAAGGATTTTCTGTGGTGAAGAATCAGGGTCAGGGACTCCTAATGAAGCCTTTTTACATCAGGACCTGGCAGACAGAGTTGGTAGACTTTGCAACTGCACGGAGAATTAGGCCATCTCTGGAAGAACAAATGATTAGAAATCAGATACTCTTTCTTGGTCAGGACAAAAGGGGTATCTCAACAAAGGAAATGGTAGTTAAAACATTTTACTCAGCAAATTCTGCAACTTCTTACAAGGGGCCCAACAGCCACCTCATTAGCCTAAACTATCAGGGTCCCCCATGAATAACAAAAACACTCCTATATATTTCCAAAGAAGTCATCAATATACAACTTCTTACAAGGGGAGAATTTTAAATCATGGAGTAACCCAAATTAATTAATAGTTGCCTACCTAGAGCCCCCAAATTTTGTTTGCATTAGAATTGTAATGTTAAACTATTTTTTTCCACCTCAATAAATCTTCAAATTTTTGCCAGCTGGGTCTTGATATGTACTATATTCACTAAGGAAATATCTCATGACAAGTGATTATATCTTAATTCTTATATGAGCTTCAAGGGTAAAATTCTTCAAACAGATTAATGCAAAGAGCAGGAGCAAAATATTTTTTAACTAAATAACAGCTTTCTCTTCTTTCTCTACCACTCTTTAAAAGCAGTAATCTTTATTTAACTTGGGGATGTAATGTTAGGGAATAACGTCAAAATACTGACATATTATATCACTAGAGGCTCAATGCATGAAATGTGTGCAAGAGTAGGCCTTCCCTCCCTGGGCTGCTGGCACCGGCTTTCCTCTGGCACACGGGACTGGGACTTCCCTTGCAGCCCCGGCTTCATCCAGAAGGTTGTCTGGTCTAATTAGCATATTATGCTTTTATTATTATAGACTAGAGGCCTGGTGCACAAAATTTGTGCAGGGGCGGGGGCGCCCTCAGCCCAGCCTGCACCCTCTTGCAATCTGGGACCCTCGGACGTCCCTCTCGCAATCCGGGACCACTGGCTCCTCACCGTTTGCCTGCCTGCCTCATAGCCCCTTAACCACTCGCCTGCCTGATCACCCCTAACCATTCTGTCTGCCTGCCTGATCACCCCTAACCCCTCTGCCTGCCTTCCTGATCATCCCTAACCACTCGCCTGCCTGCCTGATGCCCCTAACTGCCTCTGCCTTGGCCCCCTGCTGCTGCGGCTTCATCAGACAGCAGTTTTCAACCTGTGGGTCGTGACCATCAGAAAACACATATAGCATATCAGATATTTACATTACGATTCATAACAGTAGCAAAATTACAGTTATGAAGTAGCAACAAAAATAATTTTATGGTTGAGGGTCACCACAACATGAGGAACTGTATTAAAGTGTCGCAGCATTAGGAAGGTTGAGGACCACTGGTCCAGATCATTTGGCTGTCCGGTCTAATTAGCATAGTATGCTTTTATTATTATAGATTGTATTCACTATTTTAAAAGGGCAAAATCTTTCATCAAGGATTTTTGAATGAGAAAATGTGTTTATGTCAGTGTCTTAAACTGAATGATCGCCTACTCCTGGTGGTCATGCCCTTGCATAGTCTCCTCCCACATTGAATTGGATTTACCTGTAACTTTAAAGATATTTGGGGAATGACATTGTATAACTTCCAAGGCTACATCATGAAGGACATGACTTTCACCATGTTCTCTCTTGGATGCTTGCTCTGGAGAAAGTGATAACACTTAAGAGATTCTAGAGAGACCCTCATGGCTGGGAAATGAGATCTCCTCCCAACATCCGTGTGAGTGAGCCATCTTGGAAGAGGATCTTACAGCCCCAGTCAAATCTTCAGATGAATGCAGCCCCGTCATCATCTGATTCCAATCTCATGAGACCTTGAGGAAAGCTGTTTCTAGATTCCTGACCCACGGAAACTGCTGAGATAGTACACGTTTATTGTTGAAAATCACTAAGTTTGGGATTATTTATTACTTCAGAAATCTATTACAAAGTCTTTTTCTCCCCCAAGAAATACTAATAGCAAAACAAATGAATACACCCCTTTTAGGGCATTTACAAAGTTGATCGCTTCTGTGGTCACTAGTACTTAATGAGGCCTTATCTCAAGGAATTTGCCCTTTAGTTCCTTGTGTCTCAAAGTGTTGTACCAAGACCAGCAGTATTGGCATTATCTGGGAACTTGTTAGAAATACAGAATTACAAATTCTACCCCAGGCCCGAATCAGAATCTGTATTTTATGAGATACCCCCAGTACATGTAAGAACATCAAAGTTTGAGAAGACGCCCCGATTTGACTCCTAATGGAAACCCTAGTTGTACATTACAAGCACTTAAAAAAAAATATTGGAGAAGCTCATCCCCAGAAATTCTGAATTAATTGGTTTGGGTTGAGGTCTATCATGGCTGTGGCTCTAATTATCAGAATTTTCCCCCCTCAAAAAACTACATTGAAGTCTCAGATCAGCTCTGACTTCCCAGCAGGCTCCAGTCCTGCTTCTAGAAGTCAGGTATGCCCAAGTATGTTCCTGAAACTGCCCTGAAGGAACAATGGGTACAAGTCAGTTTGGATTCGCTGTCTAGGGCGACTCAGAACTAGATGCTGAATAATCCAAGGTTTCAGGGTAGTTTACACACGTATCAGAATACAACCAAACATTTTTTAGTTTCATCGTTCCTGGATGGCAAAAGGTTGGTAACTAAGATTCTCACAAGCCTTTGGAAAATATGCTTTACTGTTGACCAGACACTACTAAATTAAGATTCCCAATATGATGGGTGCTTACAAATGTTCAGCCCACTATGTAATAAATATCTTAAATTGGCAACACTAAGTACCACTTGAATGTAAGAGGTGGGGGAGGAGAGTACAGGGACTAGGGATTGAAGGTTTCTAAATTTCTTTTTTATTTTTACTAATGCATCCCCAGTGACGGAAACACAATACCTGGCACACAGCATGCTCTTAATTAATAAGTATTTGTAGGTTAAATAAACCCCTCAAAAACCAATAACTTCTGATAATTCATGCATTCTAAGTCACTGAATGTGCCAAGTTAGTGAACCTCCAGTGGAAATTGTGGAGGCCGTTCTACCAAAGAATGTCTAAATAAAGCTCCAAATCCTTTAAAAATTGAAATGTGTGCCCTAACTCAGTGCCATATTTCAAATGTCTTGCCTAATTTGTCCTGGATTCCTCTTTTGGAGGCTGGCTGAGGGATGTGATCCCTGCCCTTGAATCTCCTTCCTTTGTGGTTTTTTTTTTTTTTGCCTGTGCGTACACATTTCCCAGGCCGAGGAGCGCATGCCGCGGCTGCGCCCATTGGCGCGTGTGCGCGCGGGCTTGTAGCTGTCAGATGAACCGGGCTGCCTAGGACCCAGGGGGAGCCGCTCCTCGCGCACTGCAGCCCCTCCGCAGCGACCGGTCCGGCCCCCTCCTCTCGCCTCGCACCCCCCTCCGGGGTTTTGGCACCCCTTGGGGGCCGAAAGCTCCGCCGGCCCTGACAGCGGGCCGCGCCGGTGGCTTGGTGGGGCCGCGCGCGGATGCTCGCCGGTGGGCAGGGCCGGCCTGCGGCGGGGACGGCGGGCTGCTTTATTTCCCGCTAGGGCCGGGCTCAGGGGGAGGAAGGCGCCCGCCAGGCCCTCCCGGCGCAGCCAGCGCGCGCCGACCCTCCCGCTGGGCCAGGGGACCCGCGCAGCCGCGGCTCCACTCCGGCGCCCGGGGCCGGGCGTGTGGGCGGGCCGGGCAGGGCTCGCCGCCCCCACGGGCCCGCGGCGCCGCTCCCACGCTCCCAGCCCCTCCCCCTCCCCTTCCTTCCTTCCCCGCAGCGCTCCGGGCAGCAGCCGGCGGATGCGAGCCGCACCGGGCGCCCGAGCTTTGTGTGCGCCCGCGGGCCCGGGGCGAGCCTGGGGCGGCCCGTCTGCGCGGCTCTCGGCCGACTCCCCGGCGGGAGTTGTGAGGCGGGGCTGGGTAGAGGAGGCGCTTGGTGGGGGCGTGGGGCTCCCCGGCGGGCGGGAGGGACCGAGCTAGCCGCGCTGGACAATGAGCCCGGCTGCTGGACGCTGCGGCCGTTTATAGGAGGACGCGGGAGGGCCGGCGCCTCCGCGCCTCCGCGGCTCCACCTGCGAGGAGAGGGCGGGATGCCAGAGCCAGGTGTCCCGGCGCTATAAAGGCCCCTCGCGGCCAGGCGTTTCGGAGTTGGTTCTCGCGTGGGCGCTGGGCTACCTGCAGGCTTTGGCTGGGACGTTTGTTTGCGGGGAGCCCTCGGAGCCGCCGCGATGGCCAGCACCAGGAGCATTGAGCTGGAGCACTTTGAGGAACGGGACAAAAGGCCGCGGCCCGGGTCGCGGAGAGGGGCGCCCAGCTCGTCCGGGGGCAGCAGCAGCTCGGGCCCCAAGGGGAACGGGCTCATCCCCAGCCCGGCGCACAGTGCCCACTGCAGCTTCTACCGCACGCGGACCCTGCAGGCCCTGAGCTCCGAGAAGAAGGCCAAGAAGGCGCGCTTCTACCGGAATGGGGACCGCTACTTCAAGGGCCTGGTGTTTGCCATCTCCAGCGACCGCTTCCGGTCTTTCGATGCGCTGCTCATGGAGCTCACCCGCTCCCTGTCAGACAACGTGAACCTGCCCCAGGGCGTCCGCACCATCTACACCATCGACGGCAGCAGGAAGGTCACCAGCCTGGACGAGCTGCTGGAAGGTAGGAGGGGAGGGCCCAGCGCAGCAGGTGCGCCCCAGCAGGTGCAGTGGTCGCGGGCGCGCGCGCGCACACACACACCCTTACACCACGCGGGGGTGGGGGATGGGGGCTGGGGGGTGGGGGGAGGGAGCCTACGGGGTGTCTTCTAGGCCACGGGAATTGTACGTTATCTCTGCTTTTCCTTAAGCTCTGTGTGGAGCGCGCTATCCTCTGATTGTCCTTCCCAAGAGATTGCCTTATTAAAAAAAAAAAAAAAAGAACAAAACAAAGACAACATCCTAAAGGGCTTTGGACTTCGGTGACATCTCTTAAAATTGGCGAACTTGTTTTTTAATTGCAAACTATTTGAAAAGGTGGCTTCCCAGTGAGGATCTGGGTAACCCTGTAGCTAATAAGCTGTTTGCTCAGCCCCCTGTGTGTGGACCTCAGTGGAGACACCTGTGGTGCCAGCCTGTGGGAGGGACCCTTTTGTATCTGCTCTATTCAGAAGGTTGTGTTGTGAAAAGCTCTAGGTTGGCTTTCCTGGTTGGACTCCCAGCAGAAGTTATATGAGCTCAGGAGGGGTGATCCTAGGCAATTGTTCTTAACCTTGGCTGCATCTTGGGTCACTGGAGATTTTAAAAAATATAGGTGCCTAACCCCCCTCCCCCTCTACCCCCCAACCCCTTCCAGGTTAGGATGTAATTGGTTTGGGATGTGGCCTGGGCATCCCGAGTTGTAAAAGCTCCACAGGTGATTTGAATGTGCAGCTAAGGTTGAAAACCACTGTTCTAAAGGGTTTTCTACATTTGGTTGGTAATGAGGTGAATCAAGGTCAATCTCTCTTGCCCTCTCTTCTACTGAAATTAGCTAGTAGTAGTTAGGATGATGGTTACAGGCCATTGGAATCAGCAGTTGCTTGGCAACTGCTTCACTCAAGTGTCAACCATGCTTCACTCAAAGGGACTGATTGGTTGTATGTTGTGTCATCCTTGAATTCCTGCAATACTTACTCTTCTTTTCTTTTAAAGAAAAAAAAAAAGCATTACTAAGTAAGTACAGGCATACCTAGGAGACATTGCAGGTTCGGTACCAGGCCACCACAATAAAGCCAGGAGTACAATAAAGTGAGTTGTAATCTTTTTGCTGGTGGAGGGTCCTGCCTTCAATTTGTAAAGAAACACAACACCTGTGAAGCACAATAAAATGAAATGCCAATAAAACAAGGCATGCCAGATCTAAATATCACCTGTAAAGATCAGACGGAACCCAAGTATTTGCTGCCTGCATGTTTACATACAGTCTGCCCTCATGCATCTTTCTTCATGCAAATGGCACATTTGCTTGGCAGGGAGAGGAAATTAAACTTTGAGCCAACTGTTTTTCTTATATCATTTCATCCTGTTTTTATATTATGTTCTGAAGGCACTGTGCCCATTTTACACACACACATGAGTAAAGTAACATGACTTGTCCCACAATCCCTGCAGTAGATGCTCTTTCTTCTACAGTTCACCTCTCATACACTGATGTGGCCACACGGAGGAGTCCTGGAAGTGGTTGAGTTTCTCTATTTGATCACTGTTGCCAGAAGTTTTCCCTTGTCTGGCTAGATGAGGACCCAGCCAAACTTAAGTTGTCTCTTCAGCCTATGTGTGTGTTAGCGACTTCACACATTCTCTTGGTCAGTTGTGTGTTTTGGTTTTAAAGGCTACTTGAGGAGGTGATGCCAACTGGAGAAGTAGATGTAAAATAAAGATACACTGTTAAACAGGCTTTTATCACTCCTTATCTTTATAGTGTTAGATACGTAAGAACAACATTTGTCTAAAATCTAGATATTTCAAAACTGAGTAACTGATTGACTGGCCCAACACTGGAGTAACAGCCCCATGGAAAGATCAAGGCAATGCCTATGGATTAAACACCCATTACTGGCATGCCCTTGGGATACTGTGCCTAGGGTGGTCTGAAGATTTTAGTACCTTCCTCTGAAGTAATTTTAACTGTACATTTGCTACATGAAATTAATGTACTCCAAAGATGAATATCATCATAAGGGGAATTTGGTCAAGATAACCATTATGCACATTAATTAATGAGAACATATATTGTACACTGAGTTTGTCATTGCCTAGGCAGTACATGGTCCACTGAGTCTAATTCTCAAACTGTAGTTTCAGCTGTACATGGAAGGGTTGGAACATTTACTTCCCATGAGGATGAGACCCATAGAGTCCAAATTATACCATCATATGATAAATAATGATGCAAAAAATATTTGCACAACAGAAATGTTTTCCTAGTCTAGCCAATTGACCGCTTGTTTCCAGCAGTATTCAGTTACTGCAAAAGAAGAAAATTTGTGCACTTCTTTTGTCATAGAGGCATTCTCTCTGACAATGGATCTTTGTCTAAGTCTTGAATATTCCAGTATTGAGTGGAGTACCCTGTTGCAAGAGAGATTTGAAGGAAAAAAAACCCATCTATGCTCTAATATCAATTATTAGAGAATTTAAATAGTTTAACTTTTAATTAAAATTGTGTGCTCCAGTGTTCAGATTTATCACACAGAAGAACTTACAGTTTTTATTTGATCAGTAAAAATAGGTCTGTAAATATTGCCCATGCTGTCAAAATTGACTACAAGATTCTCTAATATTATTTTTACACCATTATGGTTGACTCTCTTCCTCTCTGCCTCTTCTATCCCATGAAGTTTGTAGTTTAGGAAACATTGTTTTTTCTAAAATATTTTCAGTGACGAATAGAGAAAGTGATGGCTCAAGACTGCCCATGGCACGAACACTCATTCAGAACCCCAATCATATTGAACTCAGATAACAAAAGAAATTTGCATGGCCCAGATTTTTTTTCTGCCCTTGACGTTGAGAGTCTCTGGCAACTAAAAACAGTGTGCTGGTGTAGGCTGGCACTCCTGTGCTACACTTGGCCAGCAGGCTACGCCAGGCCTGTTGGTGTACCTCACCTTGCTAGCTTAATTTCACTGGTTGGTGCTGGGTATCTCGGTAGTCCTGTTTATTCTTTAAAACCTTCTCTCAGAGGAGGACTGTTTGTCATAACCATCAATATTAGGGAAAATGAGACTGAGTTGGGTGAAGCTGGGAGCCAGGCGAGTTTGTATCATTTCTGATACATAACTGAAGCTCTCCTGATGACTCACTCTTAAGTTCTCATGTTCCAGATTAAGAGTCAGAACTCCAAGTCTCATCTCTGTTCCATGAGTGTTCTCACCTACTGAACATTTTGGCTATATTTGTAAAATGTTGATGTCCTAACGAGAGATGGCCAAGGATAGTAGAAATGATGGCTGACCAAGTGAAGATCCCTGGGTTCTACTGATTGTGGATTTGAGAAAAACTCACCTAGTTCCCTGGGCCTCAGTGTCCTTTTCTGTTCAAGGAAAGGTTGAAAGTTTGGCAGATCCCCTCTCCAAGTCAGATTCCTTCAGGACTAAAAGGACATGCTCTTTCTCTACCTGTGTGGCTACTTACTGAGTATATGAGGGCCTGTGCTGCCTTTCCCTACTCAGAACCTTCCAGAAAACTGACTAGGCTGTAGCTGTCTAGCTGTCCTCCTCTCAAGCATGGAGTGGGTGTGTAGCTCTGGTGAAGTGTTTGCCAGGAGCCAAAATAATTAATAGCCACCAGTCTCTGCCTTTCCCATTCCAAAAGTAAAATGTCGTTTGGTGTTATCTCGGCCTGTTACCCCTCAGTCAGTAGTAAATAAGCTGATTGAATTTTTTGGCATGTGAGAGAATTTTGTGATTTTTTTTTATAATTCCTACTGAGCATGTTTTTATTAATTTGAGAGAGAGAGAGAGAGAGAGAGGCATTGATTGCCTCCTGCATGCACCTCTGCCTAGGAACTGAACCGCAACCTTTTGGTGTATGGGATGATGCTCCAACCAACTGAGCCACCCAGCCAAGGCAATTTTTATGATTTTGGTAAGTGATACTTCCATTCTTCAAGTTAACTTGAAAATTCACATGAATTAATTTGAATTTAAGAAAAGTAAAGTTCTAAAGAAATTAAGTACTTAAGTTTCTGAGGTTTTCTTACTAAATTTAGTTTATTGATCTGCTGGGCTTGGTCAATTTCTTTGAAGGTGTTAAACTAAAGTATAGTTACTGAGAGAGTTTTAAGTAAAAATAAGTCTCTAAGAACCCATATTGTAGGATTTTCCCCCCTTGAATGGTAGATTTTTATAGTAATAATAGAAACTTAGCTCTTGGAACTTGTTATGGGATTACATTCTTTCCTCATTGTGAGTTATAAGATACATTTGCAAAAATAAGCCAAAAGCTGTATGCATTAAAGGCATATATGATGATTGGACATGGCAGTTGAACATTGAATCTTAGGTCTGCAAAGCCTTCTCTGCCTGGCAGACTATCAGATTCTTTAAGACCTGCTTCACATATCACCTCTCTGGGAATCTCTTCCCACACCTCGGGGACGTTGATCTCAAATAGTTGTTGATAAAGAGCATATTTTTGTTGTTTCAGGTGCTGGGGGTACAGTTTCTTTCCTCAAGATGCTCACAGTTAGAGGGAAAGAGATAGCAAACATGTGTGTGTACACACACACACACACACACACTTTCCAGCGGAAGTGCAGCATTGGCCAGGATGATGAAAAAAGCTTCCCAGGGGAACAGATGTTGGAGCCAAGGCCTGAGGTCAAGCTTATAACTCTTCTCTCTCCTTACAGCATTTTTCTTTGCCTCTATTATACCACTTATCTTTCCAGTTAGTGGTTTATTGGTCTGTCTTTTGCATTAGACTGAGAGCATCATGAGGTCAGGGATCTTGGACATGCAATAAATTCATTGAATAAATAGCCCAGAAAATTACTTTATTTCTAAATAAATAATTACTTAGAAATAAGTAATAAATTTTACTTCAAATAAATAGTCCAGAAAATGATCTTATTTCCCCTGGCTGTCAAGGGAAGTTTTCTATGAATTAAATTTGAATAGGGTTGTTCCTATATAAATGTGGAAATAGGTATTTTGAGAAATTGGATTACATTTCAGTTAAATCAAAGGTGCTGTGCTCAGTCCTAATTATGGGGAGAATGCCTCTTGCCTAAAACCTGCTTCTATAAATTTGATTCTTCTTTTCATCTCATTTACTTAAAACAGGGGAATTCAGATGTGCAATAATACAGTAGCAAATAAACTCTTCCCAGAGATAATGGGAAAAGAAATTTTAATTTGGAGAATAAAGAATTCTAAAGGGTTGGGGAAAGAAAGGGAATATTTGGGAGAGCATTTATATGATTAGAGTATGCCATAATGATACTCTAGAGCAGGGGTCCTCAAACTTTTTAAACAAGGGAACAGTTCACTGTCCCTCAGACCATTGGAGGGCTGGACTATAGTTTAAAAAAAACACTATGAATAAATTCCTATGCACACGCGGTGGCAAAAACACCCGGCGGGCAGGATAAATGTTTTCGGCGGGCCGCAGTTTGAGGACCCCTGCTATAGAGTTATAAGAAGAGATAAATATGTTACGGGGCTTTAAAATATAGAAATGGATATTTTATGGTCCTGTGAGGGGAAATTCCCTTGGGCAATGGTGGCCAAACTGCTTGCTTCATTGCTGGTAGGACCAGGAGAGTTGCTGTAGGTCTGTACCCCGTAGCTAGTTCTCTTTCTCCTCACCCCACCTGCTCATGCTCCCACTTCTGTTTTTATCTCTTCTGATGAACTAAACAACTACCCTAAGGATTAGAGATTCTTTTTCTTCTTGGCATTACTGCTATGTATTAGATGTTTTATATGCAGTCACGGTGTGAGGGACTTGACGTGTTTCCTCACATTTAACCTTGTAATATCTTGTGCAAAATGGCAGCGATGTCTTCTCTGAGGAAGCTGAGGCTCAGAGAGGATAAGGAAATTGCCCCCCTGCGCTAATCCTAAGCAGTGGGGCTGGAAGTTGAGGCCTTTCTCCCTGGCTTTTGAACTTCTGCTGTGTTCTACCACCTGTGGGGAAATAGGGTCCATTTCGACCCCTCAGGTTTGCATAGGTCATAATAGATCAGCAGTCCAAACCTCCATCACTGTGCAGCCCAATGTTAATCATTTAGAGCTGGGAATTTAAGATTGCTGTAGTGCCTCAGTCACTGTAAGCATAAACATAAATGTTAGGATGCCTCCTGTATGGTTCCTGGAATAAAACACACCATTCTGTACACCTGCAAGGTAGTGTCTCTGCATTCAGGTTCTGCAGTTCCCTTGCTTGACCTCCGTTTTCTCATCCAGTAAATGAAAGGTGCGTTAGGTAATTGCTAAAGCCCCTTTGTCCTTTGAAGTTCAGTGATCTTGGGAAATTCTTCTGGCTCTGTCTGGCTCCATGTACCTCTTTAAAAGTTGGCCAGATCGCCTGGCTGGTGTGGCTGATGTTGAGCGTTGGCCCATAAATCAAGAGGTCCTGGGTTCAATTCCTGGCCAGGACACTTGCCCACGTTGCAGGCTCAATCCCTAGTCAGGGGCGTGCTAGAGGCAACTGATCAATGTATCTCTTTAATCATTGATGTTTCTCTCTCTATATCCCTCTCCCGTCCTTTCTCTCTAAAAATTAAAGAGATTTTAAAATAATAAAAATAAATAAAAGTTGGCCAGGTCTTTTGATCAGATGTGGTTACCCAGGTTTAGCTAAAGTTCTTAGAAACCTCCCAATAACTTATAAAAGGGTCTTCTTCATAGAATGCTCTGAGGAAAGGAAAAGTTGCAAACCCAGTGCAGGCTCATTGATTTCTTTATCCCATGCAACACATACTTCTGGCACATGATGTTTGATAATTAATGTTACTTTTGTGCCATATGTACTAATAAGATATTTTAAATAGTGGGAATAGGTGGATATAGGTATTTCAAAAATCTTTCCAGTTAAGACGGCTAGCTGGACAGTTAGCTAGATTTGCAGAAGTAGAATAAGTTCATGTGAAAATGAAGTATTTGTTGCCGTTTCATATTTTGGTTTATAAATATGTTTTTGTTCAAGAATAATAATGCAATCTATTTTAATAATGTATAATTTTCACTACTTCTAAGATGCCTGACTTGATTTTTCTCTTTAGACATCTGTCATAAGCACATTCTCGTACTTTTATTACTTGTGTGTGTATTTAAATCCCAGGATTATTCTAAGCCCCTACATTTTTCAGTGTCTACTTTGAGTTAGTTCTCTGACATGGCTTATATTTAGTTTTGTTCATATTTTGCATTTATTCTTAAGCATTGTTCTTAGTAAATTTATTTCATGTATAGTTTTAATACAGTCAGATACCTTTTAAGTTCCAATATTTTAAGGCTAGAATTTTCATCCTTTAAAACATGCTTTAATTTTTACTATAATCCAGTGTTTTATTCTGTTTTCCACATCTTCTGCAGCCTAAATTAAATCAGTCAACTAGTTAGATTATGTAATTTGTCAGAAGCTGCTGCTTTATAGACCAAAGGTATGGGAAAATAGTGGTTTGTGAGATCAACTTAAATACTTTTGATTATACTATAACATTTACTAACATCTTAAACAAAGTGGCTACAATCATCTATAATTATGACCTACTATATTACCTTTTGTTTATATGTTGATTAAATTATAATTACCTGCAACCAAAATATATCCTAGTGGACGTTTTAAAGTATGGTCATTGATTTATCTCTTCCTTCACTATGTATGTTTTGCAAACTTCAGACTATTTTTAAATTTTTCTTTAGGAAAAAACAACACTGAGCCTTTATTGAGCGCTTACTCTGAGCCTGGTGCTGATATTCATGATCTTTATTTCTTAAAGGCAATGATTGGTGTGCCCTTTCCCAATACCCTTGCTCATCATCTTGGCCTTTTTACATCACAGTATTTTGCCTCATCTGCTAAAAAATCAAGAAAATAAAAAAGGAGTGTTGGAAACTTACTACTGGTTATATGCCGGGAGCCGGTCCATGCTTGCTGTTTCAAGGGACCTGGCATATATGGCATACTGTTCTTAATATGTTTGCTCACCTTCTTGGCACTCTATGTTTTAACCAAGGTCACCTCTCTTAGAAAGGTTGTTTCCCCAGGTAGGGATTTTCCCCTGAAGTTAGGGAGGGAATAAAACCCCTTAACTAAGTGCCAGGCAGGTAGTTAATCACTTTAACTACGAACAATCATGCTTAAGCTACATAATCTTTACTCCCTGGAGTGGAGATAAGAAACACCCTAACCTTTGGAATAGAGATTGATAGGATTGGAATCAACTGGTATAAATACAGATGTAACAAGACAACAATACACAGAACCTAGACACAGGAACCTACACAGAACCTAGACAGAACCTAGACAGAACCTAGACACAGAACCTACACAGAACCTAGACAGAACCTAGACACAGAACCTACACAGAACCTAGAGACAGAAGAACTTCGCTGGAGAGAACATGGCAAAAGATCCTGGACAGAAACTGGCCACAGAACCTAGACACAGAACCTAGCGAGAGAATCTGGCTGAAGAACCTAGAGACAGAACCTGGCTACAGAACCTGGATAGAACATGGCAAGAGAACCTGACTAAAACCTGGTGACCGAACCTGGCTGGACAAAACCTAGCGAGGGAACATGGCTACAGAACCTGGCAATAGAACCAGGCAAGAGAACCCAACCATGCTGATCAACTGAACGCTGCCTCTGTGTCATTCCTTCTTCGCCGACTCCGTCCACACCTTTGGGGACCCCTGGACCTGCTGGGGTTGGACCCCAGCAGTTATACTCATGTTCATCAAGCCTCTGTGCAATAATGAACTTGAGAAATAGCCCAATGTAAACTCATCTCTTGTTAGGTTAGTGGTCAAGGCCAATAGCCTGAAGATTCCACATGAATCTTACAATAAAGCACTGAGCAGAGAGTCCTAGAGGGCAGTGGCTCTTTGAAAAATAGTATTGGTCCTCGGCATCTTAAAACAAAATTTGTGTCCTTGTAACTCTGCTTCCCCTCCCCGTACCCCCGCACCCCAGTAATTCTAGAGCCACCATTTGGATCTCCATAAGGCTCATCATGCTTCTGCAAGGCAGCCCTTCAGGCATTTTGAAACAGTGCTCATGCTTTCCTCCACCATTTCCCCTTCCCTCCTACCCACTAAACACCCTTTTCTGGACACACATCTGATTTCTGAGTCCTTCATCACTTGCCCTGAAGCTTTGCAAGCCATCCTCATCATCAGTCACTAACTTAAAACTGGGGCCAGGCCTTCCTCTTAGATCTCACAGTGAGGTTTCAGGGATGAAGGGGAACGGTGTTAACAAAGAACTCCAGAAGTTGGGGAAACTCTGTCCAGGAAACTTTTACCTCCACTTGGATTATGAGCAATTGAAGGACTGACCCTATATCCTTTATACCACAGTTTATTTGTAAATATTATTAGAGGGAAACATTTTGATCTGAAGGTCTCTCTCTCTCTCTCTTTCTCTCTTTTTCTTTCTCAATATCCTTATGATTGCAGTGTTTCTCAAATTTTAGCAACGTTTGGGATACTTAAAAATGAAAACTGTAAAAAGCTAACAGCCAAATTGCAGAAGCCCATTATTGCCTTCATTACTTTAATTAAATTGTTACTTAAATATTTATAAATATAAAGGTAGGTGTGTACTTATGCATATAGGTCTTATACACCAATACACCCCAAACAAATTGATAATGGAAATACCAATAAAACTGTATTGGTATTCACAATAAAAATGCAAAATAGCAACATAAAGCTACAGATACTACTTGCTCAAATTAAATTGTTGTTCCCAGTGTGACCATGGTGCTGAATGCTGAGTTCAGATGGCTGAGTGATGAGTCAGTTTTGCGCTGCTAATGAGCCTTCATTCCTGCAGAGTAAAACTATGTCCTCTGGCCTTAACTTGCTGTGCACATCTTTTCCTTAAGTCTACTTTTCCTCCTTAACTGACAGCAGAGTTACAACACTTGATGCCAAAAGAGGTGAGGCTATGGACAGAGTGGCCTGGCTGTCCTTGTTCAGAAGCAGTTGTTCAGATGTTCCAGAATTGGGTGATATAAACATTTTAAATCTTATCATCAAAACTAGAGGCCCAGTGCACGAAATTTGTGCATGGGGGTGGGGGTGGGGTGTACCTCAGCCTGCCTGCACCCTCTCCAATCTGGGACCCATTGAGTGATATCTGACTGCCTGTTTAGGCCTGGTCCCTGTCGGACATCCCTCTCACAATCTGGAACTGCTGGCTCCTAACTGCTTGCCTGATTGCCTCCTAACCACTCCCCTGTCAGCCTGATTGATGCCTAACTGCTCCCCTGCAGGCCTGGTCGCCCCCAACTGCCCTCCCCTGCAGGCCTGGTCACCCCCAACTGCCCTCCCCTGCTGGCCTGGTTGCCCCAACTGCCCTCCCCTGCCAGCCTGATCACCCACAACTGCCCTCCCCTTCCAGCCATCTTGTGGTGGCATCTTGTGACAGTCATCTTGTGATGACATCACACGTGACCCCACCTAGGCTTTTATTACATAGGATAAGCACAGAGTTAAAATCGCTCTGGTGAGCTCTTGCAGACTGTGGCATCCAGCTGGCTCAGATATGAGGAGCAGGTCTTAGTTTTCATCCTACCAGGAGATTAGATACAATTAGTACTTTCTCAGTCAACAAGCTTGAAGGCGTTTTGGTTAATGAGTAGAATTTTTGTTTTCCTTTTACATATTTTTTAAAAGTCTTAAACTCCTCATAAATTTCAATGGTGAAAAATGGATTTGTGGACATACTTCTTTGTAGATACTCAGATGTAGCTTTTGTGCCCCTTTCTCAGTAGATGGTACAGATGGTGAAGTTGGATGTGACTTTGGGAGACAACTTTTGGCCACTTGCCATCAGATGTGTTGAAAGAGCATTGGTCTTAGGGGTGAAAGATCTTATTTTGTGCCCTTAGTTCTACCCTGCAGGAAAGGCTATTATATTCATTTTGTGAATGTGACAGCATTGGATCAGAGACACAGCAAATGAGTGAAGAGTGGAAACAGCCTCCTGGCCAGAGAGATGAACTCTTTGTTACTCTAATGATCCCCATGAGTTTAAATTCTGGGCACTGTACAGTTCAGGCAGTAAACTTAAGTTGTTTACACAGAGTAATAAATCAGACCTTTTCTGCACCCTGTGTTTTTCTTAACCAGCTGGGTGTAGGGGCTTCTCTCTGATATGCTTTAAATGGAGATACACACATTATAATTTACCTGTAGGAAAATCTCCCAGATGCTGTACTGATGAAGGACATCAAACTGCCTTGTAGATGCAACACATCCAGCTTTATTTTCCTTGGTTACATTCCTCTGGAAGTAATTTTTTTCATTTTGGAAGTTAGAAAAAAATTTCATTTTTTTCTGACACTAGATGTGAAGTGTCTTTTTGTCTTTCCTTTTCTATGTTAACATATTTAAATCTTTGGATGGGGGTTTCTCTAAGCTTGAGAGTCCTTGTACCATACACTCGTAAACAAGTTTTCCTTTTCATCAAAGTTCAGTGCTTGCTGTCACTGCCAGAGTTAAGTATAGTTTCAATGTCCAAATTTTGCGTAACTACTTTTCTGCCATGAATGTCAAAATAGTTTATAATTATAAACTACTAGTGGTGTTAGACAGTTAATGTAGATATTTTTTTAAAATATATTTTGTTGATTTTTTACAAAGAGGAAGGGAGAGGGATAGAGAGTTAGAAACATCGATGAGAGAGAAACATCGATCAGCTGCCTCCTGCACACCTCCTACTGGGGATGTGCCCGCAACCAAGGTACATGTCCTTGACCGGAATCGAACCCGGGACCTTTTGGTCCACAGGCCGACGCTCTATCCACTGAGCCAAACCAGTTAGGGCTAATGTAGATATTTTAATAGAGGTGGATGAGAGACTTGACAGTAACTGATAGAAAAATAGGCTAAAACATACTGTTTTTGAATTTCCAACTGCATGTGGTTGCATGTGGCTATTTGTGATTTCTGTCAGTAACTTGACATTTTAAATGTTGAGGGATTATTGTGATTTAGCTATTAAATAGATATAGAGAATATATAGAGTGCCCCCCCCCAAATATATACACACTTGAACGGCTGATGGTTAAATTTTGAAAATGAAATGTATTTTAATAAATACTGCCTTTTTAATTATTCAAAGTGTATACATTTTTGAGGACACCTTATGTATTATATGTCTGTATATATAATACATATATATATACACACACACACACACACACACACACACACACACACACATATACCATTAATTGAAAGAGACATTACATCTGTTGGACTAAAAAGGTACCCTGGACTCTTGATGCTTTGGAGTGAAAAAAGAATGTTGGTGGGTACTAGATAGTCCTCATGTCCTGCTTGTTTTCCTGAATGGCTTAGGTCACCTTTTGTGGGACTAGCATTACCTAAAAGTGTCTCAGACCACGCATGACATCTTTCAGGAGCCTGATCCCAAACCTCCCAGGTCATCGTGTGTAAACAGCTATGCTGTGGAAAAGTAATGCAAATCAGTTTGTTTTGCAAATAGGTATTTTTGTCATTACTTTGACAAACATGTTTTGAGTGCTTATTACATTCCAGATGCTGTGCTAGATGTGGGTGGTATGAAAAAGGCACAGTCAGTTTTTTCAAGGAGCTGCTATTCTAGGCAATGGTTTGCAATGAGGGATTGTTTGCACGTTCACCTGTGAAATTTAAAAACCGTACCTCTGTGTTTTAGTGTACCGCTTTCCAGTCAGTAATTTTGGCTCAGTTGAACTGTGGCGAGGCCTGGACATCTGTACCTATAAAACATAGTCACCTGATTTTTAAAAACTCCCTATTCATAACCTCTGGAAGAGACAGATAAAGAATAAATGATTTTAAGTCCTGGCTTGGAGGCTCAGTTGGTTGGAGCATTTTCCTGTACATCAACAGGTTGCGGGTTCAATTCCCATTCAGGGCACATACCTAGGTTGTGGGTTTGATCCCTGGTCAGGGCACAAATGAGAGGCAACCCACTGATGTTTTATCTCTCACATCAATGTTTCTCTTTCTCTCTCTCCCCCCTCCCTTCTCCCGCCCCATCTCTTCCCCTTCTCTTGCTAAAAAAAAATCAATTAAAACATATCCCCAGTTGAGGATTAAAAAAAAGAATAAATGATTATGAGAAACTAACATTGAAAACCGAAAACTCACAGTACAAGAGTGCTCAAGAATGATGTAATTTTAAAATTTTTCCTTTAAAATTATGAAACATACTAGAGGCCCGATGCACAGATTCGTGCACTGGTGGGGTCCCTCGGCCTGGCCTGCGGGGATCAGTGGACCTCCACACCACCCCAGCCTGGCCTTACCGGCTAGCTCGTCGGGCTCCAGCCTGCTGTCTGTGTTGATCCTGCACAGCACAGCACATAGTAGTGCACAATAGGCAAGCGGCTGGGGAGGATCCCGAGCTCGGGCTGCGCGATATGCCCACCACTCGAGCTCGCAGGGGGAGTGTCCATGGGAGAGGCTCGTGCTGCTGTGGCTGTGCTCACCAGGTGTGAGCCCGGTGTCTGGCACCCGCCTGTCAGTTGAGCGGTGTTCCTGCTGTGGGAGTGCATTGACCACCAGGGGGCAGCTCCTGCATTGAGCACCTGCCCCCTGGTGGTCAGTGTGTGTCATAGCTACTGGCCAGTCTTCCGGTCGCTTAGGCTTTTATATATATATATATAAACTAGAGGCCCACTGCACAAAAATTTGTGCACTCGGGGGGGGGGGGGTTTCCTCAGCCCGGCCTGTGCCTTCTCGCAGTCTGGGACCCCTCAGAGGATGACCACTTGCTGGCTTAGGCCTGCTCCCCGGGGGATTGGGCTCAAGATGGCAATCAGACATCCCTCTGGCAGCCCGGCAGCCCTTGGGGGACGTCCACTTGCCAGCGGGGAGCAGGCCTAAACTGCAGTCGGACATCCTTAGTGCTGCTGAGGAGGCAGGAGAGGCTCCCACCACCACCGCTCTACTGGCAGCCATCAGCCTGGCTTGTGGCTGAGCAGAGCTCCCCATGTGAGAGCATTTTACCCTTTTATTATATAGGATAGAGGCCTGGTGCACAGGTGGGGGCCGGCTGGTTTGCCCTGAAGGGTGTCCCGGATCAGGGTGGGGGTCCCACTTGAGTGCCTGGCCAGCCTGGATGAGGGAATGATGGCTGTTTGCAGCTGGTCACACCCCCTTCAGGGTGGGGGTCCCCACTGGGGTGCCTGGCCAGTCTGGGTGAGGGGCTGAGGGCCGTTTTCAGGCTGGTGGGTGACTGAAGCTCCCAAACTCTCCTTATTTTTATTATTATTATTATTTTTTAATTCTGGGGTTTATTTACCTTCTATGGCTGTCACTGGAGCTGAGAGCCGGCCCCAGTTTGAGGCCTCGGCTGCTGAAAGCAGGTATCTGGGGTTTGTTTGGCTTCTATAATTGAAACACTGTTGCAGCTCCAGCTCTGAGGCCTCCGCTGCTGAAAGCAGATATCTGGGGTTTTTTAGCTTCTATAATTGCAGCATTGTTTCTTAGAGTGCAGCTCAGAGCCCGGCGGCGGCAGGCGGGGAATCTTGGCTTCCTCCATCGCCGGGGCAACCAAGCCTCCTGTTCGTTTTAGCTGCCTGGCTGTCGGCCACCATCTTGGTTGGCAGTTAATTTGCATAGCCTGCTGATTAGCCAGTGGGAAGCGTGTCGGAGGTATGGTTAATTACCCTATTTGTCTCTTATTAGATTAGATACCTACAGAAAGTTCATAAAACGTACATGCACAGCCTATTGAGTTACCATGAGGCGGACACCTCCATGATTACCAGCCATGTATGCCAGTATCTGAGACGCTCTCCCTTGGTCTCTTTCCCGTTATAACTCTTTCAGGGAAACAGCAGCCTGACTCTTGCTTTTCTTTATATTTTTGCTACAATGAAGACATCCTAATCAAAACAATTAGCTGGTATTTGTTTTGAACTCTACAGAAATTGACTCCTACTGCATATAGTCCTTTGTCATCTTTTGCTCACTATTGTTCCACATAGCTTGTTTGTTCATTTGCATTACTGTTATGACCACACTGTAACCTAGGTTGGATAATGTGAATTGATTCTCATCTTTGGCTATTGAACAATACTTCTATGAGCATACACATATGTGTATGTATATATAGAGAGATAATATATGTTCTGGTGTCCATGTGCATTAATTTCTCTGCGGTACTTTCCTGGGGTGGATTTCAGGGTCCCATGTTATGTATGTTGTCAATCCTCCCAGCAGTATGTGAAGTTTCTACTGCTTTTCTTTCTTGTCAGTGTCAAGAAATCTTGACAGGTTGTAAAAAGAGGTAAGGTAAAAGGAGGAGGAAGGTTATCCTGTATAATAATCCTATATAATAAAGAGGTGACATACAAACTGACCCTCACTCCATCACGCCGTCACAAGATAGCTGTGCCCACAGCGGAGGCGGGGTTCCCATAACGAGCCGTAACGAGTGATCAGCAGGGACCTGAGGCTGCATGGCTACAGGCTGGGGTGGGGGACCTGAGGCCACGCTCCCCATGCGGTGGGGCTTGACTGGGGACCTGAGGCTGCGCCCCCCACCCGACAGGGCTTGACTGGGGTAGGGCCAACTGGGTCTGGGCCTCGATTTTGAGGTGCACATGGGTGGGTGGGGACTTGACTCTGGGTCCCACGGCATGCCCCAGACTCTGACAGGAGGAAGATTTTCATAAACATTTTACTAATTTTCTTTCATCTCTGACACTTCTATTATAAAGGGCAAATAGCAATATTAAAATATTTCCTCTAATTCCCTTTTAATGTGCATGAATTTTGTGCACCAGGCCACTAGTTTCAGGTATGTAAGGAGGAAGTAGACTAAGAGGGTATGATGAGATTGGAAGGAAATTGCAGATACACTGGTGTGGTGCTAATTTGGGAACCTGTGAGAAAGTGGCAGAAGATGAGGCTGGAAGTGTGTGATGTGCTGAGGACTTTGTCCTGTGTTCTCAAGTCAAGGAAGCAGGCAGGAGACATCAAATCCACATTGTACAAACCTTTCTGTGGCAGCTCTGTGGAAGATGAGGGGGTGAGGCCTGATACACGGAGTTTAATCCAGGAAGGATGAGAGAAGGCAGGGTTGACAGTGGATTCCAGAGGTGCTTTGACCAAAGTGAACAGTCTTATAGGGAAAGGGAGGAGAGAAGCAGGAGTCTTGGTTTTTGCTTATGTAACTATATAGATAGTGATTTTATTCAATATGTTGTGAAATTCAGGAAGAAGAGAGTTTGAGGTCAGGATGGCAATGATGGGGCATGATGTTAGTTTTGGACATGTAGCATGTGTGAAATCCACATATTTAGTAGAAATGTTCTGTAAGTGACTTGAACTCAAGAGGAAGGACTAGGCTGGGGATGTCCTCATTATTTGAGACGTCTGGGTATAGTTGGGGGTTGAAGCAAAGAGGGTGGAGAATCTAAGGGGGGTGAGGGATGCCTGGATGGGTGAGAGACAAGGATCCTGAAAAGCAGGCCAAGGTAAGAGGTAAAACAAAAGAAATTAGATCATGGAAGCCAAGAAGAAAGGATCTGAAGGAAGAGAATCATGAGTGGTGTCCAGTGCCCTCAGAAAACATCAAGTGAAATTAGAAAGATGTGCTTGGCATTTAGCAGTTTAGAAAGAAGTATTTGGGGGTCAGGGTGAGCAGTGTTTCAGCCAGGGAGTGCAGGGAGCAGAAGTGACACTGCAGTAGCTTAATAGCAAATGCTGGGTAAGGAAGTAGGGAAAACAGATGAGGAGTGCTTAATTATTTTTTCAATTACAGTTGGCATTCAATATTATATTAGTGTTAGGTACAGCATAGTGATTAAACATTTATTTAACTTACAAAGTGATCATCCTTCCCCCATAAGTCTAGTACCCACCTGGCAATATACGTAGTTATTATAACACTATTGACTATATTCCCTGTGACTATTTTGTAACTTCTGATTTGTATTTCTTAATCCCTTCACCTTTTTCTCCTAGCCCAGTGATGGCGAACCTATGACACGCGTGTCAGAGGTGACATGCGAACTCATTTTTTTTGGTTGATTTTTCTTTGTTAAATGGCATTTTAATATATAAAACAAATATCAAAAATATAAGTCTTTGCTTTACTATGGTTGCAAAGATCAAAAAATTTCTATATGTGACACAGCACCAGAGTTAAGTTAGGGTTTTTCAAAATCCTGACACGCTGAGCTCAAAAGGTTCGCCATCACTGTCCTAGCCCCACAACCCCTCTCCCACTTGGCAATCATCAGTTTGTTCTCTGTTTCTGTGTTTGTTTCTGTTTTGTTCATTTATTTTGTATTTTAGATTCCACATGTAAGTGAAATCATATGGTGGGTTTTTTTTAGGTGTTTGTTTTTTTCTGACTTATTTCACTTAGCATAATACCCTCTAGGTCCATCCATGTTGTCACAGATGGCAAGATTTTCATTCCTTTTATGGCCAAGTAATATTTCTGTGTGTGTGTGTGTGTGTGTGTGTGTGTGTGTGTGTGTGTGAGAGAGAGAGAGAGAGAGAGAGAGAGAGATCGATCTTTATTAATGCAATCATCTTTCAATGATCACTTAGGTTGCTTCCATATCTTGGCTATTCGAAATAATGCTGTAATGAACATAGGGATGCATATATCTTTTTGAATTAGTGTTTCAGATTTCTTCAGATAAATACACAGAAGTGGGATTGCTGGATCATATGGTAGTTTTATTTTTAATTATTTTGAGGAACCTACATACTATTCTCCACAGTGGCTGTACCAATTTGCAGTCCCACCAACAGTGCACAAGGATTCCGTTTTCTCCACATCCTCACCAACACTTGTTTGTTGGCTTATTGATGGGGGGTCAGAGCGACCTGCCATTCTGACAGGTGTGCGGTTATATATCACTGTAGTTTTAACTTGCATTTCTCTGATTTGTTATGTTGAGCATCTTTTCATATGTCTATTGGCCAGCTGTGTGTCCTCTTTGGAGAAGTGTCTATTGAGGTCCTCTGCGTATTTTTAAGTTGGATTGTTTGGGGGTTTTTGCTGTTAAGTTGTATGAGTTCTTTATATATTCTGTTATTAACCCCATATGAGATATACCAAAAGCAGGTATCTTCTCCCATTCAGTAAGTTGCCTTTTTGTTTTGTTGATTTCCTTTGCTGTGCAGAAACTTTTTACTTTGATGACGTCTAATTTGATTACTTTTTTCTTTTGTTTCTCTTGCCCAAGCAGACACATCCAAAAATATTACTAAGAGCAGTGTCAAATATTTTACAGTCTATTTTTTTTTTCTTCTAGGAGTTTTATGGTTTCAGGCCTTGCATTTAAGTCTTTAGCCCATTTTGAGTTTATTCTTATATATGGTATAAGGAAGTTGTCTAACTTCATTTTTTTTTTTTGCATGTATCCAGTTTTCCCAGCACCATTTATTGAAGAGACTGTCTTTACTCCATTCCCTTTGTTATAGATTAATTGACCAGATAGGCTTGTGTTTATTTCTGAGCTGTCTATTTGGTGCCATTGTTCTGTGTGTCTGTTTTTTTATGCCAGTACCATGCTGTTTTGATTAGTATAGCCTTGCAGTATAGTTTGATATCAGATAGTGTGTATACCTCTGACATTGTTCCTCTTTCTTAAGATTACTTTGGCTATTCAGGGTCATTTATGGTTCCAATGAGGAGTGTATTTTTACCTTGGCAGTGAATGGAAGCCAAAAGCCCATTAGGTTGAGTGAGATGAGAAATGAAGAGAGGGGAGGATCTGTGTGTGAGAGACACTGTGTATGACAATATTGTAGAGAGGATTGTCTGGTTTAACGGAGGAGAGAAGAAGAATGCCCTTGAAAAAAGGACCCAAGTCCTGGTAGAGGGACTTAACGATGACTAGAAGGAGGGTATCCTTATCACTGAAAAGGGAGAGGAGGTGGAAAAATTGGCACAGACTGAAATATATTCGTAGGGAAGGTTTTCAGAGAACAAGAAATTTGCAAGTTCCTAGGTTTTAGGAGGCAATTAATTTGTTTAAGGATAAAAATTAATGGTTAAGAAATACCCAGGTTGTATTACACAGTTGTGGACACTTAGTTTGTCAACCTTCTAAACATAAAGTCATAAAAAATTCTTTGAACAAATGTCAATGGGACGAAGCCATAACCATGCCTCTGGAGAGACTCTTAAAAGGAAATTGAAAGACTTTGTTTTATACCATGCTTGAAAACAATTAAGTGGTATAACCTATTTATGCTTCTCTCCACCCTCTTTCTGTACAGAAAGCAAATCCTCTTTGTATATAGCATTCATATGTCATAATTTTCAAAATGGTTTCCTCTTAGCATCTTATGGTCAAAGAACTGGTATCAAAGAGAGTGTATCTCAATTCTCTTCAGCCAGGGACCACCAAGAACACAACTATGGTTGGGTTTATTAGTCACTGCATCAAGGATGCACAGGCATAAGGTGACATCATGGGGTGTCTCGGGAAGAGTGTTGGATCTGTCTTAGAATTGGGGCTTCAGTTGGATACTTTCAGGGAGGAACTAAGGAAGCAGGGACTCATTCTGTAGGGAGTGCTGTCAAAAGGAAGGGCATTTCTATAATTGGGTATCTTATTAAATCTTACAGGGAGAGCAAACTAGATTGAGGAAAAAGCTGTAATTGATAAAGAAGTTGTAGTCATTCATTGAGTGTAAGAGGGGGATATTTGGTATTGTGTGGATTGCACAACGGCCTAGTTTTTGTGTCACTTTATCATAGTCTCAGAGTGACTTTGTTTGAGATAGGTATTCTGTGAGATTAGATCCCGTGGGAGAACGTAGGTCTGGTTGTGAGCGTCAGACCAGCTTGAAATCACATTGAGTCTAACTATGAATGTTAGATCAGTTCTGGACTGCTTAATTTTCTTTATATCCATATATGATACACACACACACACACACACACACACACTCTGAGTGGCCAGATTATTATGACCACCTGACGTTTGTAGGCAAATTAGCTATAATTTCGCGCTGAAGTTGCCAGAGGGCCAGATCATTATAAACGTCTGAATAGCACAACATACCTAAGTATCGTTGCTGATCAAGTTCATCCTATCGTGTTGATGGCATATCCCAAAGATGGCTTCTTCCAACAAGACAATGTGCCATGCCACGGTGCTTGTATTGTGCAGGAGTGGTTTCAAGAACATGAAGGAGACTTTATCTTGCTTAGGTGGCCCCCACAATCACCAGATCTCAATCCAATTGAGCTTTTGTGGGATGAAGTTAAAAGAGCCATCAGGAAGCTGGTTCCACAACCATCAAATCTCACAGAACTAGACAGTGCTATTCATCAGGCGTGGTGTCAGATTCCTCGCATCACCTTTCAACATCTCGTGGAGTCAATGCCAAGAAGAATCACCACAGTATTGAAGGCAAAAGGTGGCCCAACGAAGTACTGATGGGGTGCTCATAATAATCTGGCCACTCAGTGTGTGTGTGTGTGTGTGTTTATATGTATGTATATGTGTGTGTGTGTGTGTGTGTGTGTGTGTGTGTGTGTGTGTGTATCTACACATTTATATCCTAGTTTAACTAGTTTTTAATGAGATCTTATCCTTCCTTGCTTTGGCAAGTGCAGTATTACCATATATTGCATTGGGAAGAGTTAAGTTCTCTCATGATGTATTTCATCAGTATATCGAGACTTCAGGGTACACTTTTTCAGCTGTATTAGTAGCATAAAATGTACCTCCATTTGGAAAGCTTGTTATGTTTCCTGGGCATGAGCAGAAATAAGATGCTTACACTGATCCCGGTGGGAAGTAGGTGGTGATTGAGGCAGATAGGAAGGGCATTTTCAGAAATATTTAAAGAACAGAGTGGACAGAACTCAATGTCAAGATGTATGTAGGGAACCAACAGAAAGAAGGCTGGCCCCTAAGTTTCTCGCTGACTAGTTTGAGTAGGAAGTGAAGTTGCTCCCCCGGATGGGGAGGAGGGGAGCAGTGGTAAGCTGGCAGGGGAGTAACAAATCTTAAACAAGACTCCACACAGTAGCATGAATCTGGTTGGGCGAGGCCCATTGCTTCTAATCAATCTTGTAGGTGTCTAGAATCTAACAGAATAGTAATTTATTGTGAAACTGCCCAAGGAACCAAGAGCTTAAATTCCTTTGTCAGCACATAGGCAAAGCACTCCTTGTAGGCAAATCTATGTAAGTGACAAGGTTACAATCAGATTGTTTGGTCTGGGTGGGGACATGACAAGGGAAGCTGGCCTGGGAATTGTGGTGGTATTGTTATCAAGGAATGACATCTATACTGTAGGGTTTTATGTGCCCAGTATAAAGAAACACAAAGCTAACCTCAAAACCATGTCCTGAACAGCCGTGCTGAAATGTTGAGTGCCAAGGATGCCAAAGTAGGTTTGATATCATGTCAGCACCTAGCACATGAGCTGGTGCATAGTAGGTATTCAGTGCATATTGTGAAGGTCAATCTAGGCTTAACAGAAGAGTACCCTATGCATTATTATTTATCCTGTGGATGTGGAGAAGGGGTAAGGCTCTCTCTAGCAGGCACTGGCCAGCCTTGGTTCAAAACTATACATAGTTATTATGGAACTGACCTAGGAGTTTTAAATAGAAACATGAAGGAAGGGAGAGGAGGAGAGAATGAAAATTTATCTGTAACCACACAAAAAACAAATTAAAAGACAGGCTTCCTTTGCCTATTTTCATTTTGATATTCGGCACCCATGTAAAGAGGCAAAATACAGAAAGATTTAAAAGGCAGCTCACTTGGTTAATATGTCGACTATGCAGGGACTACATTGATCAAGAAAATATGACATATTAAATATTTCTTGTTTCTTTTTCCCAGTGTCTTTTTCTCTTTCTATTGGGAAAGGCTTTTGTCCAGCTGACTTCTCTCTGATCTTAAAAAAAGAAAATCACCTTTTCTAGCTGAGGTTCCTCTTTTTTATTATAGCATGTTGGATCAGAACATACAGTTTAATTTTTATCATAGGTAAAATTAGTAAGAGCTTTTCAGTGTGAGAGTTGCTTTCTCTATAATGTTAAAGCAAAATTATAATTGTTTATTTTTGCTTATTAATACACTAGAGGCCCGGTGCACAAAAATTTGTGCACTCGGGGCGGGGGGGGAGTCCCTCATCCTGGCCTGTGCCCTCTCGCAGTCTGGGACCCCTCGGGAGATAACGACCTGCTGGCTTAGGCCTGCTCCCAGGTGGCAGAGGGCAGGCCCAATCCCTAGGTGCAGCCCCTGGTCGGGCTCAGAGCAGGGCCGATTGGGGAGTTGGGGTGCTGCCCCTTGTCATGCACAGAGCAGGGTGGAGTGGGAGGTTGCGATGCCACCCTCAGTCACGCTCAGGGTAGGGCCGATTGGGGGGTTGGGGCACCTCCCCCTGTCACACTCAAGGCAGGGTCAATGGGGAGGTTGTGGCACCACCCCCTGTCACGCACAGAGCAGGGCCAATCAGGGGGTTGGGGCACTGCCCCCTGTCGCACACAGAGCAGGGCCCATCAGGGGGTTGGGGGGCTCCCCCCTGTCACGCACAGAGCAGGGCTGATCAGGGGGTTGGGGCGCCGCCACTCTCACACTCAGGGCAGGGCCGATGGGGAGGTTATGGCTCTACCCCGTCACACACAGAGCAGGGCCCGTTGGGGCGGGTTGGGGCGCCGCACCCTGTCACACACAGAGCCGCAGGGCGATCAGGGGGTTGGGGAGCTTCCCCCTATCAGGCACAGTGCAGGGCTGATCAGGGGGTTGGGGCGCCTTCCCCTGTCACAAACAGAGCAGGGCGGATAGGGAGGTTGTGGCCCTGCCCCCTGTCACACACAGAGCCGCAGTGCGATCAGGAGGTTTGGGTGCTGCCCCCTGTCACACTGATCCCGGTGCCAGGAGGCCTCTCAGCTCCACTGATCCCGGTGCTGGGAGGCCTCGTGGCTCTGCTGATCCCGGTGCTGGGAGGCATATTACCCTTTTACTATACAGGGTAGAGGCCTGGTGCATGGGTGGGGGCTGGCTGGTTTGCCCTGAAGGGTGTCCTGGATCAGGGTGGGGGTCCCCACTGGGGTGCCTGGCCAGCCTGGGTGAGGGGCTGAGGGCTGTTTTCAGGCTGGCGGGTGACTGAAGCTCCCAACCGCTCCTTTTTTTTCTTTTTTTTTTTTTTAATTCTGGGCCAGCTTTAGCTCTGGCTCCAGTTCTGAGGCCTCTGCTGCTGAAAGCAGGTATCTGGTGTGTTTGGGTTCTATTATTGAAACACTGTATCAACTCCAGCTCTGAGATCCCCGGCGGGCTGAAAGCAGGTTTCTGAGGTTTTGTTTAGCTTCTATATTTGTAACAATGTTTCAAACTGCAAGCTCAGAGGCTGGCAAGGCAGACGGGGAACGTTGGAGTCCTCCATCACTGAAGTAAGCAAGCCTCATGTTAGTTTCAAGCTGCCTGGCTGCCGGCCACCATCTTGGCTGGCAGTTAATTTGCATATCTCGCTGATTAGCCAATGGGAAGGGTAGCAGATGTACCCTAATTACCATGTTTCTCTTTTATTAGATAGGATGCACATGCTATATGGTTCTATTTTATTAAATTCATACCTATTTTGAAATTATGTGACACTTTCCCAGATGATTACACTATGAACAATGATTTTAGATAAACCTACAGAGATAAAAAATCTTTAAATGGTGATGGTTGGGCTGGACTTCAGACTACTGTTGTGGATGCAGCATTGAAGCCTATGACCCATCCCCCAGATTTCTTGGACAGGGACCCAGTTATACCTCCTCTTTTTAGGCCCTCTTATATGTCTGATCTGTTACTGAATTGTTCATGTGCCTTTGGAAGTCTTTAAGTTCTCCAGTAATTGGATTTAAACAGCATCCTGATAATAATTAAATATATTTATATTAATAGGTTTTCCTCAGGACTTCTTCAGTATTTTGGTTATTTTTGTTTTAAGCATTCACAGAATTTAAGGGTTGTATTCTATCATTATAATATTAAGAATGAGACTATACAGAATGGGTGAAAAAACAATGGCTTCTTTTTGAGTTAGAAGATATCTTAGAGAAATTCTTAGATTGTAACCCTTTTATTTTATGCCAAAAAGTTAAGATTAAAATAATTGGTGGCTTCTGAATCTCCCAAAAGAAAAATTATTTTTAAACATATAATTATGCTAGTTCAATCAAAATATATTATTTTTCAACATATAATTTTGGGCCCTAACCGGTTTGGCTCAGTGGATAGAGCTTCAGCCTGCAGACTGAAAGGTCCCAGGTTCGATTCCAGTCAACGGCATTTACCTTGGTTGCGGGCACATCCCCAGTAGGAGGTGTGCAAGAGGCAGCTGATCGATGTTTCTCATCGATGTTTCTAACTCTCTAGCCCTCTCTCTTCTTTCTGTAAAAAATCAACAAAACACATTTTAAAAAAACATATAATTTTGCAACTTTAATGAACATTTACTCAGTAAATCAATTGACATAGTATAGTTTTTATGTTTTTCTTAATAAAAATTGAGCAGAAGACTGTGTGTGATGAACACATCATTTTAACTACTTAATATCTTTCCCATTTAAATAGATATAAAAGGGGTATCTATTTAAACTAATTATTTTTAAATCTACATTCTTTAATTAAGGAAAAAATGCTGAGGTATACTTCTTTGAGCTTTCAAAACTCTTCTTGCTTTTTGTGGTGCTTCATTAATTGAGTAAATGATCCTGTAACTGAATATAATTTAGTCAGTTATGTGAAGTTGTGGTGATCATTCTTTGATTATGACTGAAATCTATAATTGGACGAAGGAAGAAAATAGTTTTATTTATATGACTATATTACTTTGTGATAGAATTATTTCTTCCAGCTGAAATTCTTTAAAAAATAAATTAGTTAGTAGACTTTGGAACTAAGGATACTTTAGAATTCATCTGTTGCAACAACTTCATGTTACAGACAATGATATTGAGACCCAGATTGCAGAGAAATTTTCTGGGAAGACACTTTGGATCAGTACAAAACCTGGATCTCTGTGGTTTCTTTGTCCAGTGATTTTCACTTTGTGATGCATGTTGTTCCCAATACCAACCTAGATGCTATTAAAAACAAAGGGAGGGTGGGGAGAGTGCCAGAGAAGGGCATGGATCCTTTCAGTGAACCTGCTCAGGTTAGGGGTTCGTTCAGTGGGTGTCCAGCATTTGTTCTTCCACGGTGGGGAAATCATGCTAATGAAACCGATGTTTGCTTTTTAGGTGAGAGTTACGTGTGTGCATCGAACGAACCATTTCGTAAAGTTGATTACACCAAAAACATTAATCCGAACTGGTCTGTGAACATCAAGGGTGGGACCGCCCGAGCCTTGGCTGCTCCCACCTCGGTGAAAAGTGAAGTGAAGGAAAGTAAAGATTTCATCAAACCCAAGCTAGTGACTGTGATTCGAAGCGGAGTGAAGCCTAGAAAAGCCGTGCGGATTCTTCTGAATAAGAAGACCGCTCATTCCTTTGAACAAGTCTTAACCGATATCACCGAAGCCATTAAACTAGACTCAGGAGTGGTCAAGAGGCTCTGCACCCTGGACGGAAAGCAGGTACGGTGATTCTTAGCCCCCAGCTCCCCATCTTACTTTTAAATTCTCCTTGTACTGTGGCAGTTACATGTTTGACAATATGAGCTTTGTATCTGCTAGATATTTTAGTAGAGTGTGTGTGTGTATGTGTGTGTGCGCCCGCGCGCGCACATGCTTGCATGTGTATGAATTAGCCTTTATCATGAAAGTTGTAAGCGGCTCACCTGTCTCTTTTACACAAATGTCTCAAAATTATATAGGGAGAAATCTATATGTCTTATGGTCACTGGAAGGGAAATGTAAACTTGTGAGGGAAAAGTGTACGTTGAAGAGGCTTCCTCCAGTAAGTGGGATGTTCTCCACTTAAGAATAAGAACACCTAATGACTAGTAGAGTCATTATGGGTTTGGGGAAGCCACAGAAGTAAAAATTAAAGATATTTAACATGTTTTTTTAGCAAAGCTTCTCCTCCCCACTCATGTATAATACGGAAAATGCATTTAAAGGAAAATATTTTCATGAGAATGTCCATATGAATTTCATAGGGAAGAATGGAGGTAATTAATCAGCATTTCTGAAAAAAAAAATACATAAATTACACAGGGAAATGCATGCCAAATTATGGTAACAATATACCAGGAACTCTAATGGGCTAAAAAAAAATTGGGCAAATTGCAACTACGCATGAATAGCAGTTACACAAATACTGAGTTTTGCCACAATCAGATTATCATTCCTAAAAAGAAACATGTGGTTTCTGAAGTGTATTTTCTCTAGTTTCAATATGGTTAAATTGTTTATATTTACATTGTATAAACATAGTTTCCAGTATTCACTTTGTTTCTTCATTTCATTTTGTTTCTTCTCTTGAAAAGAATTTATTTTGAAGTGTTTGGCTCATGTAGTGCCGAAAATGAATAATACTAAACACTGGAGCAGTGTCTTCTGGCAGGGGAAAATAGTTTTCTAAGACCAGATCTAGTTACTACGTTGCTTCCTGGATCATTAACAAAATTTTAAAAATAGGTTCTAAAAATTCCAGTAGAGTTTAATGAAGTTATGACTTGTCTTATTAATTAAATTAATGATTAAAAGGCAGCCTGCCCCAAGACAGGCTCAGATGACTGGGAATAGCCACTTTACAAGTTGATTTATTCTGCAAGTAAGTGACCACAAGGAAAAAGGGAGATTTGATAAGTCAAATAGCTAATTCTTGGTGGACGCGGGGGAAATATGAACTATAGAGACAGATATTTAAGGTGCCTAACAAAAGAAAAGAAAACCATAAGTATGCCAAATTAGAAAACCTAAGTGGCATATAAACAGTACATGCAGATGAGATTTTAAAAATTGAAACTTATTTGGAAATCTCCAAATGAATGTTTTTAGGGAAGTTTTAAGTGAAATAAAGAAGTAGAATGTCTAATTGAAATAGTAACCATTGAAATTTTAATAGTTATCTAAAAAAAATTTATCTTCAAAAAGACTCCAGACTAGAAATATTTATATGGAAAAATTTTGACTAAAGCACAAGCAATCCCGAATCATCAACATATTAAAGAGTAATACACTGCTATGAGTAGGATTTATGACAGGAATGAAAGGATGGCTTATTGTTAAGAAACCTGTTAATTCATGGGATCTAGAAGATAAAGTTATTGCACACATAATCCCAAAAAAGATATCACAAAAGCACTTGATAGAATACAAAATCTAAGTTCAATTAGGGATTTAGTAATAAAAATGGAGAATTCCCTAATAGACTAAAAAATCCTCTCTGAAACAAAAGGTCTGTGTAATTGGTATACAAATGAGATACTGGAAGTATTTCTGTGATAATCAGGTAAGGATGCCTGATAGCAGCAGTATTCAACATTCTTCTATACATTCTTCCTGATTTTTTATTTAAAGTTTAATTGCAATTTCAATAAGAATCTAAATGATTTTGGGGGAAGCAGGGGGAGGGACACATGACAAAGTGATTTTAAAAGTTAATCTGGAAAAATAGGCAGGAAAATTTTGGAAATAATGATTAATGGGCTCTCATGCTACCAGATATTAAATCACCATTCTCATACTACACCAAAAATAAATTCCAGGTGTTTTAAAAATATTGATGTCAAAATGAAACCAAAGAACTAAAGGAAAAGATGTCAATAGTTATGGTGACATGGGAAAGGATTTTCTAAGCATACACGTAGTGGGAAGATCACAAAGGAAAAGGTTGGTTAGACAACATAAAAATTAAAACTTTCTAGATGTTATAAGCAAGGGTTATATACTTTTACGTTAAATCATAATAGTTTAATATGAAAAAAACCTTAACACTGCAATGGCAAAATGAATCAAACACCAAACAGACAATTTGAAAAGGCAGAATTATAAATACTAAATATAAGAAAGCACAGTCTCACTAAATAAATATGCATGAAAACAATATGATTTTTTTATATTTAAAGTTGACATGTTTTTGAAAAAGAAAATGCCCATTATATTTCGATATGCAGTTAATTGGCATTCTCAATGAATGATGGAAGTGTAAATTTCATAATCTTTATGGAAAGCAGTTAGTTTTGTACTATACAAATGTCCTTTCCATTTGAACTAATAACTTATCCTAAATAACCTGAGATGCCAACAGAATTATGCATGAGAATTCATCCCAGCAATAAGATCAAAAAATTGAAAACAATTTAAAATCCCTAAAATAGAAAACAGTTAAATAATATTACCATAGCATTCATAGGAGTGGCCTTTAAAAATTGTTTGGGGGGCAATTTAAAGACATGGGGAAATGTTAAGTGAAAAAGGCAAGAAATAAACTCTGTAGTATGGTTTCAATTTTGTGTTAAGAAAGAAAAGTAGAGGAAAAATTAAAAAAAAAAAATTCAGAAGGAAACACAATCATAGTTTGCCATCAGAAACCTAGTACTTGCTGTTGTGATTTCTACTACTTCTTCCTCATGTCTGCTTAAAAGCAAAAACGCAAGCACTGAGAAAGAAAACAAAGACCAATTTCAGTCAGATTGTGGAAATTAAAACGTTGTGAGTTAATCCTTGAAATTTTGGCATGTGGTTATAAAATGTTACAAGCATCACTTTTGTCACTGTTTAGGTCTAAACATGATTTCCCATGTGCAAAGAGAAGATATATTTTTAAACTTTCAAATAAAATTTCTTTTGGAACAATTAGACTTTGGTTTTCATAGGCACAGTTTTGGATACTGTATTTTCGGAGTGCCAGGTATCCTTCAAAGCTATAGTCTTCTTGGCGTTGATTCAACATCTGTACTTTAGATAGACTTGCTATTTAAAACCTCATGTCTGTTGTGTGGTTCATATGTTATAAGGAGGACATTAAATCTTGCTTTGAAGTAGCATAAGAAATTTGTCTTATGTTTAAGATGAATGCATATCTTTAAATGGGCATTGTTTGTTCTGATTTTACTTTACAAATTGATTTTTTTTAGGGGGCATGTAAAACTATCTGCTTTCTGAAAATTCTCAAGAAAAGGACAGCTTTGCTTAGGTGAAGAGAGAGGAATGAGAAAAGAAGTAGGATCTGCTAATGAGTTGTTCCTGCACAAAATTTTAGGCCATCTATTTCAACTTTTTATGTTCTTTCCTACTCAGATTGGTCGTTTTCATCTTAAATTAATCTGATCTTCGACACAAGCGGAGATAAACAGTTTCTAGGCAGTTCATTATGCAGTCACCAATTCCATTCCTGATACCCATGATAGAGTTTTAAGGGGCCCTGGTTATCTTTTTTATGGGTTTAAAAGCTTTCCCGATTGAAGGGGCAATGAATGGTGTGGCATGTGCTAGCAGCATTTATGCTGGTAACACAATGTCCCTTGAGTCTTTTCTGTCAAAATGGATAATCACTTCTTCCTAGTGGTATTGACTCAATTTACAAGACCTGACGTGGTTAGTACAACTAACTCACGTATTCTGTGTCTCTTGTAAAATCACTTCAAATAAAATCAAATGTTAGGATTTATCCATTTTAACTCTTGGGTTTGCTTTCGTGTAGAGCAGTGGCTCTGCCCTGGGTATGTTTGTGCTCTATGGGACAGTTAGTGGAGTTTGGAGTCATGTTTTGATGCCACAACTGGGGATGAGGATTCTACTGGCATGTAGTGGCTAGAGGCCAGGATGCTGCTATCTACAGTATCCTACAGTACACAGGACAGACAGACAACAGACACAACATAATTCTCAGGAGTCCAAAATGTAAATGGTGCTGAGATTCAGAAAACCAGGTGTAAAGTAAATGAAGTGATTCAAAAGGAGATGATACTTGTTTGATTGTTAACTTTATCAACGAGGCCACGTGCTAAACTTTATTTCAGTACTTAGAGATTTCCCCATAGTCTGTCTGTGCACTTTTTATCTCATTGAGGCAGGTGTGTTGGAATGCCATGGTTTATGGTCTTTGTTATCCTGGATTTCCATTTATTTGTCTTTGTTGTGTAGGGCTGACATGTAGTTGGGGAGTACAGCTTCACAGGCAATTAAAGACTGTTTCACATGTATTTAAAGAAAGTCTAAGAAATGATGATTTTTTATGGAGTTTTAAATATTTAATACTTAAAGTGATGTGATGAGCATCAATTTTTAAAGAAATACACAACCTATGCATTTATATATGGGGTGACTAGAAAAAAGGGTCTATAAATAGAAGTCATGACTATTCTCTTCAATAACTTTTTAAACTTGCAATTAATTTAGATTAAATGCTTTACTTTTGTTTTCTTTTTACAAATGGAACCTTGAACTTTCACATTAAAGGCATTATATAGGACAACAAGGTTTACTTTTTTAAATTTCAAAAGTCAGGGTGAGTTTCTTATAATAAACTGCAGCAGGGGAGTTCTTTTTAAAAATGTCTTTATTCTGTTAAGGGACTGAAAGGTCCAAATATAGCTTTTGTCCACATGTGTAAAAAATTCTAACTTTTAGCTTTCCCAGAAACAGCAGAGTTTTAACATAAAAGAAACATATTTAGTGGAATTTTGGAACAAGTTGATTCTTGTCATGGGCAGAGGCAAAACAGACTCAGAAATTGCTAGCAGTTGATGCTTTGGGGGTAAAACACTTCCAGACTTTGGGACCACTGCCAGCCTTCGGATGCCCACGTGCAGTGGGTTCTCCTTGGGGATCATGGAGTGCCTCCATCTTACCAGTCATCTTACGGTCTATGAGGGTTTCCGTCCTCACTTTTCAAAAAGTTTGTTTCATGGGTAGCATGATATATATTTATTTTGTACCTGACTAACTTTTCTGGCACCAGTTTCTAGTAAAGGTTCATTTCTTTGTAATGACCCAACCATTCTTATTTAAAGCAATCTCTTCTCAAAAATTGCTACGTAGAAATCAAATGATTGAGATCTATTTATAAATATTTTCTACAATTCCTTTAATCCTGATATAATATTCCCTTGAAGTAGATGAGGACAGAGCTTGATTTTTAGTCCTCATGTTGCTCCCAATGCATGGATTTTATTTTATGTTTTTGGATAGTAGAAATTCAGACAACTGTGTTTTGTCTGACTAGATACCTTCATACCTCTGAAGCGTGGTTCACCCTATCTATCTCAAGTAATGGAAAATTATCTCAATCAGGAATCAACAGACTACAGAGGAACTATAGTGGGATTCACCCCCCCCCCCCCCCCCAATATAGCAGTTAAGTGCAGGTAAAAGAAAGGCAGAAAACATTCACTTTGTTCTTTGATCCCTGATCCAAGCAGGAAAGGTCGGGGGAGGCTTAATCTTTGTTTTTAATTTAATGAACACCTACCTCTTTTCAAAGAGTGGGAAGAAAGAAGGAAGAACTTTGTCGAAGTAAAGTTTGTGTTTTGCCATTCTGGGATCCATTGTATAAGCAGTTTCCCCAAACCTTTAACAATATATTTTCCCTTTTAATGGGAAACTGGAGGCAAACACAAAAATCCTGTTTATAATTACTGCAGTTGAAAAATAGCAGAATAGATGTTTAAGGTGTCGGTGAGATAAAAATGACATCACTGTGAACTCTGGTTTCCTTATTTATTCTTTTGGTGTCTAAGCTGGTGGAACGTATGGAGCGTAAAGATTGTGTTAAATTCATTTCATTTTCGTTATAAATGTATTTTTCAGTGGTTATAATAATTATTATTAAAATATATATTTTGTTACATATGAATTTTACAATGCTTAGAATAATAGCTAGCAGCCTAATTAGCTAATAGATAAAACGCTAGTAGCTTCCTATGTTAGGCATTTTGATAATGATTTCTATTACCTGTCTCCACTCATCCTCACAATCACCTTGAGAGCTAGGTGTTCTAATTCCTATTTTACATTGGGGAAATTGAAACAGAGAAATCAAGTAACCTGTTCAAAATCACACTGCTGGGGGAGCTGGATTCACACTGAGGAAGTGTGATTCCAGGCCTCCCCCCGTTCCCCAACCACCACTCTTCACAGCTGCGCTCAAAGCCCTCTGTAGACAGGCTTTGTGAAGGTCATCAGTGATAATGGGGACAGGAAAAATAACTAATAAGATAATTGGATTATTTTATTTCAAAAACATTTTTTTAGGCCTTAGAGTGATGCAGTTTTATCTGGGGGTTATCTAAATATGGTAAGATTATTCTTTGTGTAGGATCTGAAACATGAAAAAAATAGGTAAAGGAATGATTATATACTTGACTAAAAAATAACTGTTAGAGTTATTTCAAAGATTTAATTTTTAAAAATTAAAGACTATGACATCGCAGAAAGTTTAGAAAATACAGGAAGAAATACACAGTCTTACCATTTTACTACTTTTTATAACTATCTATTTTCATAAACATGTTTTCTTTTTTCTAAAGAGACAACTATGCAAGTAAAATCAGTGCATTTCTACTGGAAACAATTTAAACAATTCAGAGAAATGCAAAAAGTGAAAAGTTTCTTTTCACATCTGCTCTTCTTTCCAAACCTCATTCTTCTCCTTAAAGGGAATCACCAATAACAGTTTTGTAAATGCAATTTAAATATATACTGAGTGGCCAGATTATTATGATTACCTGACATTTGTAGGCAAATTAGCTATAATTTCGCGCTGAAGTTGCTAGAGGGCCAGACCATTATAAATAGGGAAGCAGGTTGTTTACCACGACAGAAGTGATTTTTTTTCTGAAGATAGGGGTAAACAACGCGATTTAACAGCCTTTGTACATGGGATGGAGATATATATGCCAGATTATTATGACCACCCCATTAGTACTTCGTTGGGCCACCTTTTTGCCTTCGATACTGCGGTGATTCTTCTTGGCATTGACTCCACAAGATGTTGAAAGGTAATGCAAGGAATCTGACACCATGCCTGATGAATAGCACTGTCCAGTTCTGTGAGATTTAATAGTTGTGGAACCAGCTTCCTGATGGCTCTTTTAACTTCATCCCACAAATGCTCAATTGGATTGAGATCTGGTGATTGTGGGGGCCACCTAAGGAAGGTAAAGTCTCCCTCGTGTTCTTGAAACCACTCCTGCACAATATGAGCACTGTGGCATGGTGCATCGTCTTGTTGGAAGAAGTCATCTCCATTGGGATACACCATCAACATGATAAGGTGAACTTGATCAGCAACGATACTTAGGTATGTTGTGCTATTCAGACATTGTTCCACACGAATTAAAGGGAAATCATGTCAGGAAAACATGCCCCAAACCATAACACTGCCCCCACCAGCTTGAAGGGTTGTACTCATGCATGTAGGGTGCAGGCTTTCATGCTGTTTCCGCCAAATTCTCACTCTCCCATCTGCATGATGCAACTGGAAACTTGATTCATCGGACCACACGACTTTTCTCCAATGCTTGGCTATCTAATCCTTGTGTTCCTGTGCGAATTGTAGACGTTTTATCTTGGTAACTGCAGACAGCAAAGATGTTCTAACAGGCCTTTGGCTTCCATATCCCATATGATGCAGTGTACGGCTAATTTGCCTACAAACATCAGGTGGTTATAATAATCTGGCCACTCTGTGTGTGTGTGTGTGTCTATCCCACGTTCAAAGGCTGTTAAATCGCATTGTTTACCCATATCTTCAGAAAAAAATCACTTCTGTCTTGGTAAACAACCTGCTTCCCTATTTGTAATGGTCTGGCCCTCTAGCAATTTCAGCGTGAAATTATAGCTAATTTGCCTACAAACGTCAGGTGGTCATCATAATCTGGCCACTCAGTGTATATGTAGACATAGTTTCTATATAATGTGGCTTTTCTGTGCAATCCTGTGTCTTGTTTTCCCCATTAATCATATTATTCCATGTTACGTAATCTTCATATTTCATACTTACGTGACTGAATGCTATTCCATTGGCTAGAAGCATCCTAATTTATTTAACCTATTGCTTGACATTTGGGTTTCTGGTTTTTCTTTCTTTTAGTCTCTAGTCATTTTTTTGCCTATAGATTTCAACATGCCTTGGATCATTTCCTTAGGATAGATTCCTAAAGGTTAATTACTAGAAGAGACTCTTAAGTATTTGGGGGCTTGAGAGATATTATCAGAGCTGTAGACAAAAAGTTGTCCTCATTGGCAACACCACGGCCAGGTGCCCTAGAATTCCCATAGCTGGGAGAGACTGGTAAGGGTTAGTTGTGACAGATAGGCACATTTGTTGTGTGGAAAATACACATTCTGTGAAATTGAAACCCACCTGCATGTATTCCTCTTATCACTTCTACCTTTGCTACTTTCTGTTCTAGAAAATAGTTTGATAAGAAAAGCCAGTTAACCTGTGTACCAGTTTTATGCCAGAGGCTGGTGCTTGGGACTAGTCTTGAAAATGTTAAGCTCAGTAGGGAGAACAAAAAGGAAACTTTTAAAGCAAATAGCCCACGTTATGAAACTATGTGGCCTTAATTGTGAACTAAGAAACCTAATGCTTCAGTTAATGTTTGCTTTCTAACCTTTGTCGAGGCCCAAAATCCCATGATATTTAGTAAATTCAGGTAACATTTGTTTTGTAATATTTTGAGTCAAGATTACTTGAAATGGATACTTTGTAAAGTTAATTGATGGCTTTTGGTGGGTCACCACTAAATTTTAGATTTGTTTTGTTGTTTTTGTAAAATATCATGAATGTCTGCTAATCCCAATTTCTACCACTATGTGCAGTATATGATGTTACTTTACAAGTTTTATTGGACTTCATGAAAGGGTCACTTACTCATCATGCTTCATGGTAATAACAAGGACAGGTGCAAAGTCAGCATAGTATTATATATACAAATGCTGTAGGAAATTATTTAGTCCAGCTTGCTAATTTTATAGAACCAGTTGAAATCTGTGCTGCTTCTCTTGCAAGTAAAGCCTGACTCAAAATCTTGTGTACAGTCAGCTTGTTTGTAGATCACAGTGCAAATTTAATGACCTCTGCCTTGGCCTGTTTTTACTGTTGCTTTTAGTTGGGGGGAAGCGTTCATTTTCAGCTTTGTAGTCATTGACTTCTTTAGAGCAAAAGTTAAGCTTAACCGTGGTCCTCCACCCTCTTAGGGTGCTGCCTCATAGAGAAGGAGTTAATTGAATCTAAACTGAAAATTCCTTGGGGGGCGGGGGGAGAAGTAGTGCTAGAGTCTGTGTTGGTTTCTTCAGTAACCCTGCGCAATTTTCCAGATTTGAAAATTAACCTCTTGCAGGTTTTTGTTTGTGGGTTTTTTTTTTTTTTTTTTTTTTTTTTTTTAAGTAAGGAAGAACACCACACTTCAAACAGTGAAATGAGCCTCCACGAATGTTCTCGCTATATTTTTAGGACTTTTTAATTGTAGTGTGATGCAGCTGCCAGACTCTGAGCACAGAGTGTTGGAAGACTCTGTAGTCATTAGAGGTTCGCCTCCACAGAAGTTTAATTCTCTGAGCTGGGCGGCTGTTAGAAATGAAGCAACACTTACCCAAAAGGAACATTCTGTTTTTTGGGGTGTTTTTTTTTTCCTTATGTACTCCAGACTCTCCCTAAGACTTGAAATAGTGAAAGTTTTATTTAAAAAATGTTTTTGTAATGATGTATGGCAAGCTTCTCTAAATGTGAGCATAAAGACCTTTGATTGTATTTGAAAATATTGCTCTCCCCACATGCTAAGTCATGAAAATGCCATTGTAAGTATGAGTTATGAGAGATTTTTAAATACCTGTGTATTGGTACATATTAAAACTGACATTAGTTACATGGTTGTGTTTCTGAAGGATTAAGTTTATTAAACACCTAATCTTTAGGATCACTTATGGGATATATTTTCAGGGGTAAAAGATTACGGCTGACACATGCCATTGTGAAACTGCAAATTAAACAGTTTTCTTTTTATAAATAAACCAGAGGTTGTGTAAATGGAAACTTGTAAAAGCCCAGTTAGGTAACTGAATCCAAATTTTAACATTTTATGTCTTTTCACTTAATCTAGTAGTCCAGATTTTTATATGTAGATAAAAAGTGTAGAAGTCTTAAACTTTTTTGGAAGTTTTAAAACTGGTTTTCACTTCCAGAGTGTTCCTGCTAAAGCAGTACCAATGTTTAAGTCAGTTCTTGAGAACTTGCAGGAGAAAAGAGAGTTTTGGCCAATGTTATTTGTGCCCTGAGGAACTGACCATAGGCACTGGAGTCAGAAAATACAAATCTAAATTTGATTTAAATATATTCATTTCACCACCGCATTATAGTGTTGGAGGAGGCAAGATTCGTGCTTATGCATTGAGGAAAGTCATTAAAGATTTTTAATGATGGGAAAGAGCATCTGTAGTGCCAACTATTGTTGGCAGACTGTTGACACATGTTGTCATTTATTCTCACAATCACCCCATGGTAGGTCTATGGCAATATCGTTATGCAGGAGTATTTCAGAGCACGTCCAAAGAACTGTCGCCCTTTGGCTTCAGTTAGACCCCTTGGATATGACTGTGTACTTACCCCCATGAGGCTGTCTTTGACCCAGACATTTTTTAAAATATATTTTATTGATTTTTTTACAGAGAAGAAGGGAGAGGGATAGAGAGTTGGACACATCAATGAGAGAGAAGCATCGATCAGCTGCCTCCTGCACACCCCCTACTGGGGATGTGCCCTCAACCAAGGTACATGCCCTTGACCGGAATCGAACCTGGGACCCTTAAGTCCCCAGGTCGACGCTCTATCCAGTGAGCCAAACCGGCTAGGGCCGACCCAGACATTTTTAAACTCTCGGAGCTAGTTTTATCTAAGATTCAAAGGAAGACCGGTGTCACCGCTCTATAATTATTCACCTGAAACAGCTTCTCACACCCGGGACCTGTTATATGGTATGATTATTTACTTTAGGCTTGGCTCTGATTAGCTTCCTAGACTTGCCCCAAAACTTATATTCACCCTTAAATGACAGAGTGTGTTTCTTTTATTCTGTGGGTGATTATAATTCCTTGCTATCATTTATTTTGTGGCTCAAGATGTCCTAGATTTGTTCAGTGGAACCATTTTCAAGTTGGATCCTGTATCTTTTTGACATATTTTAGGAGGCATAGGAGAGTATGGATTATAGGGAGCCATGCAGGTTCATAATTAGACCTGTAGCAAACAAAATTACATCAGCAATTCTGTACTCCATCAACTACTGAAGACCCTCTGTTCTCAGGTGTCTTCTGATGGATCATTCTGTCCATGAGCACCTGTAGATGCGTGGCTCCTATTCATTGCACATGGCTCCCAGTCTCTGGCCAGCTCTGTCTTCATGTCTCTTAGCATGTTTATCATTAAACCCGTAGACACTAGGGCCTTGAGATATGTCTGATTGAGTTGTGGGTTATTGTCCTATATAAGAGCAATATAAGAGCTGTGAGCTTCCCCATTCTTGACCTATAATGGCTGCTTTTAGGGGAATACTCATGATTTGCTTGGGAGAGTTGCTGTGGTTTGAGTCGTGTGACCTTGTCACCTATGTGCAGTGAATTTGGCTCATAAGGGTCATTGAGTATTGAGAGTATGCAGGGATTCGGTGACTATCTGATTCAGTGGTTATGGACTGGAGGTAATTTTGGCCCCGAGGGGTACTTGCAGGAAGAGTAGAGTGTGCTACTGGCATATAATGGTGGAGCCTAGGGATGCTGCTGAATATCTGACAGTGCAGGGAGCAGTCCTCCACAGCAAAGAACTGTCTGGTCCAGAACATCATGCTCACTGAGAAACTGTGGCCTAATTTCATGGGTAAAAAGGGAAGGGAAAGGGGTTCTGACAGAAATGCCTGCGGCTTTGGAATGGCCAGCCTAATGATGTAGGCATGTATGTCTGGTTGAGTGGAGATTTTTTAAATTGAAAAGTTAGACAAGGGCAAGATCCTGCACAGTGTCCACTGCATTTCCAAAGGATAAACCTCATCGGCGGGGCTTTGGGTTGCCGTGGAGGACCTGCAAGGATCAAAGTTGCATTTTAGGAGGTTTACTCTGGGCAGTGTGACATGGGCACACAACGATGAGCAATCCTGAAGGATCGAATGTCTCCGGGAGTGAGAAGCTGTCTCAGGTAATATTATTTCAAAGGTGTAATGCTACACAGTTTCCTGAATGATAATGGTAAGCGTTTCCTAAACTCTATTCCAGGAAGGAAGCAGACATTCCTAAAGAAATTTAAGTTGTTTCAGAGGTGAAAAATTTGGTTTTAGCAGGAAATGAGAAAGATAGAATGGGTCAGGGGGGTGGAGTCTAAGTTTATAGACAGAAAGAATTATAACGATTATAACAAATTTTCATAGTGCCTAGAAAGAAGTGGTATTTCATTTTAAATTTTAGGATTTAAAAAAGAGCCTTCATGTTCCCAGTGCTTTTTGTATTGTCCAACTATTTGAGAGGTTTGTGGCAGGATGGATATCAGAATTCTTATTCAGAAGTAGTGCTGGAGTGTAGGTAAACACTGCCTTTTCTTCTTTATTTTTTATTTAAGTATAATTGATACACAATCTTATATTGGCTACATTAGTTTCAGGTGTGTACAGTGTGGTGATTCAACATTTTTATACCCTATAGTGTGATCACCCCACTAATTCTAGTAATTATCTGTCACTGTGTACACTTACCACAATAACACTGCCTCTCCTGTGCCTACTGGAATTGTGAATGCCTCCCCCTCCTTTCCCAGCCCACACCTGACATGATTGAGCAGGTGATCGGTGACCATGAGGCAAATCTATATTGGGGAAAACCTGTTATTGTAGTGTGCCAGCACTGAAACAATCTGTCTGCAATAACACATTTATTTAGGTTGACTTAAAAATATAGTCACTATGACAACTAAGAAACTTGAATACAAAGGTGCTTCTTGGTAGCAATAGAAAAGAATACTTTTCCTTGAAATTATTAGAGTGGCATAGAAAAGAAATGGCCCAGTCTTGTGAATCTGAAATAATATGATCTAGTGACATACCTTTAAAATGTTGATAGCTTTAAAAATGGTGAATACTCCTAGGCTTTAGCTAGTAAAATGTTATCAGAAGCATATTGTTAACGTAATTGTTGAAGACCTATCTCTACCTTATTTTTTTGTTAATCCTCACCCAAGGATTTTGCCATTGATTTTTAGAGAGAGTGGAACGGAGGGGGAGAGACCGAGAGAGAGAAACATCAGTGTGAGAGAGACCCATTGATTGATTCCCCCCCATATGCTATCCAACTGGGCCAGGGACCGAGCCTGCAATGGAGGTACGTGCCCTTAGCTGACGCTCTATCCACTCAGACAAACTGGCTACAGCCCAACTTTATTTTAAAAAGGAATAATGACTTGGCTTTTTATGAAGTTGTATTTGCAGTTTCATGCTGATATCGCTGGGCTAATTTGGTGACATGTACAATTTTGAATTGTTTTATATGGTATAATGGATTCTGGTTAATGGCTTCCTCAAACTATATTTAGAGCAATTTAGGCATCAATATAGGGATCTGAGAGAGGAAGATTAAGTCTGTGGACATTTTGCCTGGAGGGTTTCTATAAAAACAGGGATATAGGTATCTATATACTTTATGTATAGTCTATAGAAATACATATAAAATTTACTTGCTTGGCAAACATCCAGTCTGCCAGTCTACTTACTGAGTCTGGACACTGAAGCAAGGCTGTGGGGTTCACACAGGCGGCAGCAGGGGAGAGAAGCAGGGGTGAGCGTGAATGGCAGTACCAAGGGGGATGGAAGTAGTATCAGGACATAGTAGGAAATGAGTTTGGAGAAATTTGGAGGGGGGAGTAGGCTTAAGTTCAAACAGAAGGCTATGGGGGGAGAGAATGCCAGCTTTAATATAATATTATATTGATTTCAGAAAGGAAGGGAGAGAGAAATAACATCAGTGATAAGAAAGAAACATTGATTGGTTGCCTCTTGCACGCCCCACAGTGGGGATTGAGCCCGCAACCCGGGCATGTGCCCTGACTGGGAATCGAACCATGACCTCCTGGTTCATAGGTAGATACTCGACCACTGAGCCATGCTGGCCGGGCAAGAATGTCAGCTTTTGATGAAACAACGTAATAAAACTGTGCTTTGGGGTCAGCCTGTCACTGGACTGATGCTAAAATGAGAGGAGGACCACACAGCCAAGCAGGAGGCCCGCCCAGCAGTCTAGGTGTGGTCCAGAGAGCATGGCAGATGTGGACAGAGGCAAAGGTGTGAAGCAGAGAAATGGACTGAGTGCAAGATCAGTACCGTGGACCCTGGGGAAACAGGAGAGTGCTAAGAGCAGCACACGCCCTTGGTACAGTTACCAAGCCCAGAGCTGGCTACAAGTCGTACCACAGAAATGCTTTACGGCCCTTGTTTCCTAAGGGGCCACTCAAAGTTGAACAAGCAGAAATATCGAGACTGATATTGCCTGGAACCTTTTTTAATATATATGGATGTAGCTATATATCAGTAAATGTATGGCTTCTGCACTATGTCAGTCATTTTAGTAAGGTGACATGGCAATTCGTCATTAAGTCTGAGGTAGCAAAATAGCCTAGTTCATTTTAAACTAGGATTAAATTAATTTTTTTAAGACCCACGTCATTGTTGGCCTGATGAGGTAGAAATAACGTTTTTGCTTATTTACATGTCACAAATTGCTTTTGTGGGAGTTTTATGGGTGTGTTGTTTTAGTAGGGGGGGGGTGTGTGTGAAGAAAAACTATTTTAAGTAAAATGTCAACCCAATTTTATATAGCAGATATCCTTATTTTGATGTTAAGCTAATGTGGCCTCAGAAAATGTGATGGGGAGCTATATTGTGACTGGAGCAAATTTCGCAGAATATGTGTAAGAACATGCGACGCTCTCCTGTGGAAAAATAGCTGAGTCCCCTCTTAATGTTTGCCTGGGTCCCTTAGCCTACAACCATCCTAGGTTTCCAGAGGGATTGGGTCCCGGGGGCACTGTTCTTGTCCAGACCTCTGCATTGGAGGTGGAAACGCTGCAGGAGCCTGGGGAGACTTTCCCAGGCACTGGCGCCTCCTGCTGCACCTGGGCCGGCCCCTCCTTTCCTGCTGTGGGTGATGGTGCTGCCTCTCCCTCCTGGGCAGAGGCGAGCTTCCCTTTCTTGGGACTCACGCTCTGAGTCACAGTGGAGGAGTCCTGTGGGCAGGACCAGCTATATAATTTGTGGGGCCCAAAGCAAAATGAAAATGCAGGGCTGCTTATTAAAATATTATTACAAATTTCAAGACAGCAACATCAGAATATTAAAGCAAGCCTGGGGCTCTGGGCACCTTGACCTTTCTCAAGGTCTTCTGAGGCACAGGTGGGCTGCCTTGCCTTCCGTCTAGATCGGGGGTTGGGGACATCCGGCCCACAGGCCGTACATATAAGGCTCACAAAATCATTTGGCAGAAAAAAGGTTCCCTACCCCTGGCCTAGATGGAGAAGGGGCAGAGACGGCTGCTTCTCCCACCTGCTCCTCACACACCTGCCCACGGTCCAGCGGTAAGGAAGGCGGCAGCTCCCCCAGCCCCTCTGCACTCGATTGGTTTTGTCCAGAGGAGCGCTGTTCCCACAGGATCGGTAGACTTCTGGCAGTCACGTGCTAGATTGTATGCTACTGAGTACAGATGAGGGCTGTGAATCCGGTGTGCAGGTGGGACTGAACCTCGTGTGTGGAGCAGTGTTAGGGTTTATTTTAAGGGACAATTGCAAGAATGGGGAGCTTTCCCTGCCCTGGTACAGTTGCTTTTCGCTATTCACTGTAGTTAGGTTCAATAAAGTGCCCGCAAACACTGAATTAGCAAATACATGCTCTTGCTTGATGTGTGTCTCTGTTTAAAGACACCTTATTGAGTAGATATTGTTAATTCATTTACATGAACTTGGGGGCAGCAGCACTGTGACTGACGCCCGAAGGAAGTGTATCTGACACATGCATTTTCTCCATAAGACACATTACACTCTTCCTGAGCTTAGGAACATGAGACAGCACTTCAGCACTGTACCAGGGGCCATTGAAAGCAGAGAACCAACAAAAAGCACCAAAATGCAAATAATGTGGCACTAAAGAGGCCACACAAAATATGAGAACTGAAACCACTCCGCAGAGCCTCACTGTTCACGCTCGGCTGCAGGATGTGTTCATTGGGTGACTCGAATTTTTCACCGCTGTGCACATGTCAGCAAATGACCCCAAAAGCACCACAGGAATTGATTTAGGGACTAAAAATAAACTTTAGCAAGTAGGTGAATTTGCAAATACAGAAGCTGCTGATGTGGAGGATCGAATGTATTTTGAATTTTAGCTCTTAGGTCATAGTGAGCAGGTCCTTAAAGCAAAGCCATCTATCAACAATGGCAAAAAGAGGTTACTGTTTGTTTCTAAAGGGATGATAAAGCAAGATGATATACATTCACAAGGCAATGTGTCAGACTTTCTAAAATAAACTTGAAACGCATACACTTCCCTCAGATAAGAGAATGTGAAGAGGTGTTGCGGGTTTGATAACCAACTGTGCTAATAACAATCATTAAGTGTCAACTAATTACAATGTGCAAAAATAAAAGGTCCAACTGATAGTAGGTTACATTAGTGTCAGATCCAATCATCTTGTGTAAACAAAGGTTATGACAAAGGGAGGGGATGGAAAGGGTTCAGACCGGGAGAGAGTATACGGGCCTTGCATGCCTTTAGATAGAAGAAACAGATGTATGGCCCCAAACGCTGTCGGGTCTCTAATTATTTCACGATTGAAAGAATTACTTTGGAAAACAGAGTTCAGTGAGTATTTGTGATAAAATGTGGAAATTTAGAAAATGAGCGACACATTTTGAAAGCATTCTCCTCTGAATGTCACTTTTGTGTTCCAAATATTTTGAGATGTTCCTGGGGTAGGAACTCTTTTGTGAAATAAATTAGATAAGGCAGTGCTTGCGATGTTGACAAGATAACTGAAAATGTCGTGAAGAAAACGTTAGTTACGCATAAGAAGCAGTTTATTATCCACTTGCCTGAATGTGTGTAGTTTATATCAGTGTTTTGGGGTGTTTTTTTTGCGGGGGGAGGAGCTTGTTTTTTGTCTCACTATGTTGCCTTATTGCCTCTGAAACAATTCTGTATAGTGGTGGCACAGTATCTTAGAGGCTAGGCATCTTGCTTCCTTGCTGCAAAGGTTTTTAAATATTTAAATTTTTAGTTGTTTTTTTTGCCTTCTAATTCTCCCTCCTATTTTCTACAGCCTGGTGTACTACTGGACCACAGTTTTGGTTTGCAGTTGCTCTTCAGAGCAGTTCCCTGAAATCCTGTTCTTTCTTGCAGCTTTCACTGCACCACGGAGGCTAGTTTAGCACTGCCCCGCTCTCCCTTCTGATGCTGCTTGGCTCTTTAAACGAATACACCTTCCTAAAGACTTACCAAAACCAGGTGACAATGTGAGACTGTGGACAGTGAGGAAATCCCAGTTTCATGATGCAATGGTTGCTTAGAATGCTTTAATGCAATTTGTGGACTACATTCTAGATGATTGTTTTTCTAAATTATTAGTTCCCTCTATTCTCTGGAGAAGTAGTCCCCCCACCCCACAAAAAGCAATCTCTTTCCCTCCAAGTTTTAGTTATATTTGGGAAAAGCTTAACTCTTGGAGATTCACAGTGCTCATTAGCACATTAAAGGCTTTGAGATGTCTTGCAGTGAAGAAACCGTTAGAACATTTCCCAAATTATTTGGCTATGGAATCCTTTCATGCAGAATACGCTATTAATATCCCCTTGGACTAGTGTTCTGTAACGCGCTACCCTATTTTCCAAATGATTGCCCCCAGATCTCTATCTGTGATCATGTTTTGCTCCCTACCCCTATGTCCCATACCCCTGCCCTATTCTATCTTTTACATCCCACCTTGTTCCTGACAGTGACCAGGCTTAAGTCTGCATCTCATCCCTGGAGACCTTTGGGAGGTCATTGCTTCAAATACATGTTTCATGGAGCCTTTGTGAGAGCTACTGGTGCTGAACTGGTTCCTTTGGAGATAAAGAATGAGAATTTTGCAGTTCAACAAACCTGAATTTGACTCCTGGGTCCACCATTCATTAACAGTATGGCCTTTGTCAAAGTACTTGTTATTCTTGTTCACTTTTCTAAATGTAAATGAAGTGCGATGTATGCTAAAGCTCTTAGCACAGACTGATCATTGCAGAGGTCCTCATTAGTGTCTCCACAGGTCCTGGGCACCATCCTGGCACAGATGCCTGGAGTTGACTGAAGGTGGCAGGGAGGAGTATTTGGAATCTATTTTCCCATCAGGGTGAGGCCTAGTCTTGTCATTCTTCACTGTGATCTTGACATGCCCTAAGTCCCAGGCTCCCATGGACTTTGAGGTCCTGCCTAAAAGTGAAAGAGGGGCAAATGCTAGACTATGAATAGGCTGGACCTGCATCTTTTGGAGTGTCAATCAGAGGTCTTAACCATGGCTACACCCATCAAAATCACTCGTGAAACTCTAAAAAAAAAAAAGATTCCTAAGCCCCATACCCCAGGAGATTCTCATTCATAGGCCTGGTATAGGTTGTATAAACAATTTTAATATAAATAGAAACTATGAACTGGTAGAGTTAGAAAGTAGGATTAGTAACAAAAACTTACCTAGGTTGTCAGGATTAAGTAAGGTATATGTGAAATTGCCTAGCACATAACTGCAATTCACAAGTTGTATTGCCGGGAGCCGGTCCATCCTTGCTGTTTCAAGGGACCTGGCATATATGGCATACTGTTCTGAATATGTTTGCTCCCCTTAGCGCTATGTGTTTTAACCAAGGTCACCTCTCCGAGAAAGGTTATTTCCCCAGGTAGGGATTTTTCCCTGAAGTTAGGAAGGGAATAAAACCCCTTAACTAAGTGCCAGGCGGGTAGTTAATCACTTTAACTACGAACAATCATGCTTAAGCTACATAATCTTTACTCCCTGGAATGGAGATAAGAAACACCCTAACCTTTGGAATAGAGATTGATAGGATTGGAATCAACTGGTATAAATACAGATGTAACAAGACAGCAATACACAGAACCTAGACACAGGAACCTACACAGAACCTAGACACAGAAACTGGAGACAGAACCTAGAGACAGAACCTAGTGAGAGAACATGGCAAAAGATCCTGGACAGAAACTGGCCACAGAACCTAGAGACAGAACCTAGCGAGAGAACATGGCAAAAGATCCTGGACAGAAACTGGCCACAGAACCTAGAGACAGAACCTAGCGAGAGAACCTGACTGAAGAACCTAGAGACAGAACCTGGCTACAGAACCTGGATAGAACATGGCAAGAGAACCTGACTAGAACCTGGTGACTGAACCTGGCTGGAGAACCTAGTCAGAACCTGGCAGAAGAACCTGGCTACAGAATCTGGTGACCGAACCTGGCTGGGGAACCTGGGGAACCTGGCTGGAGAACCTAACCAGAACTTCACTGGAGATCCAGACCAGAACTTGGCTGGAGATCCTGGCTAGAGATCCTGGCTAGGCTGCTGATCAACTGAACACTGTCTCCGTGTCATTCCTTCTTCGCCGACTCCATCCACACCTTTGGGGACCTCTGGACCTGCTGGGGTTGGACCCCAGCATTGTATCAGTTATCTTTTGTTGCATACTAAATCACCCCAAACTCAAGGGCGTGTATAAGGAAAGGTTTCTTCTCATTCTTTAGTGTTGGCTGCAGCAGCTCGCTGACCCCAGTGAGCTGCAAGGGAGTCCGGAGTGGGATGGGGCTGGCTTAGCTGGGGCAACTTTCCTCCATATTTTCATTCTCCTCCCACCTCAGACCAGCCTGGGTATTCTCATGGTACACTAGCTCCTTGATTAATGTCTTTTCATTTAACTTCATCTACATATAAAAGGATAATATGCAAATTGTCCCCTCAGGAGTTCAGCCAGGAGACTGGGAGTTCAATTGCTCACTATGATGTGAGCTGACTACCAGACGGTGGCGCGGAATGAAGGATGGCCCCAGCTTGCAGCCGGAGAAGGGAGGCCCCCGCCGCCGGCAGCCTGAAGGCCCTGATTGGCCCTGATCGCCAGCCAGGCCTAGGGACCCTACTTGTGCACGAATTTCGTGCACCAGGCCTCTAGTTTTGTTATAATGTTGATGAGAAAAATACATTGATTCCATGCTGGGGACACTATTTGTGTGGAATGTGCAGGTTCTCCCCACATCTGCGTGGGTTTTCTCCAGAGACCCTGGTTTCTTCCCACATCCCTAAAGTGTTAGATGAATTGGTCTGCACTGTCCCAGTCTGAGTGAATGTGGGGTGTGCAGGAGTGGCCCCTCAGTGGAAGGGCATTCTGTCCAAGGTGTGTCCTGCCTTGTGCCCAGAGCTGCTGGGAAAGGCTCTAGCCACCTGCAACCCCATACTAGATAAACAGGTTGGAAAATCATCACCTTGCTTGTTTTTACTCATCTTTTTAAAATGTATGTCTAGCTCACATTTATCTCAACATTTAATATTAGAAGTTTTTTGAGTCTTTATTTAGAAGTTTGGTGATATTATTGTGACCAGAAACACTCTGTAGGAACTTAACGCTTGCTTATGTCAATTAGCCCATGGTAAAATTGGTTTCATTATACATTGTGAATACTTAAAGTCTCCGTTTCAAAGAACTTATCAGTGATGTCAAGTGAAGACTTTACTGGATATCACAGCACAGGGAGCAAGTGGAAATACATGTGTCTTCTTAAAACCTAGACTTAAAACATTACATCTGCCTCATTCTGTTGGCCAAAGTGAGTCATGGCCAAGCTCTTGTGTCAAGGGGTAATGAAATACATGCAAGAGATGTGTGTGCAGGGAGGCATGAAGAATAGGAGACAGTGGTACCATCTATCACAGAAGCCTGAAACACTGGACTTTAAGATAGAGTAGTTGGGTACTATATCTGATACTTTCATTAGGACTATGTGCAAGTTTTTACCTCTGCCTATTATTCATTGGTAATGATATCTACCCTTCTTCACAGGTTAGTTATTGAGATCAATGATAATAAAGTATGTGAAAGTAGCTTCAGGGTTATCCAGTATCATAAACCAGTAATAAATCACAGTTTCTCTAAGCTTTGAGTTCCACAACCAAATAGCCAGGGTCTGATTTCTGCCTTTGCCGCAGGAGCGGTGGGATTTGGGCAGTGTAGGTAATCTCCCTGTGCCTCAGGTCCTCTTGGTTTGAAAAGGGACCGAGCGTCTTCTCCACGCTTTGAGGTAGTTGGGAGGATTTGGTGAGGTACAGTCTATGGAAACCTTTTAGCTGGGACCCAGTGTAAGTGCTCAGTAAGGGAAACATGTTTTGCTACAACAAATAAAATATAAAGTTGCCATTTGACCAGCTAAACGCTCAGAGATCTCTAAGGCAAATCTAAGATATGTGATACGTTTTGTGAATTTAAGAATCTGAATGGAAAAGTTTAAAGGGTTACATCTGCTTTGGGATTTTTCAAGTCTCAGTTATTTAAATATGAGAGCCTTGGCTGGGTGGCTCAGTTGGTTGGAGCATCATCCTGTACACCCAAATGTGGCAGGTTCGCTTCTCGGTCAGGGCACATACCCAGGTTTCGGGTTCCATCCCCAATTGGGGCATGTGCAGGAGGTAACCAGATGATGTTTTCTGTCTCTCTCTTCCTCTCCTCTCTCTTTCCCTCTCCCTCTCTCCCTCTCCCTCTCCCTCTCCCTCCCTCCCTCCCTCTGAAATAAAAAATAAGTAAATGTGAGAATTATTTTGCAAAAAGAAATCAACATTTACTGTGGACTACACGTGTACAGTAATGTGTTATACTTAGCAAAGATGTTAAGATACGGTCTCCACCCTCAAGAAGCTAGCAGGCAGTTGGGAAAAGCAAAAATTGTCCCACTAAGTGATGCCAGCGTTAAGTGATACGGTGCGGACTAGGAGTGTCTACCCAAACTGCTGGGCAGGTGCCAGTGCAATGATATCCTTAACTTGATAGCATGGGTTCAGGTGACCGCCCATTGGCTAGCCACAGCATAGTGCGGTTATGTGCTCACTTACACAGCGGCAGGGCATTAAATCGTGGTCTGGACCAGGTGGGCTTGCAGTTGAATTGAGAATCCACAGAGGGAGAGGGGAGTGTTGTAGCTGATGCATGCAGTGCTTCTGAAGACTCCTCTTCCCAGGAGAGTGCAGAAACAGCCAAGCCAGCACATGCTGTGGGTCTCCTTACAGAGTCAATATGTCCTGTGTCATTCTCAATGAAGTGGTGTTGGCTGGCGCCTGGAGAGGCGGATAGTGGTGTAGCCAGGGTAGGGCTCTGCACTGCCAAGCAAATGCCAGCCAAGAGTATATTCCAGTATATTTGAGCATGATTATCTCTGCAATCTGGCTTTGTTTTTTTTCTTAAGTATAATTTTAACGTTTATAGGAAATGCATTTTGTTTGCCTATTTGTTATTCAAGTGATGTGGTTTATTTACACTTTTTGGCAAATGTCACAGGTAAGATATGCCTGAAAAATGTCACTCTTTAGTTAGAGCTTAGCATTAAAATTGTCTATAAAAGTGTCTATAAAATTGTCTATAAAAGGAACAATTGTATCTAATAGAATCAAAGACTGGTAATAAGTCAAAGATGGAAATGTAGAATATCATTTCCCCTTCACAAAAACCGTATGCATAATGGATTTTTTTCCATCAAGTATATTAAAATAACTCAAAAGAAATTCTAAAGCCAGACAGAAAAGGGATGATTTGTTAGTTTATCGTCTCTATTTGTGATGTTTGAGTTCCTTATTTCTTTGAATTTTAATCTCCTACAGAAGAAATTAGCTGCCTTTTACCTTGTTCTCTCCAGCGGACTGGGGTAGAAGGGGAAAAATGCCACAGGCCTCCCCCAGCAAGAATGCAGGCTCCTCCCGCAGCCTGTGGGTCCCTAAGACTTGGGAGCTGTGACAAGGCCTGCACAGGGTCCGCATGGTCGAGGTCAGCCGTGGGGGAGCGGTGTGGCAGGCAGGAGAAAGGGTCGGAGTCACTCGCAAACCCGCTGCTTGGGAGAAACGGACTTCTTCACCAAATGCCTTGTAGTATCCATGGACTGTGTACTGCTCAAGGGTTGAAGATTAATCTGTGTGTGAGGGAGAAATTTAATATATTCCCTTTATCTTTCCTGTTCTTTTCCTGTTTGCTTTTCACAGAAATCCCTGAAGGTGCTGCAGCTTTATTTTTATTTAAAAAATGTTTTTGTTATTGTTAGTTTATCCTTTTAGACATTGAGATGGGGAATATTATAAGAGATTAAAATAACTGTTGATAATAACAATGAAAAGATTGGAACTAATAAATAAATAAGTGTACTAGAATATAGCACACATTCATCATATCTGTGTACTTACTGGTTTTCAAAACTTTTGTAGAACGTGTAGAGAAATCGGTTGGGAAATCTATGCATTGTTCAGATTTTTAAAGTGTTTACCTACTGAACCGTCTACCTGATTATGGGCAAGAATGCTGCTGCTTCATCCTAATTCATTCTCTTCCATCAGACATGCAGATTCAGTTAATTAGCTATTTCATTTGTGGTTTTAAACCAAACTACAAACTGTGTGTGGCTTTGGACTATCTGGTTTTAGGGTGGCAAAAGTTGGCATGGCATTTTCTTAGCTCAAGAAGTTTTGTGCCTCTTTATTGAATTTATTGGGGTGATACTGGTTAACAAAATTATACAGGTTTCAGGTGCACGGTTCTACAACACATCATCAGTGTACTGAATTGTGTGTTTAGCACCCCAAGTCAAGGAGGTCACCCTTTGACCCTCCTATACCTTCCTCCACCTACTCCATCTCCCACCCCGCCCCCCCCCCCCAATCACCACAAATGTTGTTTGCATCTGAGTTTTTTTCTTTTTTACTTAACCCTCCACTCTCATCCCCTTCCCCCGACAGCTGTCAGCTTGCAAGAGTTTTAATTACATCTTATTTCTTAATTCTTAACGTGGGACAATATTTCATTAAATTCTCTGAAGTTTAACTTGATACAAATTTTAGGATGATTCATGCTAGCCTTCCTTCCCCAGATCGTGACTCGTTTTCAGAGTAGTATTTGAAAAGCTTCGTAAGTGAAGGTGGACTGTTTAGAGTTTGGCACTTGGCTGTTTCCCTGAATACGCCATTGGTCTCTGCCAGCTGTGAGTGTGATGACAGGGTTAGGGTTTGTTTCTCAGGTGTTGCTGTTGGTGTTTCATTTTGCAGATCTAGACGGGGAGTTAGAGGGGAGTGCTGAAACAGAAGAATAAGCCTTAAGATTTGGGTTCTTATGAGATGGATGCCATTGGGGACACCTGGTCCATGGGGTTTTGTTAGTTTCTTAGCATTTCTATTTTATCAGCATCCTTAATAAGACCGGTCTACTGGGAATATTGTCTTGTCTTCTCAGTTTCCATTGAAAGTGTCTATAAACAGCTCATGGTACAAAGGAGAATCATAAGGCTGTTAAGGAATAGAGCGTGATAAAGTTGAGGCACACATGCATTTCCTAGCAGAAAAAAGTATGAAGGAAAACGTGACTTCAGAGCAAATGCAAACTACTTTACCAAGGTTTGAAAGATGCCTTTGAAATATGTTTTGTTTGTGCAGTTTGTCAACTTTGTTTTCCAAGACAAGGACCCTTTCCTCATGAGAGGAGCATGATTTCATGCTCTGGACTGTGATTGCTGTGATTCTAACACACTAAATTGGCTCCAACTCCAGTTTGAGGTTTAATGCTTGACATGCTAAATGCTTCCGTCCTCTTGTAGGAAAAATTCCTGTAACAATGAAATCATACTGTGTTCAGCTAAACTATTGGAGTATCTTTATTTTAGGGGAAAAAAAATCATGAAATGTCTGAATTTTTGCCTGTTACTAATGAAAAAAATTTTATGAAACTGTCCTGAGTAAAATAATTATTTAGTGTAATTGCATTTAATTTCCTGCTTTGCCACATATTCGTCTGTGAATCTTTCATCATTCCCTTCTCACTCCCTTCTTAAATCTGCTATCAGTTTTCAGGAGCACATCTGTCATCATCTTGTATATAATTAATGCAGTGTCTTCAGTGGTGTCATCTGAATTACTCAGTAGGGATGATGGGTAATTTGAGATGTCATAATTGACCCCAGACGTTCCTTCTCTGAAGGGTAATAGTAGATAATGATTTCTAAACAATTGCACCTTTTCAGTTGAATAGAATTAGGAAAAAGAATAAAGGGAAGGAGAGAGGGAAGGAAGGATGAGAAGGAAGGGAGGGAGAGAGGGAGGGAGAGAAGGAGGGAGAGAGGGAGAGGAGGAAGGAAGAAGAAAAGGAATGAGGGAAGGAGGAGGACCAATCAACGATTCTCTCTCATCATTGATGCTTCTATCTTTCTCCCTTTCTCTCTGAAATCAATAAAACTGATGAATTTCAAAAGGTAGGTGGGGGAAGGGGGAAGGGGAGGGGTTAACTGGGGAGCTTATATGCATATATGTGTAGCCCATGGACCCAGACAATAGTGTGCTAAAGGCCTGAGAGGGGCAAATTTGGGGTAGAGGGGGTCAATGAGAAAACACACACACAAACAAAGGGGACATCTGTCATATTTTCAACAATAAAAATAAATTTAAAAACAAAACAAGAAAATGTATGTTTTTTTGTTTGTTTGTTTGTTTTTAATGAAAATACCCAGCCAGCGTGACTCAGTGGTTGAGCACTGACCTATGAGCCAGGAGGTCAAGGTTAGATTCCCAATCAGGGCACATGCCCTTGTTGTGGGCTCGACCCCCCCTCCCCAGTGTGGGGGCATGCAGGAGACGGCTGATCAATGATTCTCTCTCCTCATTGATGTTTCTATCTCTTTCTCTGTCTCCCTTTCTCTGTGAAATCAATAAAAAAATATTTTTAAAAGGAAGGAGGGGGGGGAAAAAAGAAAGAAGGAAGAGAAGGAAAATTCTTCGTGGATGTTTTTAGTGTCCTTTATTTGTTATCTAGCATGCTAAGTTTCTATAGCACTTGTTTTCTTTACTCATGCTTCAAATTAGAATCAGTTTCCTCTGGTATTTGTTGACATCAGAGTTGACTTCAAGCATTTTACTTGTGGAATCCCTGCTGGAGTGAGCAATGAGCCAAGCTTCTGGGGAAATAATATATTAAATAAAGTATTATTTGAGCACCCCTAAATTCAAGATTCTATACTTAGCAGATGAAAAAGTCCCTAAGATGTGATTCATAACTGTAGTGAACTTATGTTTGAATGGTCTAAATAAATATAAAGAAACAGCCTCATTAAGAAGGATAAAATCCTCAATTCTGTGTAAGGTTTTTCTTAAGAAGAGCCTCGGAAGGAAATGTTCCAGACAGTGAGATAAGATGTTTCAAGGAATGCTGACTCAGTTTTTCACTGTGTGGTCCCATGTGCTTGGTTCTTGCTGGCTCCTGACTCTGACCTGGTCATAATTAGTTTTATTCCTCATAAGCTGCAAATTGTACACCCTTGTTGTTCAAGCCCATGATGTGCAATTATTTGCATTGGAAAACTGGACTATAGAGGAAGCAGCTGTATTTCATAGGAAGTTGCAACCGTGCTGGCAGTACATAGGGTCGGATGCACAACCCACAGTATACTCAGCGGCCGGCATGTCAGTTTGGGGAGAACATTGCCAGTGCATTTCCCTTCTTTCTAGCCATGATTTTACATTTCATGGAGAGTTCTAATAAACAGAGTCAGTGAATTACCGATCTGGACACTGCTTATTGGTAAAGTGTTGAAGAATATTTTGCCCAATGATGAATAGGGTAGATGCTGAAATAACGGTTGCCTTGGAAGGTGAACTGTGATAGTTTTCAAAAGTTGCCCACAATAAGAACTGCAGTAGAAATCCTCTTATTTGAATGTATTGCTACAGTAGTTGATTGATGAAAAGTCTTACCTGAAAGGATCATAAAAAATTACATGTTTTTTTTATAGATTTTAACTTAAAACATCAAGTGTGCTTTGATTCTACAAATATTTGATGTACAGCCAAGACCTTTGATTGGAGTGTGATCAGCTGAAGAAAATTCTACCGTATTGCTCTTGTATAAGCCACATCTACAATGAAGAGCCCATAATTGCTAGTTTCAGTTCTTTGGAGTGAGACCTTCAATCCTGTGAACCAATCTGAGGGCAGGACCCATTTATATTTTTATTAGGCCTCATCCCCCAAATCCAAGATGCCTGGAGAACATTTAATTCAATCGCGATTTATTTTAATAACCTATCTTTATGGAGTAGTTCCAAATCATTCAAATTAATGTCCATGAAAATCTTTGTTTTTATAGTCACATTGATGATTTTAACAAGCACAACTGGCCTAAGCAGATTTGGGGAGAAACAAAACTGATCCTTTGTATGTTTTAAACTCAGCCAGTGGAAGCCGATGTGTTTGGGGTCCCAGAAGGTAGCCTGTGAGCACTGAGCATTCAGCGTCTCTCAGCGTCTCTCTCATTAATCTAGGACGTTTCACAGAAGAAATGGAGAGCATCGTGGAGAGAGAATCAGCAAGTTTTTACTATCGTATGCATTTTGGCAACTGCCTGTAAGATTCCTGGCATGAAATGAAGTGTTCTGTGTTCTGGTTTTTTGGAGGGGTGTTTTGTGTTGTGTTTTTTTCTTTTTTTTTTTTTGCTTGACGTTTCATGAAGTTTAAGATCATTTGGCCAACATGTGCTGTTTCACAACATGAAAGCCTTTTTTTTCTCTTGGGGCAAGAAGCAAGAACACATTTTTCTTTGCTACTGTGAACGTCTCTCGCTCTCGGCTTTGGAATTATGTTTAATATGGAAAATCTGTGCTGATTCTGGACTTGCCTGGAAGAAATCTTGGTGGGTTGGTGGGGTTGGAAAAGAGGTGATCTAGTAACTTAAAATGCTACTGAATTGTGCATCCAGTTCTTATAGAACCAAAGGAACCAAATTTTGGTCCAGAAAAAATCATTTACATTTTTAAGTTGCTTGTGCTTTCAAATGAATGCTTTTGTTATTTTGTTCAAACAGCATTTTGACAGAGAGCAAAGAGTACAGTTGAAGTTCCTGTGAGTGCTTATATAATATTCTCACTTCTCAAAAATGGACAGAGGTTGTTTTTTGTGTTTGTTTTTTTTCTCACTCCCCTAGAGTTCCACTGTTTAATGAGAAATTTAACTAAATGTGTTTGAGATTAAATATTTTAAAAAGAGAACAGTTTATATCCTGTAAGTCATGCCTAGTCTCACCATTGCAGGAAGATCAGTAGATTTGCTTCTGAACTTGATTAGGCTGCATCTCGGGAAACCCATCCTCAATTGAGAATATGTAATATGTTTGGCTGACCGAGCATCATAGCATAGTCCAGCCAGTTTCTACTGATGAGTTTCACTCTGGCACCATTGTCAAGTGAAAAAATCGTAAGACCGATCATGGTAGTTTGGGTACCGCCTGTACAATAGTCTTTCACTTGCTATGAGACAAAGAAGATATGCGATCCCTTGACAGAAAGAGCACTGGACCTGGAGCCAGACACCTTGATTTCAGACCCTAGGCTTCCTGGTGTCCGGAGTGCCTCTTAATCACTCTGAACCCTTGTTTCTTCGTCAGTAGAATGATGGCAATAAGGCCTCTTTCATCCATAAAGCAGGAGTGATTATACCAACTCACAAGGCTGTTGTCAGGATTAAGTGAGATACAACATATTAAACGCATTTAGGACTGTGTTTGGCACAGAGTCAGTGCTTGATAAATGTGGCATTTATCATTTTAAAAATACAGAGGCGATTGCTCCAGGCCTTTACCCTTGAGCATGACACTTCTATTCATGTAAGGCTTAATGCCCTCGTGCTGAGTAATAGTGCTTTTGGACACACTGTTCAGGCCTGCTTCCTTCCATCTCTCGCCTAATGCCCCAAAGCAGAGTGAAATTATAGCTAAGGGACTGACAGCCAATTCCTGCTGCATCTTGGCCTTCGTTGTCTGGTGAGCGGCTGGCCATTTATGAGTTGTGAATTGCTCTTGACTTGTCCTGTGGAGCCCCAAGAGGGAACCTTCCCTGCTGATATTAAGGCTGGCAAAGCTGAAAAGGATGGGCAGGCCCTCTCCTTCCTCCCCTCTCTGCAGTTCCCAGCAGTGAGGCTGTGGCACAGCCAGCACCTGCCCTTGTGGGGAAGGGCTCTCGGATACACGGTGCCTCAGCACCCACTGCCCTGCAAGTCTCCTGCTCTCCTGCTGCTGCCCAAGTGGTTTGCTAATCTCTTCTCATCCCTCCCAGATCACACCCCAGCTATATAGGAAGGAGGGCAACCATTGTACACAACAGTTGCAACCTTTATTTGTGGAGAGGGCAGCCTGCAGAGAATTTGCAGAGGACCGAATGATTTGTAGGTCAGAGGAAGCGTTCTGGTCAACAGATTTGAGCTCATGGAAGAGTCAAGATCTTTAAGTGGATATTGGGAAGGTCACATATAACCTCTATAAGCCCCAGAAAGGAATATACTGGAGCACCAATTTTCAACCACAAGGTTTTGTAAACCATGCAGTCCCTAACTACTTAGTCAGGGGCACTGACCTCTTTCCCCTTAGATCAGTGGTTCTCAACCTTCCTAATGCCGCGACCCTTTCATACAGTTCCTCATGTTGTGGTGACCCCCAACCATAAAATTATTTTCGTTGCTACTTCATAACTGTAATTTTGCTACTGTTATGAATCGTAATGTAAATATCTGATATGCAGGATGTATTTTCATTGTTACAAATTGAACATAATTAAAGCATAGTGATTAATCACAAAAACAATATGTAATTATATATGTGTTTTCCGATGGTCTTAGGCGACCCCTGTGAAAGGGTCGTTGTTCGACCCCCAAAGGGGTCGCGACCCACAGGTTGAGAACCGCTGCCTTAGATTGTCAGATTAAAAAAAATGACAACAGCCAACACTACAATAGCCATGGTGTGACTGAATCAAAATTATACTTTTTTTGGTCAGATTGACAAAAAATGTATTTTTCAGTGTGCCACAGAATTTGAGTAATTAGTTTCTGTGTGCCATGAGATGAGAAAGGTTGAAAATCACTGTACTAGAGTGAAGACAGCCTAGCTTTTTGCCTGAGGCTACTGGTATTTTTCTGACGATAAGGACCACTGAATTAATTACTTTGGAAGTCTAGGAAAATAGTATTTTGATATGAAAAATGTGTCTCTAGATAAGACCTAAAAAGCTCCAGTGAAGTTCTCACAGGAATTATTGATTTACAAAAATGTATTAATGCAGCTCTGGTTAAGATCTATAAGTAATGAACTGCTGTGCATAATAACATTAATGTTGTTATTGTAATACCAGTTCATTCAACTCACATATTTTGTGTCAATTTGAATCATGTACCAAATTGTTCACTGGTGTGTATGAGGCATTTTTTATATATTAATAATATTAAATATATTTATTAATGAGAACAGAAGAGAAAAACCTTAGGGAACAGTGGGCATAGCAACCACAAGATTTGGATTTCATCTTCTGATCTCAGTGTTTGTGAGTGGGGAATGCATGTGTAATTTGAAAGCACTCCTGTGACATAAATGATTTTTTTTACATCAGAGAAAGTGAAAGCCTAACTGGTCCAAAACAAGGCATTCCCTGTATGCTGACCTCAAAGTAGCTGAATGGCATCTTAGATTGAATTTTTGAAAATGACTATAATTAAATGGCTAAGGTAAGACCAAAAATACACATCATCATTGCTCAAAGACACATTTAAAAAATAAAACCCATCTCTTTTTATTTCCAAAGGAAGACAGAAAACAAAACAAAACAAAAACCTCCTGTCTTGCTGGTGTTTGAATATTTAAAATAGTTCTTTAAATGCAACAGGCTTACAGAGCAACTTCAAGGCCAATAGTATTCATTTGTCAGCAAGAGGAGCTGAGTCATGAGCTTGGTAAATGCTTGAAGATATTAAACAAAATACTGCAGGAACAAAGGAATGATTCATTCTGACTGAGAGGATCTTCCCTCTTCTGGGAAGGTTGGAACATTTTGAATAGGCCTTTGACGAATGAGTAAGACTTCAACTGGTAAAGGAGGAAGGAACTTTAGGTGATCTGAACAAAGGCATCAAAGTCCATGGAGCACTTGGCAGTTGGTTGAAGAGTTCACCATTGCTCTGGGTGTTTATCTTCTCCTTGTGTTCCCTTGGCAGCTTCAGGGCTACGGGTTCCCCTCATTGCTTCAGCAAGCATCTCTACAGGAACTCTACCGTTGTAGCATAATTTCAGAATCGAAATATACTTAGAGACAGTGCTCTGATTGCACTGATCAAAGGCCTTCCTGGATAGAATGGAGACAGATGGTTCCCCAGGGAAGAAGTGTGTTCTGTTACCAGAAAAGTGGGGACCCAGAGGTTGGGTGCCAAAACCCAGATTGCTAAATGAGCTGGGCTCAAAGTCCCCTTGTCTGTGGTCTTTGCAATAATCCATTTGTCACACTTCCCCTTCATTTGCTAATGGCCACCGATGAAAGAGTCCTTTAATTACATTCCCCCCACTGCACTAGATGCTCCTTGAAATCAGGATTCATTTATTCAGCTCAATAGTGTCAGTACCCATTTTGTACCAGAAATCTTGCTATGTGTTAGGGGTGCAAAGGGTAAACAAGTTTGGACCCTATTCTCTTAGGGTACTTATCATGACTCAGGTCCGAAAGGTAATTTGAATATTCCATTTTAATGGTGAGGTTTCAGATCAGGACACTTCATTTCTGTAAAGAGATTTAAATTTCAAATCCAACTTGAATTTTATGTGGAATAATGATATGACTTTATCCTCTTTTTGTTTTGTTTTCATTTTTTTTGGAAGCAAGCATTCATATTATTACCATGTGCTTGTAAACGTGCAGAGGAAACTAATCAACTAATTGTAGAAGCCTCGACTAGGGAAGTGTGCAGAGACAGAAATGGTGTGATGGGTTTTTACTTTATTTTTGTCTTTGTTGTGTTAGAAAGTAATTTTTATTAGCAATAAACAATGTGTATAAATGCACATCCTCATTTCAGTAACAATAATTCATGAAAAAGACTCGAAGTGAATTCAGAAGGTTGAACTCATCAGCCTCACCAACATACAGGTAAACATATGCTGCATAATTTTCTCATAGATCAAGCCATTTGTTTTCCTTCTGTATAGTAGCTGGGATATTTAATTAATCCATTTCAACTTTAGGGTTGGAATGTTTTTCAAGGTGAGGCTCGGTCTTTGTACTTAGCAAAGCACTACTTGGAAGAGATGTCTGTACGATGTCTGAAAAGTGAATAAACTGCCTGTCTGAAAATGTGTTGGGTAACCGTGGTGACCTGGGCCATGGGGATGCCCCTCTGAGAGTCAGGAATGCTGAGGGAGATAGAGAGGCTGACTGGTTACTGACAGTAAGGTATTGAGAATGGCTTCCACGCATAGAGGGGGAATCTTGAGAGCTCCAGTGAGGCAGGTTATGCTGGGCATTGTACATCAGCTTGGGCATTTTGAGTTTTTACCCTAGAAATAATGGGAGGAGGGCAGCATCAAGATTGTGCAAATGGGTGGATAGAAGAGCATTCAGGAAAATGGGCAGCCCTGAAGGAAGGTTAGACATGTAATTAAAATCATAAACAAATCTTCTGTATAGAGTGTAGACCAAGAAGACAGATGGGGCCTAGGACTGAGACTTGAAGAATTCCAGCAGAAATGGACAGGAGGATGAGGCAATGTGGAGGAGGGGCCTGGGAAGCTATGGAAAACAGGTGAATTTAAAGCCAAGGGGTAGCCTGGCCATAGCAGCTCAGTGGCTGAGCATCAACCCATGCACTGAAGGTCACCGGTTTAATTCCCAGTCAGGGCACATGTAGTTGCAGACTCAATCCCCAGTAGGGGTCGTGCAGGAGGAGGCAGCTGATCTGTTTCTCTCTCATTGATGTTTCCTTTTCTCTCTCCCTTTCTGTATCGAATCAATAAAAAACAAAACAACATAGTTTTTTTAAAAGCCAAGGTGTAACTCTTTCAGGAAGGAGATAAATAGACAAATGCTTCTACAAAATCTCTGTGAGGTGGGCCCTGAAATATGCCCATCGGACTTGGCTGAGGTTGCTGGTGATCAGGAGCCTGCTGTGAGGTGGGATGGTAGAAGCCGCACCAGAGTGCCCTCAGGGAGGAGACAGAGAGGGAAGACAGTCTTCCAGGTATGTTGGCTGTGAAAGGCAGGGCAGATAAGGAGGAGTAAGTGGGGTTTGTGGAGACTTCTTGTTTTTGAGGTGGGCAACACTTGAGAAATATGCAAATGCTCTTACAAATAATCCCATAAAGAAGTAAAAACTGACCAGGTCCTGAGAAGGCAGGAGGGAGGTGGGTTTGAAGGTGGGAAGAACAGGTGTGTATATAGATTCTGGGGAGTTACTCTTTTCCAGTGTGCTTGTTTTGGTCTAGACTTGACAACTACAATAGCCACTTGTATTAGCCACTCTAGTATTTCTCAACTTTCTTTTTTCATTATCATCCTCGGAGGAGAAAAACTGAAAGTAATATACACATTTATTAGTTCAAAATATTTTCATTTCACCCTAATGAGATAAATACTTGAAAAGTTTATTCTGGTAGGCTTTAACTTGGGAGGGCCACACATCATTGTAATAGCTAAATTAATATAGGGGGCAAAGTTATCTTGCTATGGTTGCCATACAAAATACCACAGGTTGGGTGGCTTAAATGACAAATTTCTTTTTTCAGTGTTCTGAAGGCTAGAAGTCTATGACCAAGGTGAGAGCAGATTTGATTTCTCCTGAGGCCTCTCTTCTTGATTTACTGATGGCCACCTTCTGGCTGTGTCCTCATATGATCTTTCCTCTGTGTATATACATCCCTGGTGACTCTATGTTTTCAAATTTCCTCCTCCTAAAAGAAAACCAGACAGATGGGTTAGGGAGCACTCATGTGACCTCATTTAATATTGATTACCTTTTTAAAGGCCCCATTTTCCAAATACAGTCACATTCTGAGGTACCAGGGGTTAAAATTTCAACATATGAATTGGGGGTGGCGGGGGGGGGGGCGGCGGGGGACACAAATCAGTCCATAAAACCATCCCCAAAAATCTATTTTCACTTTCCTCAGGGGTACTATTGCCCCTTTTGAGCATGTATGAACTAATTGGTAAAGATGACATGGGTTTTGCTCTGTGGACCGAGTATAAGGATGTAAAGGTTCATTCCTGTTTGAGCACCTAATATATGTCAGGCACCATGTCAGTCTCCAGGAATAAATACGTCTTCAAGGTATGCTCAGACACACAAACTGAAATGCTGTGAGATATACGATAGTTACACTCCTAACAGACTGAGATAATGAATGAATATTTGTTGGCTGAATAATCAAAGTGTTAGGGTGACTAATTTCTGCGGCAAGGAGGAAGTTAGGAAAAACTCTCTGGGAAAGGGGCCATATGCGGGGTGAATTGGCTGTGTTTTTTTTTTTTAATATAGAAAAGGGCAGCTCAAGCAAAAGTCCAGCTGGATCATGGGCACAAAGGAGTGAAAGTGCGGGGCTTATCGAAAGACACACGAGTTGCAGGGTGTGTGGAAACCTTAGGGAGTAGGATGGGGAAAGAAAGGGTGGGATGTGCAGCCAGATTCTGAAGGATATTGCATAAGATTTTGCGAGGGTATTTGAATTTTGGGCATTGAGGCCCTCCTGCATAGATCCCACCAGCATGTATGAAATCCATGCATAAGCTAATGGCACACGTATATGTGTCTGCTGCACCACTTTATCTACATTCTGATGATGCCCCCTAAGGTGGCTTCTCTAGCCCATCTGCCACCTTTAAGGGCCTAGTACTTACCTCTCACCAACTTGGAACCAGACCCAGTCACCTCGTCTGGAAGACATGGCCCAATGGAATGGGCACACTTCTGGCACGTGTGCCCTGGCGGTTGAGGGTAGGTGTTGTGAGCAGGTGAGAGTGTGGGCTTTTGTACGTACAGGGAAAGCTATGACCCATGCTGGTTCCCCTGAACAGGGCTTTCATGGTTTACGATAATATCCTAAAGAATACCTTTTTCTAATTTGCACAGAGGTGAGTTGGGAAATGACAGTGAATGTGATAGGATCAGGAAAGTGTTGTAGAAGGGTAATCCTGATGGCAACACAGAGTTTGATTAAATAGGAATTGGGACCTGTGTGAGGAGGTGGCCAAGAGATAGGAATATGTTTCTTCTTTTCCGCGATAGAAAGAGCAGGAAGCCCTGGGCATGGGGCTAAGGAGAGAAGCCTGTAAAATGCACAGTGGTCCAGCATGTAAAAGGCCATGAGCAAGTGAGATTGCCTTTTTCTTCCCCCTCTTTCTTACAGACCCTCCCTGATGACTTTCCTTGTGGGGAGTGCTTTGAGGATGGTCTTTGCCCCCCTGATAACCCGGTGTGTTGTTTTGCAGCTTTTAAGATTTTTTATATTCCATATTCTAGCACCATGTTCATCAGGGGGCCCTGAAGATGACGGTGATCTTCAGCCAGGTGTTTTAGGATCCTGATATCTCTGAGTGGTTAACAGCCAAAACTCAAGAATGTTAGAGGGCTCCCCGCAGCTTCTACAGGGGTATGACAAGGGTGTGGAAATGGCAGTATTCAAGAAAGCGGCTTGCTTTGTGTCACAGTGGATTGGGTTAGCTCAGTGGTCGGCAAACCGCAGCTTGAGAGCCACATGCGGCTCTTTGGCCCCTTGAGTGTGGCTCTTCCACAAAATATGACATGCGGGCGTGCGTGGTGCGATTGAAACTTTGTGGTCCATGCGCAGAAGTCGGTTTTCAGCCTGGGCGAGTCTATTTTGAAGAAGTGGCGTTAGAAAAAGTAGGAGGTGTCGGTCGGTCGGTCGGGCGATGGGAGACACAGCACATGTGGACCACGGGATATGCAGCATGGGGGAAGTACATTGTTTTGAGGTACCTTCGCTGAGGACGCTGAGGTTGACACCTTCCAACTCTCCCATCCACACTCATCTATCTGAAACAAGTATACAAGACGAGTGTGGATGGGAGAGTTGGAAGGGGTCGACCTCAGCGAATGTACCTCAATCAGATTGAGGACATTTTTAGCAAAGGCCGGCTTAGGAGTACCCTAATTAAGTTAATGACAATGTACCTACCTATATAGTTTAAGTTTAAAAAATTTGGCTCTCAAAAGAAATTTCAATCGTTGTACTGTTGATATTTGGCTCTGTTGACTAATGAGTTTGCCGACCACTGGGTTAGCCTCAAGACTGATGACCCTTGCACACTCAGAGGCTCCAGAAGTGAAGCTGGCCAGGGTGCTCCTGAGGCCAGTGATCCCGTGCCCCCTGAAAGTTTCCCAGTGCACTGAGTTCTGAGAGCAGGAAAAAGAAGGGAAACACTCATGGCATAAGGTAGGAGGACCCTTAAAAATACTCTGTGTTCATTTAATTGGTGAGATCATTAAGATCAGAGAGGCTGTGTCTCAATGGAAATCATGCAGCTACTTGGTGACAAGACTCCTGATTCCAAATTCAGTGTTTGTTTGTCCCCCCCCCCCCCCCCCCCCCCCCCCGCAATCATCTCCACTGCCCTAAGGTTAAAAAACAAACATGCAACAACTCACTGAGCTAGAGAAAACCATTTGTATTGAAAGGAAATGAGAAAAAGGAGGGAAGGAATATTTAGGTCAAACATCTGATGGCTTTGTAGGAACTTTAAATTATATAGATTGTGAACTGGAACTATAAAAATCAGTCACTGGGGGTGTAGAAAACTTCGTTTAAGCTTCCCTTTTGTGATGTAAATCAGCCTAGAAATACCTAGACGTAGGCTATCTTTTAACTCATAAGGGTCTTGTAAAACAGTAATAAATGTGCCTTCTATTTGCAGGCTCAGCTAACCTCCATAAATTAGAAAAATGAATGGGTGCCAGTGAATCTGATAGGTTCTCCCTCAAGAACTAGATACCAGTCTGTGTGTGTGTATTCAGAGGGCAATACATCTAGGATGTGCATCACACAGGAACAAAACAAGTTTTTCAGTTCCCAGCGGTTTAAGATCTTTTCTGCTTCTTTAGATGATATCGGATAATTTATAAGATGTGAAACTGATAAAAGACCCCGCGACGCCCCATAATTCAGTACTGTAACTCACAAAAGATCTCTGGAATCAGTTTGGTTTTCTAATATATTAACAGTTTGTGAGGAAAGGAAGGAAACCAGATCACATACATCTAAAAGTATGCACAGATGCGCCCGGCGTCCACAGAATGGGATTTCCATTCGTAAGTATTTTATTCCATCGGCAAATTACAAAAGGCTGGGGATATGGGAGATGAGAGATCGCTATTTGTGGAATTATTTGAGAGCTGAATCGTCCAGGGAGCTTAAATTAAAAAGGAGATCGTAAGGTATTATGCCTGACTCCTTACGTCTATAGTGGGGAACTACCTCCAGGTTGTATCCTGGGGACTTGGGGCGTATGGTTTGTGATTCTTCCCCAGGCTCAGTCAGGCCCCAGCAGAGCCGTGAACATTTCCCCTGCTGTGACTTTTCTTCTTGTCACCACCTTCTGTTTATTGATTTTCATTTGCTTTTAACATATTGAAAGCTGAATTCTTAGGGACAGGGAAATAACTCCAGACTCTGCAATTTTCTAAGGGTGGGGATTTAGGACCAGCCTAAATCAATCAAATGGTAGATCCTCCATAGACATTTGTGTGGCCTTCTAAATTTTCAGTTCCATATTAGAAAGTTACTTTCCATTAACATGGAAATACCTAAATATCTTAAGGTATTTTAGTGGAGATTGTTTCAAATCACATGCGCAGATCATTTTTAATGATGTTTTCTCAGCTTTTTCTCCCTCATTATTTAAGGCTCTCCTTGTTGTAGACATGTTTAAGAAATAGATATGTTTTTATTGATTTCAGAGAGGAAGGGAGAGGGGGAGAGAGATAGAAACATCAGTGATGAGAGAGAATCATTGATTGGTTGTCTCCTGCATGTCCCCTATTGGGGACCGAACCCACAACCCAGGCATGTGCCCTGACCAGGAATCTAACCTTGATCTAATTCATAGGTTGACACTCAACCACTGAGCCACATCAGCCAGGCTGCTGTAGGCACTTTTGATTCCGAGAATATTGATATAAGTTTATTCTGTAAGTAGTTGTAACTCTGAGGGCGATAACTCAGACCCAAATTTGGAAAAAACTTCTTTTCATTCCCTTATTCTGCTTCCTGCTCCCATCATTCAGCGTATATATATTATGGCAGTAGAACTGCCTAATGGATAGTGGTACTGAGAGTGAACTATGGCTGTGTGACACATTTTTCTTTCTTCCAAAATAGCAATTGTTTAATCATTCTGTAGGGCAGTCACCTCATCAAATAGTCTGTTTTGAAACCAGACCTTTAAATAATTCATTTTCTTTTAATAACAGGTAGGTCCTATCCTAGTTCAGAGCCCAGGATCTTAGCTCACCCTGTACTCCCCTGCTGAATGACTTGATCATGGAAGTTAATCTCTTTGAGCCCCTCTCCTTGTCTGTGCAAGGAGGATAATTATGGTGCCCACCTTTCAAGGTAGTTCTTAGGATTAAATAAAATAACTTTCGGAAAGTGTTTTCTTTGGCTTTTGTACATAGTAAGAACTCAGTAAAAATTATTGTTATTTACTATGGAACAAAAACATTGTGTAGGCAAGCTCAAGATTATACTGTGTTTGAGAGGCACACTTATTTAACTTGTTTCAGATTTTTCTGTCTCTAAAATGCCCTGGCTTGCCTTCCCATTTGAACCTCATAATAAGAAAATGAATGACCATGATTAAGATGAAAGGTCACCGTAGTATTCTATTTTGTACATGGACCACAGCTTTTTAATCCACTCATTTACTGAGGGGCACTTTGGCTATTTCCAGATCTCAGCTATTGCAAATAACACCTATGAACATAGGCGTGCATATATTCGTTCAAATTGGTGTTTTTGGGATTCTTAGGATATATTCCCAGAAGTGGGATCACTGGGTCAAAAGGCAGTTCCATTTTTAATTTTTTGAGGAGACTCCATAGTGTTTTCCATCGTGGCTGCACCAGTCTGCATTCCCACCAACAGTGCACTAGGGCTCCCTTTTCTCCACATCCTCCCCAGCACTTGTTGTTTGTTGATTTATTGATGGCACAATAAAAATAAAGAAAAAAATAAATGAATTTTGAAAAAAAGATGAAGGATCACAAAAGTTCTTATTGATCTTGGGTAGTTATTTTATTTTTAGATTTTCTCAAATTTCCATAGTTAAGGACAGCACCAAACTATTAAGCCATCTTTCTGACACTTTGCCATATCCATTGTATTCCTGACATTCATAGTTTTTATGCCAGCATAGTAAAGGTAACCTTTAGTTTTTCCCTTGGAAATGGGGGTAGAATGTCTGTTCTCTAACATAGTGGATCTTAACCAGAGATGCATATTAGGATCACCTGGGGAAGGCTTTGAATGCCGCTGATGAAATACAGATGCCTCACCCCATGCTCCAAAGAGATCAGATGGTCTTGGGCAGGGACCCCTGGCATCAGCATTTTGAAATTATGTGGCTGTGGTGGAGACCACTGCTGTAAGGATTACTCTTGTTAGTACACACGCCTTCCCCACCTCCTACCCCTCCTCTCAATTACAGCCTGTGACTCCTGAACACATTGTAGCAATTCTAGACACACTATAGATTCACAGCTGTTCATTAAAAGACAAATTAGAAAGTGTGTACAGTAGGTCCTAGGGTTATGTCTGAGATCCGTTCTTACGGCACAACGTAACTCGATTTTCGCCGTAAGTAGGAACCCACCTACATAAGCACCTACGTCATTCACATGGAGCACATACAAGTAGTAATGAAGTGAAACAGTAAAAAAAAAATAACAATTCCTGACCTTTACTTGTGGTAAATAAATAATAAAAAACATAAAGCACATATGTACATACATCGAAATGATGGAGCTTTTTTTATATATATAAATGGGAGATGGCGACGTAACCACGAAAAGATGTACCGACGTAACTCAAGGACTGCCTATATTGTTCAAAAGCATTTGAAATCTGGTTATCTGGAGTGTAGGTTAACTATAAAATGTCTTTGGGTAGTTATGGTTTATTGTGAGTTGCAATAATATTATATAGAAGCAAAAACCCCTTGATTCCTATCACTCTGTAAGACCTGACTGTTCTCCTTTAAAAATTTTTATCACACTGATTTATGAAAAGAATTGTTTTGGTTTCCTTGAGTAATCTCTGATCTTGTAGGCAAGAAATGGGCTCAGTCATCCTGAGACAAGTTCATTCACAACCTTCAGGGAAGATTCCCTGAGGGCATGAATATTGCTTCTGTGTCTAATGATGGGACATACCTTCTGGGAAGGAACTTCCTTGTTTAAACACATGACTGTTAACAACTCTGGACCATGGGGCTTTGTAATGAAATGAGAGTGGTCTCTGAGCTGTGAGTGTTTATTCTGTGGTTTCTTCTGATCTTTGCCTGCCTTTGGGTGCCTTAGCACTATTTCTGTTCTGTAGGTCTAGCAGCTGTTAGACATACCACGGCTGTTTGCTGAAATTAGGTGGTAATTTTATATACAGTTGCTGCTGATTGGATTGCCCGGGGTTGAGGTTTGTTTTTTTAATCTGCCTTCCCCCATAAAGCTGGTTAGATTGGGGAATTTTCTGCAATTGCTAACGATTGCTTTCAAACATGCAGCCTGTGAGCCACAGTTGTTGCCGTAAGCAGCTGGACACTGTATTAGCTTGAACACATGGCAAACGTTTTATGGGTGGATTAGTGAAAGTTGCTTGGAGGAGAGAGGATATGAATGGATCTGTTAAAACAAAACAAAACAAAAAAACGAGAGAGAGAGAAAACTTTGTGCTTTCTTAGGAAGTTGTATCTCTGAGTCTCCTGTTTAGAACAGAGGGCTTCCCTGAATCCTTCGGTTACATTTTACAGAGTTATCTGCCTTTATTTAAATGGACTCACCCAGTGTCTGAGTCTGGATTCCAATCATTGCAGTAAATTAAGATGCTAATACCAACACAATATCTGTTTTAAAATCTCACCAAAGTTCCACTTGTTCCTAGCACTCTTGGTTGCTTGTGAGATGGAGAGTATATTTATCTCTAAAGGGAGGAGAGTCTGGATGCTGACTTGTATGAAGAGCAAACATTTTCCCGTTTCCTTTATGTGACAGATGACTACCCAAGATGCACGTGTTAATGCATATTGTAATTAGAGCAAGGCCCCAAGCAGTGATTAAAGGTCCCCTTGCTCACACAGGCTTTGTGTGCTGTCATGAAGGGGAGGGGTGGGGGGGCTCTCGCCTGGCTGATTGCTGGTCCTTTTCTGATTAGGAGACAACCCTCAGAAAACAGTGTTTCTGATTTTTTTCAGATCCTCTAAATGGCAGGGAGCCTAGCCTCCTTTTCAGAGTTCTTCCTTGTGAGGAGGATGAATGGTGGGCGGGACAGTGTCTGATGATGAGTGTGATCAAGTAAAATAGCCCTGATTAAAGAGGAGCTCAGTGGGCCTGTCTGGTGCATTTTTCTCTTGGGAGCTGCATTACTGGGGTGGGGTTGAGGGGATTCTCTTTCATATTCAGGAGATAAATTGCACTCATCAGAGGACTATCCTTGAGTTAAGGTAATTTAGAATGTGCTTTTCTCATTTCAAGGGAAAAAATGCCAAAATTTTTCTATTTCAACTGGAAGGCGGAGAGAGGAATAAACATCTCAGAAGCCTGGCATCAAGCCTATAGACAGGGTGCTCTCTGGGCCTTTGCAAGAGTTATATCCTTGGTTTATGAAGGGCAGACTCTCGGTGGCAACACAGGTCACTGTGAAAGAGACTCTTTAAGTTAGTGTATTTAACATTCACGACAGGTTTCCGATAAAGTTGCAGAAGAAAATAGTTTGTATCTGCCTCCTCACCTTGCACCAATCTGCTACATTATATGTCAGACAAATGGTACAACTATCCTTAGTTAAGACCCAACAGAAGCTAATTTGAGACTTAAATCTAATACCTGAGTGGAAAATCTAGAAAAGTATTTTATCTTGTGGTTTCCTGTCACCTCCCCAAGAGGGAGAGGGCTATATTTCTGTGTAGTGCTGCCATTAGCTTATTAGTCAACCAGGACAGGAATCAAGATCTATAGTTTGGTCTGTGTGGCAGATATTGCAATCCCAGGACTGTAATGGCCTTCCATTAATACTTACAGGTTAATAACATTGCAACGAGTTGGCAGTGACACCTTGCATAGCATGTGTTCTTCATGCAGTCAGTACTCTGAAATGGCTCACCCACATTTCTCACTGATCAAGTCTAGATTTTAGCTTCTTTTGACTTTTCAACTGATTACCAAGCCGAGCCATCTCCGTTTCTCCAAGGTGATGTCAGTTTTGAAGGTCAAAGATAGATGATCTGGTGTGATCTGCAGATGTAATGTTTAATAGATATTATGAGCTTCCGGGGGCTCAGTAAGAGCATGTTTTGCCATCACTATACATGGGAAGCACGGGGTTCAAAGTCTACCAGTCACTGTGTTTGTGTTGGTCAGATTTCAGACTTCTGGCTCCTGTGTGTCCTCCCCAGGCCTCTGGCTATTTTAGTGAAGAGAGTGGTCATTGACACCCAAGACTGCTAATTCTGATTGGAGAAACTTCTTATCACACATAAGTAGAACCTTTCCTTAGGGAAAATTTCTAAAATATCTCCAACATAGAAATTAATTTCTAAAAAAATCTTTGCACATGATTGAACTGAAGAATGATATTCATTGATGTTGGCAGAGTTGTCAGATTTAGGAGAAAAATTATATAGGACATGCTAATACTAAAACAATGATTTGTTGTTCATCTGAAATTTAAATTTACATGGGTGCCCTGTATTTTATCTGACAGCCCTAAATACAGGTAATGTTAAGAAAAAGAAAAGAAAGTTAGAAAAGAAATATCTCTGCTGACATTGGGCGTGGGGAAGGGAGAAAATCAGTAAAAGTGTATCCTAATTACTGCAATTGCAAGAAAGTTGACTTCAGTCCAGTTTACAAGAAACTAGAGTTTTTCGGTTAGACTAGAAACAATGAGAAAAGGGAAGTGGGTAGAAAATACACAGGCAGGAGGAGCTGTGTGGTTTATAAAAGACCGTTGTATTCCTTTTGATCTTGGGAAATGAAAAATAGCATATTACAGTGTTAAGGTTCTTTATAGATTACTTGATCTGCTATCTTCATTTCCCCTGGAAGGAAATTGGAACTGAAATATTGAGAGGCTAAGTTACTGGTCACATTTGTATAGTCATTAGAAGCAGAAGCAAGACCAAACCTTGGTCTCTGACCCTTCCTTTCTGAAAACCTGTACAGTACGGCTTTGACACACCTTAAGTTGAGAGTCAGTCCATGTACAATCAAGGACTTCTGATAATGGAGACATGGGAAGAGAGCTTTCTTGTGTAAAAGGGATTATGGCAGGAATTGAAGCAGCAATAACCAAGATACCTTCTCAGTTTGAGTATCTGCACCCTTCCTCCTATGTGACCAGATTCACAATGTTCTCAGCATGTATTTCTGACTTATTTGGGCTCCTATCAGTAGCATCACAGTTTCCTTATTTAGAAACTAAGGGAATTTGGGTTAAATGATCTCATGGTGACATATGACTCAAAAAATCTATATTGTGTGCATCTCTCTTAAGGAATTTATCCCATATAAAATCGAGATCATTATAAAATTGTTCAAAATTAATTTTAGTTAATTTAACTAAAATTCAATAGTTTGATGTAGAAAGTCAGTGTAATCAAGGATAGCGATATTCACAGGATTGAATCTTCCTGAAGAATATGAGTTGACCACTTGGAGAGGACAGAAAAGTTTGAGGATTAGAGTTAGGGGTGGAGGAGTACAGAAGTAGGTAAAGCACAAACAAGATACAGAAATAAAAATGATCTTAGAATGTTCTAGAAAATCAGACATTGACTGTAGCATAAAATTTGTGCTTGGCAATAATGTCAGATAGCATTGCCATGATCTCCGTGGTCCTGTCCCTCTTGCCGCTAGTTCTTTTACAATTAGAATGGAACCCCTCACTTTGGCTGGTCTGGTCTACCCATTCTACCTTCTTCCCCCTCCTAAGGAAATTTTTCAGGGCCTGCCAGTCACACTCTGATAGACTGGACAGAAGATAAACTGGCAAATGAGTCCATCTTATGGCACATCCTGAATATGGCTCAGTAATGTCGTTGAAGTATTTCACTTCTCACATGCATGTGTCTTCTGCTTAAAGAGATGATCATGTATTTGTTGTTCCTCCAATACCAGGTATAGTGCTTTGTTCATGGTTAGTGTTCAGTAACATAATTTGCCTGAGTTGTTTGTTGTACCATATTGAAGACCAGGCTTGACTTAGCAGACAGTGGAAAAGAAATGTAAATGGTCTTTGACAAAAGGAACCTTCTCCATGTTTTGTTGTGTGTGTGTGTGTGTGTGTGTGTGTGTAATGTGCTGCCAGGATCACATAGCTGATCTCAGCAAACATATGTGTGGACCACGTGCACATGTGTGACCAGAAGGAACCTTCAGATCTTGTACCCCAAGCCCTGAACGTTATGAGTGAGAGAACCGAGACCCAGAGTGGCTAAGAACTTTCTTTAGCTTACCAAACACATTTTAGGAGGCACTAGAATCAAGCTCACCTCACTCTAGCAAGTACTCTTTCTTTAAGATGCCTTATTCTTTCTCATTTTTGCCTGGCAGTCCAAGAAAAACTAGCTGGATTCCAGGTGTTGGATTGCTTATCTCTGTATGGTGTGCTTCTCTCCTTCCCTGCTTGTTTAAAAGCAAAGTAGAAGGTGCCCCTGGGAGTCAGGGAACCTGCTTCTCCTAACCCTGCCACTCATTTGTGTCCTAGCACCTCACTGATCTTCTCTCAGCCTCTGTTTCCACATCTGTAAATGGGGTGTGCCTGAAGTTCAGCGTCACATGAACGCTAGGTCCCTTCTAGTTCACTCAGTCATTCAGAGGTAGTTCTGAACGAAATCGACTTTTAGAGGATTTAAGAGTGTGCTGTTCCTCTCTTCCTTCCCTCTTATGAAGGGTTCCCACAGCTTTTGCCAAAAGTGCAGAGTATAAGTGTGAGTGGGAGTGAGGGGGCGGGGAGAGGTGGGTTAGCTGATGAGTCTGAGCCATCCTGTGAGGCAGACCTGGTGGTGGTTTCCACGCTCCTGCCCTTCATCCTCCAGGTAGCACAGGATGGAACATCTGGCCAACTCCATGGGATGACTGGGGACTTTGGGACAGTAGGAATCTTTAGGGGGTCTGATGCTCTGTCTTCAGTTCCTCTTTTGTGGTTTAGCTGGGTGTCTCAATGTCTGTGAAGCATCATAACACAAAGAGCAAAAAGAGGCTCTTCCTGAAGGCATTGTAGGGGAAACCAGGGCAGCGCTCCCATTGAGGGAGCCAGGTTTGCCCTCTTCACTTCTTTTTAAGTGCTGAGCCTAACTGGGAGGGTGTGTGTGTGTGTGTGTGTGTGTGTGTGTGTGTGCGCGCGCGCGCGCAAACGCATGTGGCCTTGCTTCCTAGAAGGAACAGCGTACACTTTTGGCAGCAGAACTGAAATAGAAAAATTGACCTTGACCTATTTCTGTAGCTGTGGGAAACTTGCATTGTCCTCACAGGCATATGAAGACCCTTGCACTGCAAAAATGACAGCTGCAATCAGACACTTGCATTGAGGGAAACATCATGAATGATAATAGGAGTGCTGCTCCTGGCGGAGGCTGGGAGAGGAAAGAGCCAAGGCAGTTCCAACAAAAGGAAAGGGGTTGGGGCGGGGGTGGACTTCCATGTACAACTCATGGTAGTGATGAGCGTATATTTAAATTATGTATCCCACAGTGATGTTGATGATTTAAGAGGGAAGGCTTGCTGAATTCCTGTGAAGTGGAAAGGGTTATGAATCTTCCATGAATATTAGTCCCACTGTACTGAAGGCAAAGGAGGCAGATATAACAAAACATGACTCGACAGCATGCTGCGCTTCAGCAACACCCAGGAAATGAGCCCGGGGACTGGCCGTCGCCACCACACAGATAAAAGTGCATCCCTCACAGAGGCACCACAGACAGGCGCGGGAGCACAGCCAGCCACCCGCCCAGCCAGTGTCAGGATGTCCTTGTCACCAGCCCTTTGTGCTGTGCACTGCCCTTCCCTCTGAGAAGCCTCCTGCATCCTGTTGGCCCCGGACGGAAGTGTTGGGATCTCTTCCCACTGTCAGACCTCTTCACCCAGTTGCTCACTGGTGTTAATATTCCCAAGGTGGTCTCCTAAGCAGTGAAGAATGTAGAAATAGTGCCTCTTTTCATAACATGTTCTCCACCCAGACGAGTCATGTTTATCAGAAGCTGGGAATGCCATTGAAAATTAATGCAACTATGAGACACTTATTAAAAATTTATATTAAAATTATAATTGACGTACAATATTATATTAGTTTCAGGCGTACAGCATAGTGTTAGACATTTATATGCCTAGACAGTGGTCGGCAAACTCATCAGTCAACAGAGCCAAATATCAACAGTACAACGATTGAAATTTCTTTTGAGAGCCAAATTTTTTAAACTTAAACTATATAGGTAGGTACGATGTTATTAACTTAATTAGGGTACTCCTAAGGCTTAGGAAGAGCCACACTCAAGGGGCCAAAGAGCCGCATGTGGCTCGCGAGCCACAGTTTGCCGACCACGGGCCTAGGAAGTGATCAGCATGTTAAGTCTAGTACCCGACTGGCACCATCCATAGTTTTTGTGATATTTTGACTATATTCCCTCTGCTGTACTTTACATCCTGGGACTAATTTTACAACTGGCACCCTTTTCACTCACCCCCCACCCCCTCACTCTTTGTTCTTATTTGTTTTATGGCAATGCTTCATTTTAGAAGGGGGACCTGGCTTTTTAAAATAGGAGCATAGTCACTTCAGAATGCCGTTTCTGAATAAATCATGAAATAACGTGGGTGGTTTTTTTTTTAGTGAAAATGGCACTTTAAAAAACACATGACAAACTTTGTTCATCAGGTTCCTATGTTGGTGAGACTGCTTAGCCCAGGAGGCTTTCAGCCAAAGGCAGCTACCTGCCTGAACACTCCAAACACTATTAGGGAAGTGCTGACGAGACCACCACGCGCTGAACAGCAGCAGTGGCTGTCGTCCTGAAATGGGAGAGCAAAGGTGGAACTAACTTCTTGCTCGGTGAGCTAGTCCTTCTTCTGTAGTAGGAGGAGGGACAAGAGACAGGTGTTTCTGTGGCGGTGGTGGGGGGTGTGGGGGTGGTGGTGGTTTGGGACTCGAACCAGACTAAGGCGGAACAGGTGAGAGAGGGAGGCGAGGAACAGGGCTGCCCTCCACCGGACTGAAACTCCTCCCTGCTCCCCGGCCAGGGCTGCTCCCCAGGGCCCTTGTGGTCCATTTGGCCCAAGCCTCACATTTGTGGAGGTTCCATATTTAGTCTTTAAAAATCACCTAATGAATTTATGCAGCTGTAATGTATGTGTATTTGCATAACTTGTTGCACTACATGCAGACTCTGTCACGGTTCCCGTAGCCCCCTTTGCATTTCCTCGCGTTTCTGTAAGGCGAAGGGGTCCTTTCCTGCTCAGCTCCTTGCCTGTCCCTCCATGTGACCCTCTTGTCTGTGGTGCTCCTGGGACTGAGGTCTCCACTGGGTCCCGTTGGTCTTTGTCCTTCCTGTGTGCTGGGAGTCCTCCCTCCTGTTGTCTCAGTTGCTGGCGACACACCCATCATGCTGGCGGAGGGTAGGTGGGTGGAGTTTATTGCGGCAATAACATGTGCTTACGTTTGGGGTCCTGCTGGTGTTTAAATCCACACCACTCTTTAGCCATGCCTTCCTCTCCTTCTCACATCTGTTTTCTGCCTAAGCCCTCTGGTTCTCTGTAGACATCTCCATGCATCTGCTGGTGGTAAAAGCTGCCCCTCCCCACTTTGTGAATCTACTAGTACTATGAGCTGCTGAACCTGGAGCTCTGCCTCTGTGCTTCTCCTCCACTCATTCATTCAGTAAATAGTTCCCAAGTGTCCCTGATGCTGGGTACTCTGGGTACAACAGGGAGAAGGGTAGACAGTCTCCAGGTGCCGGATGTTTGCCCCATCCTCCATGGCTGCTGCAAGCTCATGCTGACCTGCTTAAGCCCCTATCTTGATATTCCATCTGGCCATATGCACCTGCCCAGGTTCCCCAGGTACCTTGCCATGCTACCAGAACCCCAGGGTAACTTCTGTTCATCCTGATGGGGAAATAATGTGCCAAATCATCTTCCCGGAGGGAGGCCCAGAGGCCTGAAAGCTGTGGCGAGGCAGGGTGTTCCCTAGGTCACTCAGGTGCCACGATGGTTTGGCAAATAGCCAAGAAGGGAAGAGGCTCTTTTCAGGCGAATAACAGCCTCCTTGTTGGGAAGGGGATAATCAAGCCCAGCTGGAGAAAAGAGACCACGTTCCCTTTGCTTTTCCACTCACATCTAATCTCCTGACATGAGTTCCTGACATGAGTAGCATTCTTGCCCAGACTCGGGGCCCCAGGGAGGGGATGGTTATTTAAGACAGCTGGCTCCCCAAGCAAGACATAGAACTTGATGATAAATGCTTACAGACAACTTCCCTTCCTCACTGGTCCCAGTCCCAGTTTAATTGACACCCCTGGAGATTTGCAAAAATAATAATAATAATAAATAAATAGATGTCTCTTTGAAAGAATATCATGTCTCTGGATGCAAGGAAAAGATAAGAAATTCTGCATGCATACAGTTCATCAGTATTTCCCGGCTTACAGAATCCTTCAGGGAGGGATTCCTTTTATGCATTCCCTGTGAAACAGAAGTTTCCTGTGCCTTTAAAACCTGACTTGTTTTTCAGTACAGAATAAATCTGACATATGATTTTGTTTCGTCTTCCTTTCCTTTGTCTTTAGAAAGGGGCTATATCTATGAATTAGTAATTCTGTCACCTGGCTGATTATTTTTTTCTGGAAGCATAGATATAGCTCTATCATGAATAATTTTAAGTTTTACTAATTTAAAATGCCTTTTCTTCCAGAGTTTATACTTTTTTTTTTTTTAGGCCAAGAAACCCAGTTCTGTGGAATAGTGGTTATGCCTGTATCTCTATGCGGAAATGTCAGGCACTTGCTGCACACTCTGTCTCCTAATTGGAGATGAAGTCTGTGGGCAAAGAGTGAATTGTCTCACACATTTTTCTCCCATCTGAGAACTTAGTCACACTATAATAGTTATCAGATAGACACTAAAATGAACATCCTGAGGAAGTCAGATTTATTTGAAAGAATTTGGAAGTATTGAGGGTATGTAGAGTTTACCTTTGTAATTTTTCAAAAGTAATAATCATGTTAAATGGTAAAATGATACTTTTTAAAAAACAAAAACTTTAGGAATAGATCAGTGAGCTAAAAAAAAAGGGGGGGGAGAATAAGTAAGAAAAACTAAGACCTGGTTAGGTTGCAAAATCAATACTGAGTGAAAAAAGGAAACTTCAGGATGATGTATTTGGTATGATATACCACACATAACATTTTTACAACACACTAAACAAAATTCCTGGTTGTCTGTGGATATATGCATCTGTAGCCCAAAGTCGAAGAACATGGTTTGGAAGGACCCAAGAAAATACTTGACAGAATTTTCCTGGGTTGGTAAGGAAGGAAGGGAGGGAGGGAGGAAAAATTGGGCTGGGGACCAGGAACAAAAGAGATTTTTGTAACTTACAGTGTTTTATTTCCCTATATTAATGGGAGCTGAGGCAAACATGAAAAAATAATATTTGTTAATTCTGGGTGCTGGACATTTTTGCCGTACTCTTTGGTCCTAAATTACTTAAGTATGTAAATTACCTTAAAATGAAAACAAACAAAGAATTTTTCTACCTTTATTCTAAAGTTCCACATCAATGTAAGAAGAGGTGCACAATCAATAGACACGGCCCCTCTATGGGTATTTGCATTTATTTTAAATTCTTTTATTGATTAATTTTTTTTAGGAAAGAGAGAGAAACATACATTTGCTGCTGGTTGACTCTTGCTTGTGCCCTAATGGAGGATCAAGCCTGCTACCTGGTGTCCAACTGAGCCACCCGGCCAGGGAGGCATTTGCGTTTTTTAGAGCAGGTCTTGATAAGTCAACGAATCTAACTGCTGAGCTATCCAACTAAGTGCTTATTTTAACAACTTGCAAATCAGTTGTATGTTAGGGTGACCAGTTTTGGCTGTGTTTCAGGAACAGGTGCCTTCCAAACAGAAAAATCTAATTGTGGTCTTTGCCTCAGCAAATATCAAGTTCATGTTTCAAAATGTTGCCATGAATGATTCAAATGGATGGCATACTTTTCGTTTCTGACTCGCCATAGGCACGTGACTTATTCAGAGAATTTCTTTGGCTGTAGAGATGAGCCCTTCTGAAGACCGCCCTGGGGAAACTTTCTCTCCTTGCTTTTCCTGTGGGATTGATGTTTGAAAATGAACATCATGATTGAAATGAAAATTTCTATTTCTTGTCATGTGATGCAGCTAGAGAAATCAAAGTCTCATGTTTCCCACAGCTCAGAACTGCCCCCATTTATTTGGACTCAGAACTAGCCTACTTATCAGCCTGACCCACACTATCAACAAAACAACAAGAAAGCCCATAAATGGGAGGACATATTTGCCGATGTTATCTCAGATAAGGGTTTAATCTCCAGCATTTACAGGGAACTCATACAACTTAACAAAAGGGAGTTAAACAATCCAATCAAAAAATGGGCAAAGGACCTTAACAGACACTTTTTGAAAGAGGACATACAGGAAGCCAAGAGACATATGGAAACATGCTCAAATATCCGAGAGATACAAATCAAAACAACAATGAGATACCATCTCACACCTGTCAGAATGGCTATCATCAACAAATCAACAAACAAGTGCTGGAGAGGATGCAGAGAAAAAGGAATCCTCCTTCACTGCTGGTGGGAATGCAGAATGGTGCTGCCACTGTGGAGAACAGTATGGAGTTTCCTCAAAAAATAATACCCCCTCTAGGAATATATCCCAAGAAAACAGAAACACCAGTCAAAAAGGATATATGTACCCCTATGTTCATTGCAGCACAATTTACAATAGCTAAGATTTGGAAACAGCCTAAATGCCCATCAGCAGATGAGTGGATTAGAAAACTGTGGTACATCTACACAATGGAATACTACGCTGCTGTAAAAAAGAAGGAATTCTTACCATTTGCAACAGCGTGGATGGAACTGGAGAGCATTATGCTAAGTGAAATAAGCCAGTCGGTGAATGATAAATACCACATGATCTCACTCATTTATGGATAATAAAAAACATTATAAACTGATGAACAAAAATAGATAGAGGCAGAGAAGCATTGAACAGACTGTCAAACTGCAGCCGGAAGGCAGGGAAGGTTGTGGGGGGGGGGGGGGGTGAGAGATCAACCGAAGGACTTGTGTGCATGCATATAAGCATAACCAATGGACACAAGATAGTGGGGGAGGGGGAGGGCATGTAGGGGAGGAGGTATGGAAGGTCGGGGGGAGGTCAATGGGAAAAAAAGGAGGGGGGACATATGTACTATTATTTGTAATACTTTAAACAATAAAAAAAGTAAAAAGAAAAATAAATAAAACTAGGAAATACACAGAGGGGAGGAACTTTGTCATTAGACAGTGGAATGACAGTCAAAGTCTCTAACCCTCACCCAGTTTACTCGTGTCATACACTAATTTTTTTTTAACTAGAAATATGTCTCCCTAAGTCAGTGATGGCGAATCTATGACACGCGTGTCAGAGGTGACACGCGAACTCATTTTTTTGGTTGATTTTTCTTTGTTAAATGGCATTTAAATATATAAAATAAATATAAAAAATATAAATCTTTGTTTTACTATGGTTGCAAATATCAAAAAATTTCTATATGTGACACGGCACCAGACTTAAGTTAGGGTTTTTCAAAGTGCTGACACGCCGAGTTCAAAAGGTTCGCCATCACTGCTAAGCCCACCAAATATTAAGTGCCCAAAGTTAGAAGTGGGCAGAGGAGCTGCTTAAAGGGTCATGGGGGGATTTTTTTGATGTAAGAAGTGAAAGTTCAGAGCATGATGGCAAGGGAGGAGAAAAATAATTTTATTAAGATGAAAGGAACCTAAAAAGAGGACATGATTTTTTTTTTCACATAGGGATGATTTTCCTATAAACCTAAATAGCCCTACGATATTAGACCATAGTAACATGTTTGTGCTGACAGTGCTGAGTGGTTGATGTTTCTCAGAACAAGTGTAGAATTAACCGACAGAGTTTTTTCATACCACCTTAACTGATGGTTCTTTTAGTCTCTATTCCAAGGAAGGTCTTAGCTACCTGGATGTGCTCAACATATGCTAAACTGATGCCAAAGGTGTAGACTAATCCGAGGATGGGTTTTTGTGTGCAGAGAATATATTTCTGGAAAACGTTGGCGGTTTTGCCTTTATGTTAAAAATTTAAAGGTTATAATAGTAATACATATTTATACTCTTACAGTTTCTAGTTTGGCAGCAAATGGAGTCCTATTCTAAAACCATATGATGCTAACTTGTGCTTTTAATTTGTTTTCAGAAAGAGTTAGCCAATTTGTTTGAAGATATCAATTTCAGAACATACTCATTATTCCTTAAAGTAAAGAGATTGGCCCGAACTTGTGCTGACCTTATGACATTACTTAGAAGTTGATCCTTTAAAAAAAATTCTAGATTTAAGCTTGCATACTTTTCATTCATTTACTCATAAAAGTAAGACAGAGAAAAATGGCCTGGTTATTTCGGTTTTAGACAACTATAAAAACTTCTCTGACTTAATAAACTGTCTTATGTTGTTTTTCGTAGATTTTAAATCACACTGTTTTCTTCTTTAGGGGAACATTGTGTGATCAAGTACAAAGTCAGATAGGCAGAGTTCAGATCTCGGCTCCTCCCTTACAGACTGTGTAACCTCAAGCAATTTACTGAACCTCTCTGAGCCTGTTTCTTTTCCTGTAGAATGGGAATCATGATGCCGACTTCACTAGGTTGTTTTGAGGGCGAGTGCAAGTTATGTGTAAATGAGACTCCTTGTGTGTAATGTGTAGTTAGGTATTCCCTGCTGGTTCCCTCCCCCTTCCTGTTGGGAACAAAGATTTGGGTTAGAAAATTGTTGCCTTTCCCTTTGGTTCTCAGTCACCTCTTCTGTAACTCTGATGATTTACCTTTTTGTTTATTATTTGAAGATAACTGAGTCCCAGAGAGTGTTGACTCAGGTTCTGGTGACATCTGTTTGAAAACGTTTAGCTCCAGACGTGACAATTAGAGAAAATCTCACGGTGGTTGGCTTAATAGGTTTCCTCTGACTTCCTGTCCCGAATTCTGCTAAAATTTTGCTCCAGCCTCCCTCCCTTAGTGGAAAGCTCTGGAGCAGATTTGGAATTTTTCCCTGAGGGAATTAAAACTGGGGCCCTCAGTGGGGGCAGTCAGAGGGTCAGCTTTGAAATTACCTATTTAATAGGAAGAGTGGTCATTGTCTCTGCTCCCGGAATACATTTGGTAGCTGAATATCTATGAATTTTTCAAGACCCTTTCATCCTGTGGATAGAGATATTTACTGAAACCAAATGGTTGCTCTCAAGGTTCTATGATTAGTCATGATTAGTGAACAGTCATTATGAGGAACCTATCGTGGGAGGAGGAAGGTTAGATCCAGTATTTTTTAATGGAAGCAAACCAAATGCAGGGAGTTGTCTGTAGATGCAATTAAGAAGCCTTTTACTGTAAGTACTGCCATCTTTTAGCTTCAGTTCTGTTTCCATGGCAACCAGATGGTGGGTGAGTGCCAGGCTGAATGGTTTTACAGGAAACTGAAAAACATTGCTATTCTGAGTAGCTGGCTTTTTGCTGTAGAATGGGATCCTTCCCTTACTGTATGCCCGCCAACATTTACTGGGAACAAAGCAGGCTATTTATGCTAATTATATTCTGAGTGGAGAGTAAAGAAATGGAGAGAGAATCTGAGCCCCTGCTTGCTGCTCTGTGAATTTGGTTTTCTGGTGTTGTTCCTAACATTTTGGAGGAACCAAATGAATTAACCTTTTCTTTATTTCAGATATGGTTTCCCCATTTTAGCAGATCTTATATTCTAGAGATAGAACTGGTTAAAAAAGGTGGTGGTGGTGGTGGTGGTGGGTGTCTGGGATAATGTTAGTTATGGTGAACTCAGTTTGCTGAGCTGATGGCTTTTAAGCATCTGCAAGGGCAGTCTTTTCTTTTTTTAAATGTCCCCTGCTAGCAATAGACAGATAATGGCTCAAAAGCTATTAGGCTTACCCTTTATTGTATGTTAAAATTGTCCTTTGGACTTTCTTTATATCTTTAAATGCTGTATTTCTATTTGTTTGCATGATGGAAAAATTATGTATGGTAGAGAAGCCTTTGGGAGGGGTTCAAAATTAAGTGCAGTTCCCTTTTGACAATATGACTTGTAACGTGACCATTCTTAGGAAGAAACAATAAGGATATTAATGCAGTTCCATTAAAAGCTTATGTAATAATTTTAATTTCAAATATAAGCCACTTACTAGACTTCTTTTCTGAGCTCCTTCAAATCCTCTTTAGAAGTGAGCTAGAAAATTATTTTTGTTTGTTTAATTACTCTTCAGTAGCCACAGCCCTTTAAAGCTGAATGATGAAAGCATTTAATTTCAATGGGAGATATGGACTTTCATTTCTCTCTCTCTCTCTCTCTCTCTCTCTCTCTCTCTCTCTCTCTCTCTCTCACACACACACACACACACACAGTTAAAATGAAAGAAAATCTATTAAAAATTTCCAAGGTGCATTTTATACTCCTGATACCCATTATTAACATTATTTTTTTTTCTACAAAATGTGGTCCTTGTTCTATGAGCTAGACATTTCAAGGGTGCTAAGATTTTGACCCTGACTATATTTAGATAAGTTGATGCCAGTTTAAGCTAGTCTCTCACTGAGATCCAATGATGTTTCTTTTGCATTTTTATCAGATCTTGGACTGTTAAACCAAATATGCTTGGAAAGTACCTCAGGAGCTCGTTATTAAATACAACCTCAGGTCTCTGAATTCCAACAAATGGAAGGTTGAATAGCAAATTACTTTGCTTTGAATCCCCTCTATTGAATGGCTGTAGTAGTAGATTTCACAAGTATCTTTTTCTCAAATCACCCTGAAATAATGATGAAAGACATTTAATTCCTCAATTAGAGCTTATGTCATCTAAGATGAGTTTTTAGAAAGTTACTCTAGGGCCAAAATTTGATCAACTGTTTGCGGAATAACTTCTTTAAGGAGCTATAGGATGTGACTGGTGTGTTCAAGGAGCTTATAGATTACCTTGGCTTAGAAAGCCAACATCATACGTCCTATAACAAGGACTGCCTTGCATGGGTTGACAGGAATTCACAGAAAGAGTGTAGATGTCTCCTCTAGAGAGGGTTCCTTAGAGCAGTGGTTCTCAAACATCCTAATGCCACTACCCTTTAATACAGTTCCTCATGTTGTGGTGACCCCCAATTTCATTGTTACAAATTTAACATAATTAAAGCATAGTGATTAATCACAAAAACAATATGTAATTATATATGTGTTTTCCGATGGTCTTAGGCGACCCCTGTGAAAGGGTCGTTTGACCCCCCAAGGAGTCGCAACCCACAGGTTGAGAACCGCTGCCCTACAGGAAGAGGGACTCAAAGCATTTTTTTATTTCAACAGAAATGTATTTAACAAAGCCTGCATGTTAGGTGCCATGTACTCTGCTAGAATTATAGTGATGAGCTAGACAAGGATCCTGTATGTATGCAGCTCCGCTGAGACATCTGGACACAAAACCAGACCACTACCTCAATGGTAATGTCTATGTTGGACAAATTACAGAGCTTTGAAGGAACACCTGGATGTGAAGGGCATGAAGATTTTTTTGACTGAATTTGAACAGAAATAAGTCCCAAGTGGACAATACTGTTTACCTACTTAAAATAGTGTTCCTTTTCTTCCCTCTCCAGAAGAGTGCACTCCACTTTTCCAAAAGAAGTCTCCAAAAATATAAATATGTAAGCTTTCCTTAGAAACAAAAATAGACTTCAGAATTTTTTAGGAAGAAGAGCTCTTAGAGAAAGCCAACCTGCTTTCCCATCCTCTCCTTTGTCACTCTGGAAAGGGAAAGAAATAACACGCTTACCAAAGAGCGCCAATGGCTCGGGAAATGGAGACCTCCTCTGGATCACAATGCAGTGTGCAGGGAAGATGGCAATCCTGTGTCCTCTGCCTTTTTTATTTTGAGGGAAGGATTTTCTATGCTCCTAGTATGTGCATAGTATTTTAAGTCTTTGTATCCGTCTCGATATCCTGTAATAGAGACCAAATAGAGAAAGAAAAAGAAAAGTGGTTGTGGCAATCTGTTAAGAACTAGCACTGAAATTATGGCTGCCACCTATTCCCCTTGACCTAATTAATCTGTCTACTGAAGGACCGAAAAATTACTGTTTTTTAACGGCCCACATTCATTTGGAGAGCTTAGATATGCTCCCATAGATACATTATTTCTCAGTTGGACGTCTCCCATTAGATACTGCTGATTGCTTTAATTTCGTACCTTAGCAGAAATATTACTTTCCCCTCATTTGTGTAGCTTTCTCTTATAAGCCACATAGCACCCATTATCCCTGAAGAGCTTCTTGCATTGAAGAAGGAATTAAAAGCAAACAGGAGGTCTTCTAAACTGATACCCTTTTCCTTACCCATGTTAAAAATGACTTTGAGATATTATTCATGGTATTGCTTTTTTTTTTTCCGAATCAGATGTAGTGACATGGCCCCTAACTCAAGGTTACATCTGTGTGTTTTTTTTTAAATTTTATGATAAAAGGAACAAACAGACCACCAGAGTTAAAGAACAAGAAATAAGTTTTAAGATAGAATTATTTGAGTGTCCAAACATATGAAATAGTCTTAGCTATTTTTTAAATTTTTTTTCTTGTTTAAAGTATTACAAATAGTGGTACATATGTCTCCTTTTTTCCCCCATTGACCTTCCCCTGGCTTTCCCTACCCCCCTAGTCTTAGCTATTGAATATTTTATTTTATGGGATGCTATTTTCATTGTTATTTATTCTTTATACTTCCATATTTCATAGCAGATGTTCTATTACAGCATCCTCCTAGTGTAACATTTTGCACTGTAATTATTAATTTTCTTGTCCATCTCCATGACTAGACTATGTGCTTCTTGTCTTCTGTTTATGCCTGGCATATAGCTGGTACTTGATCAAAGTTAGAATGCATACACAGCAGTAAATTAATGTGGCTCCTGTTGGGGAGAGAGTGTTAACTTACATTAGACCTCGGCATTTTACTAGATGTTTTCACTTAAAAAGTATCAACTGAGTTTGGGGCACTGCTAGCAACAATGAAACATCTTGTCCCATGTACGTGTGAAATTCAACCACAGGAAATAAGTGCATTACATGGTGGTGGAGATGGCAAAGTAGATGGCATCGGTGGCACCACCCACCCCAGAGAAGTTATTCTGTGTCTGTGAACTCAATTCCAATAGGAACAACTCCATACCAAGCCACAGTTCCATCAACAAAAATGTATTGAGCATTCAGCAAAGCTAGCACTCTCCTAGAGCCTAGGAAATGATGACCAGGAAGTATATGTGCCCATCTGGAGGTCATGGCACTAAAGGGTGGTCAGAAAGGCAACTCTGCCTGAGGATCAGCAGGAGCAGAAATACAGTGGCAAGAGCCAGCACTGAGATAGACGTGACCCAAATGTCATCCATAAACAGGACTGGATAAACACAATGCTGTATATGCATGTAACCGAGTATTTATTCATTCAGCCATAGAAAGGAATGAAGTACTGATATGTGCTCCAACCTTGTAAACACGCTATGTGAAAGAAACCAGTTGCAAAATGCCATATGTTGTATGGTTTCATTAATAGGAAATGTCCGAAGTAGGCAAATCCATAGACAGAAAATATTTTATGGGTGCCTAGGGATGAGGAGAGGGAGGCCTGGAGAGTGACTGTTAATGGACATGGGATTGCCTTTTAGGTGATGAAAATACTCTAAAAGGTTGTGGTGATGGTTGCAGAACTCTGAATATACTAAAACCAGCACGTTGTATACTTTAAATTGTATGGTACGTGAATTATGTCTCAATAAAGCTGTTTCACAAAAAAGAAACACCAGCACTGTGCAGATAGGGAACGCAAGGTAGTGTTGATGTGGCTGAGGCGGAGGTAATGATGGAAGTAATGATGCAGGAGAAATGGCAAAGTTAAGAGTGGGGGGAGGAGGGAGGGGCCTGGTGGGTCTCTCCTGGGTGCCCTAAGAAGGAGCATCGTCTTGTCAATGAAGAAAGCCCCGCAGTGGTGTGTGGTCGCCCTGGTACCTTTGAGACAGAACATAACATTGCAATCTTTCTTTCCACACCTGTGAGAACAGTGATGCCTAAAACTAGGGGAGCAGTGACTACTGGGATTTAGGGACCCTGTTACTGTCCTGGTATCGCAGTGCTGTGTTCAGGTCACCCTCGTTTTATTTAATCATGACCCCAAGGCATGAAAGTAGTGATGCTGCCAATTCAGATATGCCAAAGAGAAGGCATAGCGCTTCCTTTAAGTGAAAGGGTGTGTGTGTATAGAGTTTGGTACTACAATCCAAGCAGGGGTCCTCAAACTTTTTAAACAGGGGGCCAGTTCACTGTCCCTCAGACGGTTGGAGGGCCGAACTATAGTTTAAAAAAAAACTATGAACAAATTCCTATGCACACAGCGGCAGCAAAAACACCCGGCGGGCCGGATAAATGTTTTTGGCGGGCCGCGTGTGGCCCGCGGGCCGTAGTTTGAGGACCCCTGATCCAAGGTTTCAGGCATCCACTGAGGGGTCTTGAAATGTACTCCGCCCCCCTGACCCCCACAGATAAAGGGGGAATCCTGTATCTTTCCAAGCAGTTTTCATACATGAATCCCCCAAATACCCAAAGGTTCACTCTACCGGAGGTACAGAGAGTCATGGCCAGGGTGCCATGCTGGGAGGCGGAGCTGCTGGGAGAGTGAGGGAGGGTAGGTAGTAAAGAGACTAAACCAAGAGCAGAGACCCCATCCACCCCAGCTTTGCCGCCCATTAATCAGAAACCTGGAAAACATTGCTCTACCTTGCGTGTGCGTCCTTGACCTCATGGGTAGACAGGAATATTGGTACTGGCTGTGACCACCTCATTCTGGTGTTCTGAGGTCAGGAGACACTCTGAAAGCACCTTGTGAAGAGCAAAATTCTTGGAAATGTGATACCAAACAGCTTTTCATTCCAACTCAATATTTTAAGTGAGGCATAAAAATGTATTTAATTTGGGCTGCTTTGTTCATAATAAAGCATGTCCCACCTAAAAAAAATGTATTTAATTTTGCTGACTTTTTACTTCATGTCTAACATTTCTAATTTGTTTCTTGGATGTGATTTTTTTTTTCTAGGTTACTTGCCTGCAAGATTTTTTTGGCGATGATGATGTTTTTATTGCATGTGGACCTGAAAAATTCCGTTATGCCCAAGATGACTTTGTCCTGGATCACAGCGGTAAGGCGGTTCCTGGACCACCTCTGTAACCCTGAAACAGGGGTTTGGGATGTAGTACTGCGCTTGGGGCATGTTAAGTGGGCCTTAGCTCATTTTTGAAGAAAGATGGCATTGGCAGCACTATCTTTGAATTAATGGAAGTAGAGAATAAAATCAAAGTATTTACCTAGTTGTGAAAACAAAACACACACAACCAACCCCAAGTCAATAGTTAAGTAATTTTCATTTTTAGCAATTTTGTTCTCTTTACTGCATTGTTTTGCCTTAGAAATGAATTTCCTGCCCTCTTTCAGAATGGATGCCGGTTGTGCTACCTTAATTGTATGGACAGTGTTAAACTTGAAAAACAGTTAGTTGTACATTTCCAATGTCCATAAAGAGATACAAAAAATAATAACAACTAAGTTGTTGTTAATGATTTTTACCTTACTGTTTTGTTTGTAACTTTAGAAAAGCAGTGACATGTATTGTTTATATATGTAGAAAAATAATGCAGTTTTCATTGATGGGGTAGGATAGTTCTTTTCTTTTTCTTTTAGCCAATAGATGGAGTTTTCAATTAATTATCAATAACCTTGGTTATTTCCTTATAGTTTCTGGAAATATTGCTTTAAATATAAACCTATTACAGTAATAGTGATTATTTTCACCAGTGAAATCAATTTCATCTGTAACAAGGTAAAATCATACAGGCATAACATTTCACGGAGGAGAGGGTTATTAGAAATACAATCTCACTCTTTAAGTTCATGTTGAGGGAAGTTTTTCAAAAATTAGACTCAGGGGGACTCCTTCCATTTGTAGTGATTCTGACAGTCCAGAATTAGAGAAACATATTACCAAATAAATACGACAATCCATTGACTTTTAAAAATTCAGGATGGTCCATTCTGTAGAATCAAACTTCCTATGTAACCCCCCTCTGCCTCGTCCTCCCCCTTTCACAGTTGCCTTGGGTAATTTATCTACCTTGTGCTTGTGGTTCATTGATGTCCTCTTTGTTTTCCTGTTGCATCTTTCACTGCTGCCAAACTTCTTTGAGTGTTTCTGTACTGTCTTACATAGTCTCTTGGACTGGCCCTGCTTTAAACTGATAATATGACTGCCAAGTCCTTAAAGAATTGCAGGTCATGTCCTTTCCTATGACCCATGTAACGTTCTCCCTGATTCTCAGGAATGATTAAGGTTGCACAAAATATGCTTTTACATGTCATCTGTATTTTACATCTTTCTTGATGTTAGCATAATTTCATTTCCCAGTACTTCTTTGATGTCCATCTTGGTCATTTAGAACTGCTTACTTTAGCTCTAATACCTTACACGTTATTTGGCTATTTATGGGAAGACCAAAGTTACTGTTTAGTTTCCTCCAGTTTCGTGCTCCACACTTTGGAAAGATGGGACAGGAAGGGGTTCATAAATTAGGGTTCTGCATACCCTTTCAACATATGTTCAAGATTTGGAAAGAATCATAAAAGTGTAGCTTCTGCCTGTCCATGCTGCGGTCCAAACACCGTTGCACATGTTTAGATTAGGATTTGTGTGTGTATCAAGTTAGGACACTGGGCTCTCTGTGTCCATCTGGAATAATGAGGTGATGTTACAGATGTGTAGCCTCAAGGTGTACTTTTCAGATGGTAATAAAAAAATGACCAGGTAATGGTTCCAGGCAGGCAACTGCTTTCCCATGTGACCTTCCTCTGGCTAGTGTTAACACCAGATCTATTTAATGCACTTTGCTTCCTTTCTAGAATGCCGCGTCTTGAAGTCATCGTATTCTCGCTCCTCAGCTAAGTACTCTGGATCCAAGAGCCCTGGGCCCTCTCGTCGCAGCAAGTCACCAGCTTCAGGTAGTGAATGGGAGAGGAATGATGGCCATAAGAGCAGCATTTCACTCTCCTTTTGTTTTCTTCAATGATTATGAATCCTTGGTCTTCCCACTGCTTGTATGCAGCCAGGTTCCAGAACAACACGTAGATGACATGATTTTTAAAACCAAAAGTCGAAGTCTGTTTCTCAAAGTTGTAGTAAGTTGTCTAAGAAACTGGCTTGTTTTGTTCTGACACATTTTTTTAGAACAATCTTACTAGTTCAATTCTTCTCCTTGATATGTATGTAGAAGTTTCACATTTGACCATATTTGCATTTTAAATGTTGTGCTATATGGTTGTGGACATTTTCTTCTCTTGCCAATTTAAACCTTACACATACACACACCTAGCATAACAATGTATTTACTCGATAGGTTTCCACAGGCTTTTCCTTCATCAAGTAATTTAATAGTAGCCGTGATTCTTCTTGAAAAGAAGTGCTTTACTTACTTAAAAGTCAGACTTAACTGTACTTCAGCTTCTCTCGGGCCCTATGCCTATAGATTTGTCATCATTTTGAGCCTTTTGGTATTTAAAAAGTATAAAAACGTCCATGAACATCTTGATGTATCAATCCTACAAGCTTTGTTTATAGTATAAAAATTATGAATAACTTAACTGATATTGCCAGGGGCAGGGAATCTTTTTTCTGCCAAGGGCCATTTGGATCTTTATAATGTAATTCTCAGGCCATATAAAATTATAAACTTAAAAATAAGCCTGCTATACTTGTTCAGACATTTCAATTAACTCACCCTTAATGCCTGGGCAGGGCCAGGTCAAATGATTTCTTGGGCCTTATGCGTCCCATGGGCTGGACATTCCCCACCCTTGGGAAAGGCTTGTGAAAAACCATGATTTCATGTGGCAATCTAGAACATGTGAAAGTAGAATCAACAACTGTCTCAAGCATCCAATTTTTATAAAATACTACATTTGGGGGCCATTTTCCTGTTCACTGCTTCCCCCTTCAGCACCCACCCCACTTTCTCTGGGCTAGGTTGGTTCACCCTTCTGTTTGTGTGCAAGTTTAAGCCTGCTGAATAACCACTCTCCTTACTGTCTCCTCCTCCTCCTCCTCTGTGTATACTGAATGTGCACAGTAAAGAGGGGTGGCCCCTACTCCAGTGCCTACTCTACAGCCAAATCCCCAGGTGAGCCATGGTTAGTATGGCTTTGTCACTCAGCTGAGTTTCTGTTGTTGTTGTTTGCCACATTTCTGTTTCCTTTGCTCCATTTCCATGACTGTATCTGGCTGGTCCCAGTGTGCCTTTGTGCAGTACGCAATGCTTCACAGTACGGAGGGCGCTTCAGCCTCCCTTACCTACAGGAGAACCGGTCGTTGTCAGAAGGTCGCCAAGTGCCTGTCTGTGTGTAGTCACAGTCCTAAGCGATGGAGGAGTTAGTTGCTAGTCAGATTTGGAAAATATTCTATTGAAAAAGACTAAAGTTTGTTGGTAGTGTGAAAATGGCCACAGACACAATTGTACTATTCTATTGTCACCTTCATGCCTACCTTGAGCTTAATAGGCTCAATGCTTTCTTTCTCTTCTGAAAAGTGTAGACAAATATGAGTATTTTTAACTGAAAGCACCTTTCTGCTGTTAAGCTTATACGGTGCTTTCTGTAAGTATCTCACACTGGGAAAGCTAACATAGTAGGAAATTTGCATAAATGCACTGAACTGAGCTTATCTTATGGAAGATGTAGATTTTTGTCAGGTTCTTAGCTTTCGTTTAGTGATAGGGTTACCGCCTTCATAATTCTCCCTTTAGGTTTCTAGCTTGTGATGCTTTCATTATTGACCAATATTTTTGAAAGTATTCAGAAAAAACAAGCAAACAGTAAAGTCCCCAAGTTTATTTCTTACCTGAAGTTGAGGGAGGGGGGGATAGAAGCCTCACTTTGGGAGAGAATCAGGGGCATAATGAAGGTGTGGGAGCATCACAATGCCGCTGGTCGTTGCTGGTCATTTGTTATTTAGTAAAATAACAAATAAAAGTGGGGCGAGTGTTTCAAGAATCAGGTATTATGATGATTCCAATTTTGTCTCCCTGAGGTCGAAAGAGGGAAATTAACATACTGAACTGAAAGCATGTTTCATAGCCACATTTGTCTTTCAGACCAACTGCTTCATAACATCTATATATATAAAAGCCTAAGCACCTGGTCGACCATTTGACCAGTTGACATATTGAAAGTAGCTATGATGCACACTGACCACCAGGGGGCAGATGATCCAACCAGTAGGTTAGCTTGCTGCTAGGGTTCGGCCAATCGGGACTGGGCGAGACAGGCCGGACATGCCCTGGAACCCTCCCTGATCCCTCCCTAGCCGGCCAACCTCCTGTGGCCCCTTCCCAACTGGCCAGCCCATTGGCCCCAATTGGGACTGGGTGAAACGGGCCAGATACACCCTGGAGCCCTCCTTGGCCCCAATCTTGCACTGATGGGGTCCCGGATTGCAAAAGGGTGCAGGTCAGGCCGAGGGACCCCACAGGTGCATGAATCCATGCACCAGGCCTCTAGTAGTCTAATAAATGCATATATCATTTTACATTGCATTGAATTTGGAATGCTTAGTAATTGATTCACGAATCATCGCATTCCAGTACCCCAAATTTTTAACTGAGTCCATGTTTAGATTTGGGATAATAGAATAGATCTTACATAAGTAAACGGTGTGAGATTTTTTTTTTAAATACATTTTTATTGATCTCAGAGAGGAAAAGAGAGGGGAGAGAAACATCAATGATGAGAGAGAATCCTGCACGCCCCACACTGGGGATTAAGCCTGCAACCCAAGCATGTGCCCTGACTGTGAATTGAACCGTGACCTCCTGGTTTATAGGTCGATGCTCAACCACTGAGCCACGCCGGCAGGGCAGGTGTGAGATTTTAAAATCACCTTTCAGGGAGCAAGCGGCTTCTTTCTAAGAGATCAACCTCACCACACAATGCAGTTCTAGAACGCTGAGACCCCAGTCAGTTGCTGGGACTTCACTGTGATTCTGAAGAAAGTTGCTAAGTGGGGATGGGCAAAAGTAGGTTTATAGTTGTTCATATGGAGAAAGATATGCAAGTTGTGATTATTACAATAGCTTTATTAACTCAAAGAAATGTCACAATGCTGGACCTGGAGATTATTATGTTACGTGAAATAAGCCAGTCAGTCAGAGAAAGAAAAATCATCACATGATCTTACTTATATGTGGAATCTCATAAACAAAATAAACTGACCAATAAATAGGTCTGTATTTACTAATATTGTGTTCTCTTCCCCACTTCCAGCAAGGAAAGAGTTTTGTATTTTAAAAGCCACAGTACCCAGAAGTATAACTTGCTTTTATAAACCGCTTCAACTGTGGCCTACCTCTTAACCATTTAAAAAACTCCAGGGGACTCCTTGGAATTTCAAACAGAGCTAGTGACTTTGTAAAAATAATATTCTACTTTTTCAATCTTGGGACAGAAATATTCCCATGAGTGTTGTGGTTGACTGCATTCCTCATCCAAACTCCAATTTATTGTAATAGCAAACTAGTGTGTAAGAAGCACATAGAAGTTAATCTGGAAAACATAAGTGGGTAATAGTTACCATAATTGGAGCCTTCATAATTCTCCCTTTAGGTTTTTAGCTTGTGATGCTTTCATAATTGACCAATATTTTTGAAAGTATTCAGAGAAAACAAGCAAACAGTAAAGTCCCCAAGTTTATTTCTTACCTGAAGTTGAGGGAGGGGCGGATAGAAGCCTCACTTTGGGAGAGAATCAGGGGCGTAATGAAGGTGTAGGAGCATCACAATGCCGCTGGTCGTTGTGCACCTCCCAGTGGGCGGCGGCAGTGTCAGGGAGAAGGCACCCTGGAGCCCTGTCCCACGTCCCACTTCCCCTCCCAAAGACTGGACAGATGTGCAAGCAAATGATACTAAGGACTGCTCATTAGGACCTCCCAAATGCTGTCGGGAATTTAGAGGCTCCATGCGACAGTGTCTCTTTAGGATGAGAATTATTGGGGGGAAACGTGGACATGTCGGTACTGACAGCAGTTAAACCCTGGCAGTGAGTTTCGTTAAGAAACCCTGTTTAGGCCGGGGGTGTACTGTTAGGGAGATTGATCAATTACACAGATTATCATTGGCAGGAATTTATTTTTTCTCCTTTAGTCCCTTTTCTATCTCCATTCCAAGGAGAGCTTTGATATTAGTGTGGTGTCTGAATATTACTGAGAGCTAACAGCACTTACTGAGTAGGAACTGGTGGCCGATACAGATTCTGTGTGGTATGTAGGAAAAAACATCTAGGCTCACAGCAACTTGACTAGTTCGTTGTCCGTAATCATCTCTATTTTATATGAATTCCTGCCACCAGTTCCCTTTAAAGAGAATTTTAAAAAGATATAACATTAATTGAAATTTAACTTAATTGGCAAAAAATCAGGGCTGGTAAATACTCTTAAAAGTTTTTAATTAATTGGATAGTTACTTGTTTTGTACTTGCACTCTATATACCCACATACATTTATTAAGAAAATGTAGATAACTGATAATTATTTTGAGTAGTTTTAAATTAGAAAAAAAGTTACAGTTTGGTAATTCAAAAGTAAATAGAACTATTTTTCACTTTCACTGAATTTTTTTTAATCCTCACCAGAGGACATGTTCATTGACTTTTAGAGAGAGGGGATGGGAGAGAGGAGAAGAGATTCAGAAAGAGAGAGAGACAGCGAGAAAGAGACAGAGTCAGACAGTCATCTATGTGAGAGAGAAATATTGATTTGTTGCCTACTATATATGCCCCAACTAGAGATTGAACCCACATCCTAGTTATGTGCCCTGACTGGGGATCAAACCCTCAACCCTTCAGTGTACGGATGACCCTCCAACCAACTGAGCCACCCAGCCAGGTCTTCACTGAATTTTTTAAAATGAGCCATACATAAGCAAACATGACTTCATGGGTCCCTATCAACCCCTGTGGACATAGGATTTATCTAATCCCAAATACCAGACCCAGGACTTCTACCTCCACACAAGGACTCATACTCATCTTTTTTTTTTTTTTTTAATTGTGTTTGTTATATCTGATTGGTTGGGGTTTTTTTGTGTTTTTTTTTTTGTAAATATATATTTTATTGATTTAGAGAAGAAGGGAGAAGGAGAGGGAGAGAGAGACATCGGTGATGTGAAAAAATCATTGATTGGCTGCCTCCTTCACGCCCCCTACTGGGGATAGAGCCCACAACCCAGGCATGTGCCCTTGACAGGAATTGAACCCAAGACCCTTCTGTCTTCAGGCTGACACTCTATCCACTGAGCCAAATCAGCTAGCGCTGGTGTTCACCTTTTTAAATCACCTAGTCAGGACCTTTATGACTGCATTTTGCTTTTTATACTTATTAGCATCATTTAAAATAATAGGTGTCTGCTTTCTCATGTTACAAAAAGAAAAGGAGATGCACTTTGCTTTGCTTTCCATAGAGATGAATGGCCGTTTTGATCTACATTGGGCAAAAGCATCAAAGATTCATGATAAAAGGGGTTATAAATACTCCTTAGAAAAGAAAAAAAATTACACCAATATTTGATGTTAACTACCAGCTGTGAAATTACAGCAGACATAGATCCAGGGGAATCAATCAGGAATAAGCATGAGTCATGTGGAACTGTGTAGCGAGCATTCTGTAGTGTAGACTCTGTGACCTGCCTTCCCCTGTAGCAGCAGTGGCCGCACTCTTCCAAGCGTAGGCTCTGATTTGAACTTTAAGCCTGAGAAGTATGTGGAAGTTTGGAGGAGGGTGTATAAAAAAAAACTAAACATCAAATGTGCTAAATGATGGGGAAGTTAATCTGCGAAGAAAAGAAAATGAATTAGAAATAACTAGTCTAGATAAAAAGAAGTTGAAGAATGTTTTTGTATAGCCTTCAAAACAAATAAGTAGATGTTACAAGGAAAATGACCATTAATTTTCTTTTTCCATTAATAATGCACTTAGAAAATGTGTTTGGATTATGGTGGAACTGATTTGGGAGAGCCATAGAAAGTCTTGGTTATTCAGGCTGATATATATAGATAGCAGATATTGGGGGTTATGAGACAATCTTCATAGGAAACCATTGCAAAGATAACAGTCATTCATCCCTACCCTTGCTGGTAGGCAGGATATATGGACAAGTTCTCAAGTCTCATCTCTAGTTCCATAATGTTCTATATCTTTGTCTATGTCACCGTTGGAAAACTATTATTGAAAATAATCCTAGCTCCACTCCTTATTTGTCTAATACTTTGTCTGCGATACAGTACGATGCGTTGCGTTTGCTTTTTGCTGATTTGCCATCTGCTTTGAGCTTTAAATGAATGGAAGCTTCATGCATGTGCTTAGTGTTTGGACACGGTCTGGTTGTCTGGAGTTTTCAATGACCTCTCTCACCTTTGTGTCTCCTGTCAGTTAATGGAACTCCCAGCAGCCAGCTCTCCACCCCTAAATCTACGAAATCCTCCAGTTCCTCTCCAACTAGCCCAGGAAGTCTCAGAGGATTAAAGGTATGAAGTAGCCTGTGTGGCACGTCTGTATGACTTGACATTTTGAGTTGCATAGTTTAGTAGTTTCATTTGATCGGGGGTTTGGGTGCAGTCACAACTCGAGAAGGAAAGAGGTCGGGATTTGGAGCCAAAAAGACATGGCTTGGGCTCCTGTATCCGCTTTTATTTTGTAATGTTGGCCAACTTGGCTAACTCTTCTGAGCTGAACTGTTCTCTTGTCTAAAATGGGAATAGAAGGTTGTGGTTAGGATTGAATATAACATGGTAAAATACTATCAGTGGTAGTTTTCCTGTTATTAGCAAAAGGACTGGTAATGATGAAGCCTTAGAGAACTCAAAGATTCTTCTTAAAATCTCATTTTGAGTCATGACTTTAATATTAAATATATTAAATATTAGCAGCTAAACAGGTCCCTGCCACACTGATCAGCGTGTAGGACACAATGTTAATATTGCTAACATAGTTTGGCCTTGCATTTATAACTACTTATATACGCAAGTAGTAACACAAAAACAATATATTCATTTTGGTGAAGAACTTAGAAATAAATCTTAAGTTTTGAATGTGATGTCCTTATATAAACAGGAAGTTAACATGATTACCAGTTGGTTTCATAGGCATTTTATCTAATAGGGAGAAAAATGATGAGTAAAAGCAAATTTGAAAAATTTCAAGAAGCTTAATTTGACTTAGTAGCTCTCAATAATTTAAATTTACAAGAGAAAAATATTCCTGGTAAAGTAGCAATGAATTGTTGAGGTTAAACATGGACAGTTTCCTTCTGTAGAAACAGTCAGATTGTCTTTACGGGAATGTACTCTGAGAATTACCTAAATACATAGAGTGCCATCCTTGTATATATGAATGTGTACATTAACTTTCATGCTCCTGGCGTGTTGGGTTTGACAGTGGAAATATCCCCATGAGGAATACATTCTCCAAAATCGGTTAGTATCATCTGAGTGTTTTTCTTCAAGGATGTTGAAAAATGTTTTTCATTAGTAAATTACCTGGTGAAACACCGTATCCCCCCTCCCCCACCTTTGAGTGAATGAGGAATGAGAACCTGCCAAGCGGGGCATCCTGACCCCTTCAGTGCTGTGAGTTCTGTGGTTCCCCCACTTCTCAAAGGGTTTCATTCTCCATCTGACTCTGAAGTTTGCTCATCCTGCCCTAAGAATGTTGTGTCTACCCCCGAGTGAACTTGCATGGTTCTCATTTAAGTGCCTGAAATAAAAAGAAATTTTGTCCGGAAAAAGACAGACTGTTTTTGTGTCTCCTTGCTTCTGTTGATTGGTGGGATTTGGACTGTGGCCAGTAGTAAGTTTGGGATTGGAAGTCCCTAGCGCTCACCTCCCTCTGCGTGCTGGGCGCTCCTTGTATTTATAACCACCAGGCATTTTCTGAAGCGCTGAATAGGTCAGTTCACAGTCGATTCCAATGGGGTTCCGAACTGTCACTGCCAAAAGACATCATGTAAATTAAAGTTCGCTATAATTTAAGTATTTTTAGCTTTTCTTTCCCAACTTATTTTCCACCAGAATAGATCAAAGGTGCACTGTTTTTAATTTGAGTAACTTTCAAGAGAACTAAAATAAAAATAAATACAAGTCGATTCACCTTTTTTCTAGTTTCAGTTGTCTTATCATTTGTTGAAGCAAAAGCACATGGCTCCTAGTGCTGGTGATTGCTAACCCAACATTGCAAACCCAGCTGTGTGGTGAGCCTGTGCAGTCATTGGGATTTTCCACCGGGCTGTTGCTCCAGGCAGGGCTAGGATCCTTGACCTAAGGCTGATACTTCAGTCCCCGTTTACCAAGGGCCATGGTCATTTCCCCCTTTTATGTTACCCATTGGTAACTTGGGCTCCCATCTTTCTTCCTGGTCCATCTTCAACTCTGAACCCAACACTGTCCTTTTCGGTTGATGCTCCTGGGTCACTAGGTGCTGCTTGGCGCTCAGAGTGCACATCACTCCCTCACACATGAGTACAAATCCCACTCACATTTCTGGACTGAAGATTCAGGAAATTTTAAAAATGTGATGATTTGTATCATTGCTGAGGCATTAGATGATTAATCTCACTATGCTAAGTTTGTTTTAATTATTATAGTAACCTTAGCTCACAGGTCCCTCTGGGGCACACAGTAAATTCTGAAAGGTTACGTACTGATGTCAAGAAGAATAAAGGGAAATGTTGATTCCTGGAGGTAAAATGAAATTATCAGTAAGGCAGAGAGCAGAGATCTTCCCAGGCCCCTTCACGCCCACTCCCCCCCCACCCCCTCCTCCACCACACTTGAGCCCTGTGGGCTTTGCTAACAGCTGTGAAACCTCTGGGTTTTTCTTTCTCTCATCTGTAAAATAAGAACGCTTGATTTTAAAGTACCTCTAAAAATGGTAGGATTATAGTCTTTTTCTTTTTTTTTAAGTTTCCAGAAAACCTACCTAGGAGGCTGGGGAGTCTATTTCTCATCTCACTTTAAAGCTGATGTAGAATCACCGAATTTTACATCAAATATTAGCAGCTAAAGGAGTCCCTGCCACACCGATCAGCTTTTAGGACACAATGTTAAACATCTCCACCCCTGCCTGTTCCCACAGGTCGTGCATCGTGGAAAATTCATCTCCTTACCCTTCCCAGCAATCTGTGGTGCATATTGTCATTTCCAGGGATGAAAATCTGCCCTGGAAAAGCTACAAGTTAGTCATATGTTACTTACTGTACAAAATAACCCTAATTTCAATGTCTTTGTAAAGCTCTAGTCAGCATCTGTCCACATTTGCATTATTCTCCCCATTCAGCAGCATTACCAATGGAGAATTACAGATAATTACCATGTGTTAGTGCTATGCTTTTTCTTCCCCCTTCATTTAAAATCGCCCATTAAGATCAATTAAGAGGGGAGGTCAGACAACGGAGGACTGTTTTTCATGGGCTGAAATTTTTTACCACTATTTATCCTCGTTAGAAGCTTTATGGCTTTGGGGATTGATAACCTTTTTCCAGAGAATCGGAGCATTGACAAAGCAAGCTAAGCCGGGACGGCGTGTGCAGGTGTCGACGCTCATGTCTCTCAATCTGCTAGGACACAGCTTTGGGCAGATTTTATTTATTTATGTTTTACTATCTGGATTTTACTTCATAGGGAATTAAGCAAACAAGTCACAAGCAAGCAGAGTTTGATGTTCTGCCACAATTTATCCCCCCTTTGTGCCGATTTCTGGGAATCGATTTGGTGCTTGGGTGGGAACACTGGAAGAACTGAAAGTGAAAGTCAAGTGACGGTGTAATGTCTAATCTCTGACCACGGTGTCAGTGGCATTTCTGTTTGCCCATTGAAAAGGATGAGAGATGCAAAAGCAGCCCTCCCTCCACAAAAGCACTCAGCGTTTTCTCAGTGCTCCCTGAGCAAAAGGCGTCTGCATCCATAAAACCTCCACACTCGCTGCGGGCTGGACAGAGTCTGCAGCGGAAGCAAGGCTTTCTTCAAATTGTAGAAAGTTTTTGCAGGATGGGAGCTTAAAAAATAACATGGTGACTGAGTTAATCAAGGTTCTGAGAGACTTCAGGACCACCGAGCATGAGTCATCCCTCAGTTATAATTTTTCGGTTTTGCAAGATAGTGACCGCAAACCATTGAATGTGAAACCTGGAAGTGGTCACGGATCTTTAATGAATGTAGTGTTCGTTTTATAGTTGGAGAAACTGAGGTGCAGGGATGTGATTTGCTCAAGATCCTAGTGGCCAGTGGGATCTCTGACCCTGTCAGGGTCTGTGTCCCTAACCTCTGGTTCCCCCCATCACTGGTGGGTCTGCATCAAGGACTCCAACACAGGCACCCCAGGGGGAAGCCTGTGTGATTATTACGGAGGAGCTATGCTGTGCCAGTCTTTTAGGAGAAAGAGTGCTGGTCTGGGTTGCTTGCTGAGTTCCTGGGTTTAGTTCTGCACAAATGCTCTGAATGAAAAAGGGTTGTGAGATTAGGAAAGGAACGAGGAGGGGAGGGTGGGGAAAGGGAGGTGGAAAGATCGAGAACTCCTTTTGATAACTTTTCCTGGGAGACTTGGCGGGGTGGGGATTTCCTAAGAGGTATCTAATGCGAGCTCTTTTCAAGTGAAATGGTCTGTCTATACTGTGTGCCCAGCACTTCCTGCTGATCCTATAAAGTTTTAGTAAAATGCCAAAGCTCACAGTAGGTTAAGGTTATTGGCTTTCTTTGGAGCTGGGTATTGTCAAGCTTGGCATAGTTCGGAAACAGCTTAGTCCAGGCCCAGGAAACGCATGGGTGCATGGATCTGAGCTAACGTTACATGGTGGGCCTGTGATGAAATCCCTGTTGTGAGGAGTGGGGTGGCAGAGCTGGGATTGGAAAGCAGAGCTCATGCTCATAACCATCACTAGCCTCCAAGGACACCGTGAGAAAGCAAGACCAGTCTGTTCAGCGTGATTGGAAACAACGCGGTCAGACCGAATGTTCACTAGATGAGATGCTAGGGCCACCTGGCAAGTCCGCATTGGGCCTCTTCCCCAGAACCGAGGCCCTAGGTATTAGAATTTGGCTTTGCTTTTGTGTGGACTTAGGGACTCGGGCTTTCTTGAAGGGCGATGCCACTCATGGTGATAGTCACCTGGAGAGGAGGCGTTCTGCAGGCCAGACACGAGCCCCCTCCACACGGTGCTGCCATCAGGCACACGGGGAGCCCAAAGGCCTTTGCAGTAAGTCCAGTTCATGCCAAGTTGTTCTGGGCCCATATCGAGAGAGAGCGTGATGGCTCCTTCGTAATTAAAACTGTCCAGAATGCCTGGGATTGGTTTTGCTTGGCTAGTCACTTCGCTCTGTGACCTTGGGCAAGTCACATCACCCTTCATTATAAAAAGGGGACTAGGACCTGCAGCCCAGGGTTGAGATTAATTGGTTAAATATAGAAAAAGCTTCTGAATAGCTTTGTCCTTCTTTCTTGGGGTTTTTCCAGGTTCAGTTTTCTCTTGAGGGAAGTTTCACTTGCAAAAAGAAATGGACATGCAGTGTAGGGTAGGAGAAGAAAAGAGAAAGTGAGACAAGTCAGACTCCAGATCTTATTACCACTTTCTATGATGACTTTCCCTCCCAACTCTATCTTTCCTGCCCTCTCTCCATATTCCATCCTATTAGTAATCTGTAGAGAATTCTATTAGCTGTAAGTTATCTCAAAACTTAGCAGCTTAAAACAACAATAAAAGATGATTTTTTTTTTTTTTAAATCACACAGTTTTTATGGGTCAGGAATTCAGGAGCAGCTTCACTGGCTGGTTCTGGCTTAAAAATTTTGATGAGGTTGTAGTCAAGGTGAGCACCAGGCTACAGTCACCTGAAGACTTGGTTGGGGATGAAGGATCCCCTTCCAAGGTGACTCACTCTTGTGGTGTCAAGATGCTGCTGGCTCTCGGCAGGAGGCCTCCGATCTCTGATGTTGGAGCCTCTCCATAACTGGCCTGAGTCCCTCAGAGCAGGGCAGCTGGGTTTCCCCAGTGCAAGAGATTGACAGTGCCATGCAGAAGCTCTTCTTTCTGTGACCTCGCCTTGGAAGGCAGACACCGTTTCCTTCATAGCCTCGTAGTCACACTCATCAGCTAGTTCAGCCTGGGAGGAGACGACACAAGGGCATGAACGCCAGGAGGCGAGGCCCATGGGAACCATGTTGGAGGTTGGCAACCACACCCCTTCTCTCTGCTTTCATCTCTGTATCAAGCCACTCAAAGTTTCTTTCTTAGGCTGTCCCTGCTCCCTTCATGGCTTTCTGTACACTGTCTTTTAGGAGGGCCATACAACTCTCTCTCCCCGTCATTGTTATTGCTTTATTCTCCTTCCAGTCCTTTTGTTCTCTAGAGCCATCACACCTTACCCATTCCCTTCTCTCCCCTTCAACTCCTAGAATCTCACCTCCACTGACATTTTTTTCTCTTCATCCCCATCTTCCTGACCCTCTGTCTTCCCCTCGACCTCAGCCACGACCTCCTGTTTCTTCTGCCCAGTTCCTCAGAGTCCCTTGCATCTAGCTGATCACCCCTCCCCCCCAGGGAATATTTATTATGCTTAAATCACAGCATGTTCTGTGGGACAGAGAGGCAATAAAGAGTACTAAATGTGTCATCAGCTGCCAGATGGATGAAGAAAGCATTTCCCTGAAATTTAATTCATCATCCGCATCCCAATTTAAGACTTTCAAGGCTGTAGTAACTTCAGGTTTCAGAACCCGGGGCACATCTGCGGACACTGAAGAATAAAATGTCTCACGTTTGAGGCTGAGGTGTATGCCCAGAGGCTGTCTACTGTGAGCATTCTTGTTGGTTGAAAGAAGAAACAAAAAAAAAAAAATAGTACATTTGGAACAGTTATCCAACATCTTGAGGTTATAAACTGTCTGGTGTGCTGATATTTTATCTGATGATGTCTCCTGGGCCTGCTGGTGGTGAAAGATTTTCCAGATTTGTGAGGTGTGATGAAAGGGCTGGTAGTATCTCACACTGATTGGCAGAGCTAAATGTAACTCTTTGACCTTCTGACCTTCAAAACTTCTTTTCGAAGCTGTGAAATGTAAATCCCCAGTAGCTACTGACCTTGGATGCTTGTGCTTCTCCCAGGAGCTTTGGCTTTTCTTTGGTATTTCAAGCCGGTTAAGAATATTTGGTACTAGGAGACTGACTCCTTTTAGATCCTTTTTATTGCCCCAGAAAGGTTGGGTGGTAACTTCATCTTTGAATGTAATTGATTTTATTGACAGAATCCAAAAAACAAAAGAGGGACTGAGCAGTTTTGAAGACTTCAGTGCCCTCTCAAAATAAATCATCTTAATGAGTCTCAGACTCAGGTTGAGGACAGTGATTTGCACATTGAAGCTGCTCAGTAAATAGAAGCATTTGGTGGGTAAATGACCCAACGAGGCTGCAGCACCCCTTTGTGGGAATGGAGGGGGAGTTTGTGAAGCACATCAGTGTACAGGTAGGATCCATTGTGAAAACTTTATTTGAATATAAGCCACATGCGTTCATCTTAACTGCCCCCTTATTCATGGAAGTGATGGTACCAAGAAAATGCTTCTGGCCAGTGGATTAGAGATAATTGGACAGAGTTACAAGTTATGACTTAGAGCTCATTGTAGTGAACTGGCCTGTGCCAGTGTGCACCACTGGTAGCCTCTATAGTTGAAACCGAAGATACGGGCACCTCGCCCACTACCTTGGCATCCTAGGAATGGATGGTACCTCTCACTGAAAGCAGGCAGACATGGCCCTACCATCTGTCTGTTGTTCAGAATCTACTAAGCCAACCTTTTGCTTGAAGCTCACTTGAAGGAATGTGCTGAGATTCTGTGCTGGTTTGGGAAGGGAGGCCGTGTAGTCAGTCAACTGATATGGCAACGATTGATTCTCAGGGAACAGAAAAGCACAAGTCAGCTGCTTCCACATAGCCCGTTCTTAGACTGTTGAGCTGGTTGCTGTCTTCAGCCTATACCTGCATAGTTAGGGGTTTCTGTTTATCACTGCTCACCACTATTAACCAATCACAAGTCTCAAGAGCCATTAATTTTTCTAAATGAATCCACGTCTAAGGTATGGCTACAGATAAGAATACTTTGAATGTTACCAACCCCTAGGTGCTGATTCAGATTAATTGTTCACAAATCTCACTACTGGTACTAAGTATTTCAGAGTAAATTGTCACAAATTCTAATATAAAATGATAAAGCTTTCTGTTTTAAAATGCCCTCCAATTCAGTATTTGTAATAATTGACACTGGATTTATTTCTGAAGAATGGAATTGATGTTTCTGGTATTTTATTTTTTTGTTAAATATATATATTTTATTGGTTTTTTACAGAGAGGAAGGGAGAGGGATAGAGAGTTAGAAACATCGATGAGAGAAAAACATCGATCAGCTGCCTCCTGCACACTCCCCACTGGGGATGTGCCTGCAACCAAGGTACATGCCCTTGATCAGAATCGAACCTGGGACCCTTGAGTCTGCAGGCCCATGCTCTATCCACTGAGCCAAACCGGTTAGGGCTGGTATTTTTTTTTTTTAACCACAAAAATCACTATGGAAGCAAAATTTGCTTGCAAATAATATCTAGTATACTGATTAAAAATGTTTACCTTTCAGAGGTCTTTTCAAAGAAAAAAATTAAGGTCTCTATGTGAAGAAAGGCTGTGAATTTATCAGTTTGTGTATTACCATATGTGATAAGTTTACAGGAATGTGAGACATGTTCTAGAGACTCCACAGTGAATATTTTCATGGGTGAATCTGCTGTTGGGTGGCATTCTTTGGTTAAGGTAATAACCTTGCAAGACTTCTCTCCGCCTGTTCTTAGAGGGGATAGTGTGAGATTAGCCAAATAGCCCCTCGGCTCTGGAGTCAAACCTGGGTTTAGATTCATTTGCTGTGGTGTTTGGGCAAGTTACCTAACCTCCCTGAGCTTCGGTTTCTTCATAAATCAGAGGGTGTGATGATAATAATTCATAAGGCATAAAGTACTCATTTCAGGACTTGGCACAAAATAGGCATTCAATAAATTGTAATGAGTGCTGTCTCCCCTTTTCTTACAAAAAGAAAGTTGTTTGGCTATAGATGACTTGCAATGACTGTGTTATTGGATGAGTGACAGGGAGAACGTAAAGTAGCTGAACAATTAATTACACTTGCTGCCAGAAACTTCCTCCACAGAGGTTCTCAACCTTGGCTGCACGTTAGATCTTCTGTGGAACTTAAGAAACACCAATGCCTGGGCCCTACATCCATCTTTAATCTGCGGGAGAGCCTGCCATAGAATTTTCCAAATCTTTCCAGTATGTACAGCCTTTCCTAGTATAACCAAGGACTGAGAGACACTGCTTTAAAGCAACAACACTACTCTGAGGGTGGTTCTGTTCTAGAGTTTTAAAGTATTTTGTTGGAGAAAAAGCTTGCTCAAGAAAGTTCTTGTGGACCAGCGGTATGCCTATGACCAAATTTGGCCCATTGCTTGTTCTTTATAAATAAAGTTTTATTGGAATACAGCCATGCTCATTTGTTTACATATGGTCTGTGGCTGCTTTCATGTTATAACAACAGAGTTGAGTAGTTACAACAGAGACCGTATGACCTAAAGTGTTGGTCTCTGGCTCTTTAGAGAAAATGTGTCTGACCCCTGCAGTAGGCCACTTAAAATGGAATCACAGTGCCATTTTCCAAGATGCATTCAAGAAAGTCAACTTATTACACAAGACTATCTCCTAGATTCTGTCAAGTTCTTCCCTCCACGAAAAATCAAATAGTATCCTCAAATGTCAATAGTCACATGCTGTAATGCATCGATATAGCCCAGGGGTCCTCAAACTTTTTAAACAGGGGCCAGTTCACTGTCCCTCAGACCGTTGGAGGGCCGGACTATAGTTTAAAAAAAAACTATGAACAAATTCCTATGCACACTGCACATATCTTATTTTGAAGTAAAAAAACAAAACGGGAACAAATACAATATTTGTATTGGCATGTGGCCCGCGGGCCGTAGTTTGAGGACCCCTGATATAGTCACTTTTGCTACTTAAAAAAAAGTATTGCCTATTTCTGAACAAAGCATTGTTAATACAGTACTTACCATTCCTCTTTATTTTATTTATTTAATATTTTTATTGATTTCAGAGAGGACAGGAGAGGGGGGAGAGAGAGAGAAACATCAATGATGAGAGAGAATCATTGATTGGCTGCTTCCTGCATGCCCCATACAGGGGATCGAGCCTGCAACCCCAGCATGTGTCCTTGACTGGACACATGGACTCTTTAGTCCACAGGCCTATGCTCTTATCTGCTGAGCCAAACCAGCTAGGGCCCATTCCTCTTTAAATTTTAGGTTTTGTAGAAATTTAATCATCTATGTATGAAAGAACTTTAATAGAGGACACTCTGCCTTGACTTTCTGGCTAAAAATGCAGAAAGCTGGAATGCGACTCATTATCACATGGACTCACTCAGCCATGAGTGCCTTTCTAAGTGATCCTGGCAGCTGAGAACACTTTATAGCTTTTTCCGCTCTGTTTTAAGTCTTTTATTGAAAAGGTTCTTAGCAGAAGCGAATTCGTGTGCATTTCCCTTCCCTGCTCATAAAAACTGAGCTGCTCCTGCTAGAGGAGGAGGTGGGCAGGGCAGCGGTGCAGGTCACGGAGAACACGCTCCCCAATATCTCCACAGCTTTCATCACCTTCCCCCCTGGACCAATCAGGGCCTCCTCAGGAAATAGTCCCCCTCTCCTCCCACCCCTCAACACAATCCCACTGCTTTGAACCGCTCAGTAATTATGGAAGCTATCTTGAAAGAGCCCAGATGCTGTCATCCACTTATGCTTTATTGAGGGGACCTCCCCAACGGGCAGCGTCCAGGCACTTTCTTTGTGCTGTCTCAGCACCATCGTTGCTGATGGAAGCATGAAAGCTCATTAGCATTGTAAGAGATTTTAATAACAGTTCTTAGTTAGACAATAGAAACGAGACAGGTTTCATCAGGAATGCCATGTTTGAATCACTCTGGCGCTAATGCAACCCGTGCTTCAATACGAGAATGATTCTCTTACCAGAGACGGAGAAATATGTACATTGTGCCTGGGAGACAGGGAGACTTTCGTAGGCATAGCGTTACCCCTTGGTTTTCACGGCTCTTTGTCTGCGTGTCTCTCGGGACGCAGGGAGTGCTCTGCTCTATAGCTCCCAATAGACAAGCTCTGCCTGCTCCCGGGATCTGTCCAGAGATCGTGGTGAACACCCGGCTTTTCTCAGACCCTGGATCTCCGAGCTCCATGCCTGGGAGGTCAAGTAAATGTAATCACCAACTGTGAGAACAAGCATTGCAAGTGCAGATCTTCGCCTGAGCAAAGCGGCTCTTCGCTGACTCTCAGACCCTCGGAGCTGCAGGAGCCACAGCCTGGATGTCAAGGTCGTGTGGAAGGGTTGAGGTGCAAACAGGAGCCTCTTCACAAGACTGCAAACTTCTGGGCAGCACCAAGTTTGTCCCTTCACCTTTGTGGCCTCTAAAAGCCCAGCACAGGTCGTTGCTGTGGGAGGAAAGGTCACTGTCTAGTCAGTGGGGCTGGAATAAGGGGATTCCCCTTAGTTTTTCACGTCATTTTCTTCATGAAAGCTTTATTTTTCTATTAAAGGAACATATTTGGATAAGTAATTACATATCACTCCTGTTAACTCTATTTTTAAAAATGCTTTTTAAAAAACCATCATTCCATTTGAGAATTTTGAAAAATGTTCTTTTTGCCATTCTTGGCTAAGAAGGCTGCATTTCCCGGGGATTTCATGAGACCTTTGTCAGGTACACACAGGAGCTGGCTTTCGTTTGACCCTTCACCCTCGCCCTCTCCGTGAGGCCACCCTCTCCTCTGAGGCACATGCCTTCAGCCCAGTTGCCACCCTCGTTTAGTCGCCAGAGAACCAGCTTCTGCCACCTGCTCCGTCTCTTGGTCTGCCTCTGCTCTTTGCTGCCCCCAAATCCCAACACCAGCCATGTTCATCCCTGCTGGGCTGTCCAGGGAATCAGGACAGGTGGGCGGGGGTCTAATCCAAGTAAAGGGGGTAAGTCACAGTGGGGCGTAGACACTCATTAAACACTCTGAGGGGGTCACCCATCCATGTGAAAATGTACACAGAGGTAATAATGCCTCCATTTTAGCCCCTTCAAGACTTCCTTCTTAGAGAGCCCTTGAGTCCGAAAGAATACATCAGCTTGCAGTGAACTACAGCTTACTCAGTTTAGCTTAAGAAAGGGGCTTATTTGAAGAGAGTTACCCGTTTCCAGGAGAAGTAAGCAAGCCGGCCTGGGACAACGGCAGGTGGGCTCAGGACCTCCGCAGGGGCGATGGGCCTGCACACCGCACATGTCCCTCCGGCTCTGAGGGCTGGGAAGGGGCGGTTCCTACCCGGTGCCCAGGCCTGACCAGCCAGCTGTGGCCTGAGGTGTGGGGCTGCCCTGCCTGGGCCAGGTGAGGTTTAGACACGGAGATGAGCTGGTCCGTGCTCACTGTTGTTCCTGGGTGCTGACAGTCCTCCTTCAGCACTGCAATCTAGGCAAGCAGCCATCTAGGGGATGTCTTTCCATTTATCTTTTGAGAAGATAATGTCCAAAAAATGACATTTCTCTCATCTTTATTCCATTAAGAATTTGGCTGATAGGAATTTAATTTGGATCTCTCTTTCCCTTGACGGACAGTTTTCAGACTAGGAAGGGTTGGATGGGAAGAGGAACAGACTTTGAATCATTTAGCAGAAGTTCTCTTCTAGCCGTTGCTCATTCAACAACCTAAAAGCAGCCTGCAGTCACTCGCTTCGAGGCTCCGTGTGGGATAGACGCTTTAAGGCAGCGGTTCTCAACCTGTGGGTCGCGGCCCCTTTGGTGGTCGAACGACCCTTTCACAGGGGTCGCCTAAGACCATCCTGCATATCAGATATTTACATTACGATTCATAACAGTAGCAACATTACAGTTATGAAGTAGCAACGAAAATAATCTTATGGTTGGGTCACATGAGGAACTGTATTTAAAGGGCCAGAAGGTTGAGAACCACTGCTTTAAGGAGAGATGCTAGTAACTGGTATTGAATTAGTGTTCCATGTCAGTGGCTGTGCTAAATGATTTTACCTGTGTGAGCTAATTTTAATTCTTTAGCAAATCTTTGAGCTAGGTGCTGCTGCTGTCCCTCTATTCAGAGCAAAAGAGAAGACCTGGAAAGGTTAAGTAACTTTTCAACAAAAAGAGATTGTCTGAGTTAATCTAAGTATTAAATGTATGGGGGGGAAGGCAGTGGAAACAAATTGGACAGGCAGGCATGGTGGCATCACGACCCGAATGCTACACTGAAGATTTGGGGGTTATTCTGTTGGTAACACAGACCCACTGAGGTTTTTGGATCCTGGGGCTGATACCAGAACCGTCCTGTGTAAGTTTTTCTGGCAACGGTGCGTGGACCAGGGGAGACGAAGGGGGCCGCTGGTGAGCTGCCGAGAGAAGCGTGAGGGGGACAGGGACCAGGTGGGAGCTGGAGGACGGAACAGTGGAGTGCATGGTGGTTTTCCTTTCCTTCCCCTCTGGTTTACATCCCTGCTTGGGGCCTTGTTTTAAACATCCTAGCATAGACTCCCGCCTGTTTAGAAAGCGCCTAGTATTGCAGTGGCATAAAACAATAAAACAAAACAAATGCAATTGCTACATTTTGAAAACCTTTCCTTGTTGACCAGTTACCTCGTATTGTGAGGAAGCAACATGATTGACTTCTGAGGAGTCCGGTGTTTAGTGCAGCATTTGTCCCCCAGAAAGGGCCCCCCACGCACACCCACGTGCCTGCACAGCACTTGCCAGGGCAGAGGGAAGAAAACAGACCCCTGTGCGAGGGGTGTTTGCCACGCAGGACGGGGGCTCGTTTGGTGTATCTCACGTTCCTTTCCCGTGGCCTCGGGGTTCCTAACAGGACACGCTGCTGCTGGCGTTATCGTCCACGCAGGTGCAGCTGCCTTGGGTCTGAGCAAACAGCCCTGGTGTTGCATGCCTCTCATTCTCAAGCCTCATCTTTTACCCCAGAAGAACTTGTGGGTGATCCTGGTTGAAGGAATGTTTTATAAGCATTGGGCTCTCCTGGGGTTTGAACCAAACCCAGCTCCGGTGAAATTCACCTCACCCAGAGGTGAATAGACCCAGTGACTCCAACCAGTGGGCACTCTGGGAAGGGCGGTCCCTGCCGTGGACCTGTGTCCTTGATGCTTTTGTGGAGCAAGCGTGAGTTAAGCACCGTGTGTACCAGACATGGTCCTGCACGTGGGGGATGCGGCCATGAAGATGGGCCAGAAGCTACCAGGATAGCTGGATGTGTGAACACAGATGCAAGTGTGGAAACATACCAAGACAAAAAAATGTCGAAGATGCTTTCTCAAGATTTCGTAGGTCCTTTGACCCCGTAAGCTCCTGAAAGGCATAATTGAGGGAGGGAGGGGAGAAGAGAAAATAAAAGATCAAAGGGAAAAGTTTTAGTTCAAAAGCATAAGAGCCCTTGGGGATTAAGAAAAAATTCCATAAGCCTACAGAATAATAAGCTTAATATGAATAATATTCATAATGTGAGATTTTCAATTTAAGAACTAGAGATATTTATGTGTTAGAATGGGAGCTTCAGTTTTTTGTTAGTTTTATTTCCCTCTGGAGCCTAGTAATGAAAATCCTCATGGTGCTCAGGAGGGATCCTGCTGCCTCAGGGTCGGTAAAGACGAGGGTTGAGCCAGGGCTGCACGCTGGGTCCTGAGGTGGTGCAGTCAGGAGCATGGGGCTGGGTTCTCAGAAGGGCTTGCCCTTGGCAGGGACGCCCCGAGGTCAGCCTCAGGGGTGGCTGTGAGATCTGGGGATTCATTGCTGACTTGGAACAATCTGTAGTTCGAAGCCTGCCTCTGCCACTCGTAAGTACCCCATAGAGCTTCGATGCCATAGAAATCTTTATTTTATTGCATTGTCAAATGTAACACAATATCAAAGAGTAACACGCTGTCAATTTTCCTGATGTCTAATCCTAATAAAAAAATATTGTCTCTAAGGATAAAATGCATTAATGTGATGTGTCTAGGGAGAGAGGTGCGAGGAGAGAAAGGCCGTACCTCCTCTGTTTCTCTGCCTGTATTTTACATTCTATAAGTGTTTTCTGTTATCTAAGGACGAGCGAGCTGAAGATGTGCCAAGTTTTCCTGATAAATCATGGTCACTCTCCTCTCTCAGCAGATTTCTGCACATGGCAGATCTTCTTCCAACATAAATGGCGGGCCTGAACTTGATCGTTGCCTGAGTCCCGAAGGTAGTTCTCAATCCGATGTTACGTGTATAAAGGAAGTCATCCGTGCGAACTTGGTGGCCACCCCCAATCCACCTGTGCTCAGTGATCTTCCTAAGCAGGGCGGTGATCATGTCACCAGTTTGGTCTTAGTGGGTTGTTACTTAAGCTAGTCCAATCTCACATTTTAGACTTGAGCTTTCTTTATTTTTCCTTAGTGGCAACCTGCTCACAAGTCCTAAATGTAGACTTTTCTTTCTCTCAATTAGTTAACAAAAGAGTTTCTTTATATGATGTTTGCAATATCCTGGGTACTGGAGATACATTGTAAAAAGTGGTTCATCTTAACCACTTCTTCGTCCTGTCCCCTACCGCCCACTACCACCACCTTTTTGAGAAGACTTGGAGCCAGGAATTAGCTTTAATATCTATAATAATAAAAGGGTAATATGCTATTTAGACCGGATGTCTTCCGGATGTCATTCTGATGTCCTTCCTGATGAAGCCGGGCCAGAGGGAAGCCAGCCCAGGTCCCTGGTACCTGCGGGCAGCTGGAGGAGGAAGCCTGGGTCCCGGGTGCTGGAGGGAAGCTGGTGCCGGCAGCCAGGGGGGAAGGAAGGCCTACTCTTGCACGAATGTTCGTGCGTCAGGCCTCTAGTGTGTATATGTGTATATATATAAATTGAATTTATTGGGGTGACATTGGTTCGAAAAGCCATACAGGTTTCAAGTGTACAACTCAATAAAACATCATCTGTGTACCGCATCGTGCACCCATCTTCTCAAGCAAAGTCTCTTTCTGTCCCCATTTTCTGCCCCTTTGCCCACCTCCACCTACCCTCCGCCTCCTTTCCCTCTGGCCGTCTCCACACTGTTGACTGTGCCTGTGTGTATTTATATATGGTTGTTGGATTTATTTTTATTTTTTTTGCTAGTCCCTTCACCTTCTTTCACCTAGTCTCCCCTAGCCCCTCCCCTCTGTAGCTGTCAGTCTGTTCCATGTATCCATACCTCTGTTTCTATTTTGTTTGCCAGTTTATTTTGTTAATTAGATTCCACGTATAAGTGAGATCATATGGTATTTGTCTTTCTTTGAGCCAGTTATTAGCTTTAACAGGCATCCTAGCTGGCTAGAGTTTTCTTTACTAAAAAATCTTGAGGAGAAATCTTGTGACAGTATCTAAGGTTAAATCCCAACATCATCCCCTTCTTCTTTCTCAAATTTGACAAATAAGTTTGAAGTTTTAGTTAGACTTCTTTGTTACACAAAGAATCGCTTATTTTAGCTGGTATTTCAGATATTTGTTATCTTTATCGATTATATTGGTTTCTGATGCCAACCAGTCAAGTCGAAAGAAAATCGGTGATTCAGGTATTCTTTTCAGAAAATATGCTCAGAGACTTTCCTTATAGTTTTACCATAGATTTAGAAATAAATGCATTGCAATTGATTGTTTGACAAGTATATAGGAATCAAGATGAAATGTTGGTGTGTTCTTTCAACTTTGCATTTATCCTCTTTCGTAGGCATAAATGGAAACAGGTGCATTGAATCTTCAACTCTTCTTGAGAAGTACAGAATTGGAAAGGTTATTGGTGATGGCAATTTTGCAGTGGTCAAAGAGTGCATGGACAGGTGAGTGGATGGTGAGGATAATCATTTTTCCACCTACCCATACATTTCTCCTTGGAGTTTATTCTTAACCAGAGTGAACACAAGATTTTATGAAAGAGCTTAACTTTGGCCCCAGCTGTTTTGCATGCCCACAAGCAGTTTGTCAGGGAAAAAACATGTATTCAGATAGAGTATACGTACACCTGCTTTGATTTTGATTGAGCAATATATCATGTCTCATCCACGAGCCAGAGAACACTGGGAAAGAATAAGATGTATTCTTTAAATATCTCGTGGAGCATTTCCCTGTCCTAGGCACGGTTCTCAGTGGTGTAACTCGTTTAGTCCCCACAGTGACCCTCTCAGTTAATACTGCATGTACCAGTAGTTCAGGATGCATGAGCTCTGACTCCATTGAAGATCAGTATTCAGACTGTTGCCTATATTAGAATTATATATTTGTTTGTCCAGCTTTATTTTAAGGTCCTGAATTCTCAAGTGGTAAGAAAAGCATTCGTTCAAATTGCAGGTCTTTCGTAAACAACATCAAAACCGGAAAAGACTCAGATTAGTCTCTGTGTTTATATGCCTGCCACTTCCCTGCCTGTTCTCAGTAGTATTTTTACTCTTTGTGGGGAATTTTCAGGAAGCTCTGGCAAACACTGCTTTTCCATTCTGCTGCACCTCCTTATGGTGGTGCCATTAGAAATCCGAGGCAGGGTTTGGTTTATGTTATAGGAAAGCAACTTAAATAAAAGTTATTTTTCCAAGGTGGCCTGACTGGTGGTAGTGTGACCACTGGTCAGATCTGCTATATTCCAGAACTTCTGAAACGTTCGTTCTTGAACTGTTTTCCTATATGCAAAGATATTTTTTGGCAGGTTCAGACTAAAATATGCGAAAGGTGATTAAATGTTAAATAACACGAGAGTCGTGTATCCCCGTAAATGATCTCTCTGGTGCCAGAAGCGGGCATCCAGAGGTGTGGCGAAGATGGCACCAGATGGAGTTGGAGCTGAGAAATAGATATTGAAAGTCTGGGGACTTTTGAGGTTTGAATGATGGACTAATAGATTAATGTGAAGACATATTGGTAATAGGAAGTTTTCAGCTACTTTGAATCATTTTTCCTAATTTTATTCTGCCTTCTAAGGGAACTATCTTGAGGTTTAAGTATTGGAAAAAAACAGTGTTTTGTCCATGTCTGATACAGCAGAGTTTAAGTACTTTTAATATGTAAATTATTTCATAATAATATGTAAAAAAGGAGACAGACAGTGTGGCTTTGGATTTTTTCTTTTCTTTTGGGGGGTACCTTTCTCCCTGACCCCAGGCCGCACGGTCTCTGATGAGCAGAGGAAGCAGCTTTTCCTCCCTGAGTCTGTGCTGTGGAGGAAGTCAGGGAGGATGGTGCTGTCTTATCTATGACTGACGGCTTTAAATGGCTTTCCTCTGATTATTCCGTAGGTCCACCGGAAAGGAGTTTGCCCTGAAGATTATAGACAAGGCCAAATGTTGTGGAAAGGTACAGTATCCATAACTGCTTTGTAAAAGAAACTGAGAAACTGCGGTAAGATGATGATTGTGCTGAAGGCATTGAAGTGAGGATTTGCCAAATCCACAACAGGAATAAACCTGTGAAACTAGTGCAGGAAACACTAGGGAGCTTTTTTTTTTTCTCTGCCATTTTTCAGAAACCTTTATCCTAAAACAGTACATTGTCTTGATCTTGGCGCTCACTATCAAAAAGTATACTAGAAGAGGTCAGTGGAGGTAAAGGGGGACATGTGTAATACTGTCACCAATAAAGATTAAAATGTTAAATTTTAATCTCTTCTCTAGGAGATGCATATTTCAAAATAAAACCCAGAACCACACAAAAGGTGTGAGAAGTCTGAGACTCTACCCTCCTTTCAAACTAACAAGTTGGCCTTCCTGCTTTAATGACGCTGGCAGATGTACCAGTTTTACATAAAAGGAGACAGAGTTTCAGGTTAGATAGCAGAGGCAGAGCAGGCGTAGGAATTTTGGGCTAGTTGGTTACTCAGCCTATACATTGGCCAATCTATCATGCTCCCTCTGCAAGTTAAATTTATTAAATTGTTCATGTAATAAGAACCTGGGGGGTGGGGGGTGGGATTCTTAACCTGTCTGCTCTTCAGTTTGCTTGTCTGCAATATACATGAGCATTATTAGGTAAGTTTACCTAAAATTTGACGTGTGCAGGATACTGTGGTACAAGTAGGGTATTTTAGCATATAAACAAATACCAGTTCTGCAAACTGGAGAGTTTGTGGGGAAGCATATGAGAGAGAAATAAATGATCAGAGAAGACACCATAGAGCAAGAAGCATTTGGGCTGGGCTCCCAGCAGGGGGCAGGCTTTCAGCAGGAAGCAGTGAAAGGAACTCCTGCCTGTGGCCACAGCCTGAGCAAAGGCCCCACGCACGGAGAGCATGCTCGGACCTTCTAAGTAGGAGAGCATTGCAAGATCAGCTTTGGGGCCAGATTTATGGAGGCAGTTGAGAAGGCTGTGGTGTTTGTAAATTTTAGAATTCTTCCATGTCTAATATGCTAAATAATATTCATTCTAAATGAATATTTATTGAATTCCCACAGTGTCTGAAGCGCTGAGCTTTCTGTTATGGTACTTAGAAGTGGTCCTTCCTTCTCTTCCCACAGCCTTGCATTCATTATCCACGTGTTATGAGCCCAAGCAGGACATAAATCCAAATGAATGTTGTAGTCATTTCCTAAGGATGTTGGAATAAATTACCACAAACTCGGTGGCTTACCACAACAGAAATTTATTCTCTCACAGCTCGGGAGGCCCTGGGGAGAACCTGCTCCTCGCCTCTGACTGAATGGCTTCTAGTGGCGGATGGTGGTCCTTGGCTTCTGGCCACATCACTCCCACCTTGGCCTCCATCTTCACCTCACTCTCTCTCCTGCATGTTCATTGTTCCTCTTCAGGGTGGGAAACTGCCCTCTGCCTCTTATCTCCTAAGGCCGGCTTCGAGGGCACCCAGCTAGTCCAGAGCGATCTCTTCCAGAAACCGTAATCACATCCTTAGATCTCCCCGTCCCCCCACCCCCCAAATAAGGCACCATTTACAAGTTCAGGGGCTTGCTCTCTTTGGGGGATGATTATTCAATCCACTACATAGCTCCACCACAGAAATCACAGACGGTGATTTAAACATTTCTCTCTCTGACTGCATCCTCCTCAGCGATACTCAGAGGGCACAGTGATACCAGCTTTGAAGCCAGTGCCCGTCAGGAGCCATGCGCAGTGTGTTTCCTCACTCACTCAAGCACTTCAGGACTCACTGGGCCGGTTACTGGAGAGCAAGATAAACAAAAGTCTCCAGGACAGCCAGTAGGAGCTGTGCGGGGAGCCAGCACAGAGGGCCATGAGAGCAGCTAAGAGGCGTACCTCACCCGGCAGGGGAGGCTGTGTAGAGGAGGTGAGATCTAAGCTGGTCCTGAGGAATAAACAGGAATTCACCAAGATGTGGGGAAAGAACGTTCCAGACGGAGAAAGTATCTGTGCAAACGCCTAGAGGTCTCGGTGAGAGATGGCACTGGGGATGGAAGTGAGTGCATGGATTCAGTGGCTGTTGAGAAGGTAGACCTGGTGATGCAGGAGCTGTACTGGAGGGTGAGGGAGGGAGGGTTGAGTGGGGGGGATTCCTGTCTGCTCTGGGCAGCCAGGTTCCTTCAGTGAGACAGGGCACTGAAGGAAAGGACTGTGTGTGTTTTATGGGGCTGGGCAGTGTGGAGACAGGATGATTAGTTTGGTTTGGGAGAGTTGTTTATTCCCTAATCTCCCTCCCTCCCTTCTTCCCTCCTGCTCCTCCTCCTCCTTTTGTCTCTCTATCTATCGCTATCTCTGTCTCTTTTGTATGTTCAAAACCACCACAGACAGAGATAAGGCGGTATCCTTTGCCAAGTTAGCAGTTTTCCTTGTCATTTACTCTCACACAGATCCAGGGCACACTGCCAGGAAATGATTCATATGTAAATTATTCGGAGTCAGAACCATGAATCACTTAGCATAAATAATGGTAGATGGTCGAACAATGTTTAGTTCAGTGCAGTTCAAGGCAAAAGTGGTGTTCCTATTGTATTTAGAAATCTTTTCCTGGAAAATGAAATCTCGAGAGTATTTTTAGGTATTAGAAGCGGAGATACGTTTTGGGTTGCATGAGAAATGGGAAGGTAATATTTGTAGAGATTTTCATGCATTGCTTTTTGTTTTGCTTCTGACGGTGATTCGTTTAAAAGTGGATTCATAGACAACCACACAGGCGTAGTCAGAGGCTGGGAACAAAGGCTAGCAGCTCCCACATCCCAACAGCAGCACTTGCTCTGTGCTTAGAATACCAGCCACGGTCAAGTAGGACACAGTGATCTGAGGTAACATGTAGTGTAGAGAAAACATTGCTGCACAGTGTAAAACGCAGCACTGCCCGCAGTCCAGGGGAAAGTCCTCCATGGCGTCCCAGGAGCCTTTCTGTTACGCTTTTCACGGGAAAAGACAACTTTGGGGAGGTGCAGTCTCCCTAGGCGGTAGACATCCTCTTTTAACTCCAATTTGAGAGAGTTCTTGGGTCCTGGTGATGGGGATTATTTTACATGCATCACTTTCAATGAGCATCACAAACAGGTAGATTTACAGACTCTTCCAACTTTGGTGGAAATGGGGAGGAGGGAGAACTGAAGTGACACGTCCATTTAGCTTTTTTAAAAAAATGCCTCTCTTACTACAGCGGTAGCGACTGCTGTCCCGGCTTCACAGAGAGGGGAATGGATTCATTTTCTCCCCTTTGTGTTCAAGGAAGTGCTGCTCACTCTGCTCCCAGCGCTGGGCACAGGATGCGGCCCTCCCTGCCCTGCTCGCTAAGGGCACTGGTGTTCCTTCCTGCTCCACGCCTGGTGTGGGTCTGCCTGGCTGCCCAGTTCGCTGTGATGCAACCTCTTGTTCCTGTCTTTTCGAGCAATTAAATGTGTACAGCTGTGCAGCTAGCATTTCATTTTTGAAAAATTCCAACTTGACGTTGTCCAAAGCAATCTCCTTTGAAAGGTGATGCTGTGTAGCACAGGAAGTGTGGGCTTGGATGTCAGGAACCTGGGGTTTGCATTCTGCCTCAAAGCACTGTCCTACAGGATGAAGGGTGAGGATGTTGCACTAGCACCCTCCCTGCACAGCGATGGACAAACAGTGACTGGACTCCTGGTCAGCATTGGTTCTTTTCTCTCTCCTCCTCTGGTTAGCATTTGCACCGTCATTGGCCAGTGTTTACCTGGACTAGCACAGGGCATTCCACGCTCAAGAAACACAGCCTTTGCCCTGACCAGTTTGGCTCAGTGGATAGAGCATCAGCCTGCGGACTGAAGGATCCCAGGTTCGATTCCGGTCAAGGGCATGTACCTTGGTTGCGGGCACATCCCCTGTGGGAGGTGTGCGGGAGGCAGCTGATTGATGTTTCTCATCAATGTTTCTAACTCTCCATCCCTTTCCTTTCATCTCTGTGAAAAATCAATAAAATATATTTTTTAAAAGGAAAAAAAAGAAACACAGTCCACCCTGGGCCGGCGCTGGCAACGGACTTTCTCTGCGTATTACTTACTGTTAACGTTTATACTTCCAACTGTTGTCAGAAAAGCATTTGAGACGGCTTACAGTGGAAACACATGTTCACATGGATGCATGAAGATAAGAGAGGAACCGTAAATAGTATCCTGAACTAGAGATAAGATAATTGTGTTCCCACTACAGTGGAACACTAAAGTTAGTTCTGGAATTCATGATAGCAGAGGCACAGTGTAAGGGACACACACACATGGACATATACACGTATGTATTTAGGTAGCAAATGGTGTCTATAGAGTGTGTCAGAGGGCAGCTTGTTAATTTCACAGAGTGTACCCCAAATTCAAGACAATTCATTATTACAGTTAACGAGGACCGACGGGTGTTGACGTTATTGAGAGGTCTCATGTCTCATGATAAAATAGAGCAGCAGCAGTTCATGACCCATCGTTGCGCATGGAGAATAACTCCTTCATGCTGGGAGTAAACTTGTTGCAGGGCAGAGCCCAATACATGACTCCCCAGGACTGACCATCGGGTGGTATTTCCAGAGGAGAAGTGAGTAGGGTTAAAATCAGAATCATGGTCCCCGCGAGCACGTATGTTTCCTGGTTTCTGAAATACAGGATCATCAGGAGTATCCTCTGGTGAACGAAATGTTAATGCCCACGTCCTGTGCCACACGCATGCCGTTTCCTCTTATGCCCAGTCGTTTCCCAGGGAACGGGGATTAAAACGTGGCTCCCGCTGGAGTACAAGCACAGTGCCGCATGCCTGCACTTTCATAGCGGCACAGCCCCCTGAGGCATTGGAGGCCGTGAAGAGACAGGAAGGCCGTCTGTTATGTGTCAGGGTGGCCCTACTGAGCCCTGCTGAGGGCTTTTTTGAAGGGTGCCTGCTCTTTCTGTTAGTGACCCTGAGATGTCACACTGACCTGTCCCGGTGAGAACCAGCGAGGGCAGGGTTTGGTGCCTCTGCACCAAGGGAGCTGCTTTCCTGAGCACCAGTCCTACAGACGGGTGTCCTTCGGGGCACAGACAGGCAGGGGTCCTGGCCGTCTGGTCACCGCCCCGCCCCCCCCCCCCACCCGTTTGACAGGAGCACCTGATCGAGAATGAAGTGTCCATCCTGCGCCAAGTGAAACACCCGAACATCATCATGCTGGTGGAGGAGATGGAAACGGCCACCGAGCTCTTCCTGGTGATGGAATTGGTCAAGGTACGAGGGGGAGAGCTTTCAAGAGGTTTCCCCGGTGCCAGGTCCCGAGACTTAACCATATTCTTGAAGGACCTAATCAGAAACGTGTTTTGCTACCTTGAAGCTTTATTCATAATCATCCATTTTTGTAGCATTTTAAAAAATCGACTCCAGGCCGATGACCTTCTTTGTTACCTTCATGGGATTGCCACTGTTGATATTTTGACATGTTCTTTCGTGTCCTTCAGGGTGGAGACCTGTTTGATGCAATTACCTCTTCAACCAAGTACACCGAGCGGGATGGCAGTGCCATGGTGTACAACCTGGCCAACGCCCTCAGGTACCTGCACGGCCTCAGCATTGTGCACAGGGACATCAAGCCGGAGAACCTCTTGGTACGTCGCCGCGGCTTTTTCTGTCCCACCTCATGTTTCTCTTCCTTTAAAATGACCACAATCACATGCAAACAGTGACATTTGAGAGTCTATACCAGTCCTGCAACAAGGGGCCGAGAGAGTTTAAATTTCAAAAATCAGTCTGACGCAAGTCAGTCACCGCCAAATATTAGTGAATTTCTTCAACTGAACTGCATTTCTGCATGTATGGTTTACCAGACATTAGAAAATGTGCTTTCACTTCCGTTTTGTTGACAGTACTGACTGAAGAAAGGTGAACAGGAAAATTCTTTTGAGGCAAAATAGTCTGAAGAATAAATGGGAAACAGAATGAGAGCATGAGGGTTCGTTTATGGGCGGGACAGAACTTTGGACATCTAGTCCATTCATCTCAGCTTCACAAATACAGAAATTGAGACCCAGAGATGCTAATTTTTCTTGCTGAAAAGTCTCATTTGCCCCATTGTTCCACAGAACTGTGTAATGTGGCACTCAAAGTGCTTCTTTAAAAAAAAAAATATTTATAGATTTCAGAGAGGGAGAGAGAGAAACATCGGCGATAAGAGCGAATCATTGAGCAGCTGCCTCCTGCATGCCCCCTACTGGCAAATGAGCCCACAACCCAGGCATGTGCCCTAAGTGGGAATTGAACTGTGACCTCCTGGTTCATAGGTCCATGCTCAACCACTGAGCCACACTGGCTGGGCTCAAAGTGCTTCTTAATCTGGTCCCAATTTACCTTTCCAGTCTTCTTTCTGTTACCAGCCCTTCCCCACCCATCAAGCCACCTCTAACACACCTTCCTGATGTCTTTACTAACTGAGCAAAGCTTGCTGGTGGGGCCCATCCTTGTGTCTACATTGCAGAGAAATTTTAGAGAGGCTGACTGGGGAGTTGTACACACACACACACACACACACACACACACAAACATACACAAGACTGTTGGTTTATCTAGTTCTACCTTTCAGGGCTGAGCTGTCATCATCATTACTGTTTGGGAGGTGAGGTTACCTGAGTGTTCTAGATCATGTTAATCTCAATGAAGGCTTCCCCATCCCCTATAGTTAGTTAAAACTGACTTTATCAATAGCATTACTAGTACACCTCAGCTGCTTATGTCCATACTGGTCTCTGCACTTCCCTGTCTCCCAACAGTGTGACAAACACTGATCTTGTGAGACGGAGCCAAAGGCATGACTTCTTTCGCCCTAGCTCTGGGCAGAGTAAGTGGTGGCCACCTCTGATTTCTGCTGCACTTGCCATGACACATCGATTTTGTCATCTACTCCAGGGGTCCTCAAACTATGGTCCACGGGCCACATGCAGCCCGCCGAAAACATTTATCCGGCCCGCTGGGTGTTTTTGCCGCCACTGTGTGCATAGGAATTTGTTCATAGTTTTTTTTAAACTATAGTCTGGCCCTCCAATGGTCTGAGGGACAATGAACTGGCCCCCTGTTTAAAAAGTTTGAGGACCCCTGATCTACTGTGTCTCCTATTCTAGATCATAAGCACCAGTGGGGGCAAGGTTTGTGTCTCAGTTATCCTAGTGTCTCTGGGCCTTGAACAGTGGATGTGCAGGAAATATTTGGATATTGGCTGATGGTCACTCGGCTAGCTAGCTGCTGGCGCTGGGGCACGCATCTTTACAGCCCGAGTCGTGCTGGCCCCACGCAAATAATCACTGGAAGGAATGTGCATGGATGGGCAGGCGTTGAGGCCATGCTGGGGGCTTCCTGCCCGTCCACAGTGTGTTTTCCCCGTAGGGTAACACCATTTGATGACTTCTGAATGTCCATTTGAAAGTGTGTGACTTTTTTTCTGACTGATTCCTGCTGGGAGAGAACTGCGTTTTTATCTCTGTGTGTTCCTATTAGGGAAATAAATATCCTTGCTTGGAAAATCAGATGCAGTGTGATTCAGTTTTAGGAACTTGGAGGAGGAATGGAGGCCGCATGGTAACTGGGCCTCGGGATAGAGGCGAGGACATGGTATGCTCTCCTCCAAACAGGCGTCTTGCCCACGGTGGCCTTGCAGTGTCTGGCAGGCCCAGGCTCCCCCCGCTGTCTGGCTGGGTTTGCCTAAGGGCTTTGCCGGCAGAGGTGACAGGACTGTCCCCGAGTGTGGCCAGACACAGGTGCTGTGGTGTTAGTGAGGACACCCCCTTGATCTCTCCCAGCTGTCCGTGCCCCTTCACCCCAGTGCTGCAGTTATCGACGTTGTTCCCTGTGGACAAAGGAGCCACAGGTCCCCACGAACCATTGGCTGCTGTGGAGCCAGCCCCAACTGCAGCTCTGGGCCACGCAGGAGGCTGCCCGAGGCATTAGTGACCTTCCTGTGGACCTGTGTGTCCATCTCCCAGCTCCCTGAGTCCACACTCGCCTCTCCTTTCTTCTCTTTTCCGCTCGCAATTTTTAATGCATGTACAGTCTCAGAACGTGAAAGCGTCTTATGCATCAGGGGAAGATGCTGTGACAGGGAGTGATGTCTCGCACAGTGTACCCCAGAATGTCAGCAGGGCATTGGAATCAAGCTCCTCATCTGTGTAGCCGGGCCCAGCTGTGTGTCTGCCCACTTGCACCAGCCCCCTTGTGCTATTCAGAAGGGAGGAGAAAGAAAAGGTGACAAAACCAATGTCTGCATGAAGCCAGTGTGTAAAATGGGAAGAAGGGCCGTGGGCCAGCCTCCGGACACCCCTGGCTGCGCATGTCTAAGTAACACACGTGCCTTTGAAATCCCAACCAGACCCCTCAGCAGAGTCTAGATTCAGCCCGCAGGTGGGCACCGGCCAAGGGTGAGATGTGCCAGTGGTGCTGAAAGTAAACAGTGACTGCCAGCCTCTTCCTGCTCCAGGACCAAGTTCCGTTTTTTAAACACCAGAGCAGACATCTGATTTGCATCCCCTTCTCTGGCAGCGGTGCCGGTGCCGTAATTTAAACCCTGCCTTCGGGGGTGCGTGGCCGCCGTGTCAGGGAGCGCAGCGGTGGCCCTTGCCGGGGTGAGTTACGGCCTGGCGGTGCCCTGTCAGAGTTAACTGTGCGGCCGTGATAAATCCCGCTCTCCAGGAGTTCCGGGGACGGGAGAGCAGAGGGCTGGTTTCTCACATTTGAAGTCCGTCTAAATCATCCCGTTGACATTTTATTTAGAGAACATGCGGCGTTCGCTGCGTATGTGGGATCTGCATTCCTCACATTTTTTATGTTCGCATTCCGAGAGCCGCTTTTCACAGGCATCTCCGCCCGTGGCCGGGCACAGGAACGCCTCGGGGCCACGGCGCGCACGGCAGGGTCTGTCTGAATGCACCCCGAGTCCCTGCGTGTGTGGGGGGCTCTGCCAGGCCTGCGGCTCCTCAGAGCATACTGCCCAGGACGGCAGGGGTATTGGTTGGATAATGTGCACTGGGCTGTCCATTGCTCACGAGAGTGCTCTGTGCCTCAGTTTCCTCATCTGTGAAATGGAGGCAACGATTCTCTTCCTAAGGGTCCCGTGGGTGGTGACGGCAGTCCAGGGAGAATATAGAAATCTCCCCGCGAGAATGCGGGTGCCCGGGGAGAACTGAGCTCTGCCAGACAGAACGCCTGGAGCCTGGACACTCGCCTCCTTCTCCAGCTCACACGGGTCATGCAGACCCTGGGAGGGGGTGTGCGAAGCAGCCTCTGAAAGCAGTGCTGTAGGTGTGCGTGCGTGTGCAGGTGTGCGTGCACATAGACTGATGATAGATAGATGTTTCCTGCTCTGAAGAGAGTCTCCAGCAGAGATTTGAAATGTACTCAAATTGTCTTTCACACACTTGCCTCTGTGTCTAGCCCTGGGGAGAGATGACTCAGATAAAATATTATTATTTCAGGCTCGTCTGCCCCTGATGACGCTTCCCTTTTGATGTTTGGCCAAGAAGCACCACTTGCTCAGACATTACTCGGCGGTTATGGACTGTTCAGCCCCTTTCTAGTTCTGCTCCCACCTCTGACTGACTGGGAATTCCTTACAGCGGCTGTGAAAAACGGGGCTTCTGGGACTCCTGAGGGTCTGACAACAACCCTGGAGGACCCCTAGGCGTCCCTAAATTGAATGTCTAAAATAAACACTATTTTTCAAAAACGTAGGTAATGAGTGTATTTTAAAGTTATAAAAACAAAATAACAATGACATTAATGAAACTTTAAAAAAAAAACTCTCATGATGCATTTAGAATTATAATGTTGCTTATAATGTTCTTATCACTGCCATTACTTCGGGAATTTCTTCCTGACGTCTGGGTTTTGGTAAATGCGTCATAAATTCTGGCTGTAATTTCCTCCACCCGCGTGTTCTCGCCCGTGTTTACATTAGGCATAATGGATGGACGGGCGGCTAGGACGGCAGCAGGACTGAGCCTGGGTTCTGTTGCTTCAGGCTAAACCATTAGGAGTTTTGAATACGGTCCTGCTGAGTCGGGGTGACTCGGGATGATGAATGTCTGTGAGGGGTTCCAGGCCTCACGGCTACCCCTGTGAAACTTGAACGTCCTAAAGTTGTGTGCTGGGTGTGTGTGTGGGACATCAACGTGGAGGCAGTTACCAAAACCGGGAGAAAAACAGTCTTCTCAAACTCAGGAGGACATCCCATGGGAAGACGGCATTTCGGGGTCACCCTTGATGAAATGCCTGTAAAGATTAGGGGGTCATTAAGATGGGGGCGCCCGAGGCCCTTGATGTGTTTTATTGATGGCTGTATAAATCACTCGCCTCTTTAAGCATCGGACTAATGGATGATGTTGTTAACATGCTTATCTTGAAAAAACATAATTTTCTAAATGTTTCACTCCTCTCATAAGTAGTAATTTAGGTGAAAACCTGGTCAGCTTATAGTAAAATATGAGGGAAAGCAGACGATAAAGGATAAAAACAGAGGAAGATGTTACATAAGTCCAGATGAGGCCTTTGCAAGATAGTCTCTGAAATTCAGGCTTTTCAAAATGGACATCCAAGAGACAAATAGAGAGCACGTTAAAGGTTATAGTCAGACCTGTATTATGCTCCCACACACACTGGATTGCTTCCAGATCCATCCATGTAAGGATGTAACCTCCAGACTGTGGTCCCATATGGAAAATCTGCCTAAATATATAAATTTTGTCCTAATTATGGAACCAATGCATGTTCATTGGAAACTACTGAAAAGTAAAAGGGAGGAAGTTCAAGTAATCCTCAATGTTAACACCTAGAGACACACTAAGCATCTTGGTGTGTTATATTACACACACACACACATATATATATATATATATGTATATATATATAATGTTGAATATTCCTTTTTATGTTATATAATATGGTGAGTGTGTCCATATGACTAATACTTATTGAAATGTGCTTATTAGTGACAGTATAATATTTTATTGCAGGGATGTACCAGGTCTTATCTTGCTTCCAGTTTTTTAAAGATAGATAAAAGTCTGAGATTGATGCCCTGGTATATAACCTCAGAGTCCATCTCTGTTCCCTCAGGGTTGGTTCTGAGAAGTAGGTTTCCTGGATCAGAGGTTATAAATGATGTTAAGAAATGTACACGTTGCTGAAAGGCTGTCTAGAAAAGTTGCTTCAATTTAAGCAAAAGCATTGACATCTCGGCAACATTGTTAGACCTTTTCCAATATCATGGTTTCTGATCTAACCAGCCAGACCTTCCAGGCGAGGGAAGGAACACTCACAGAGCCCTGATCCAAGCCTGCTCTCATTTTATCTTCACACCAATCCCGTATCATCCTGTTTCACAGATGAGGGGATGTGCTCAGAGAGGGTGAGTGACCCTCGAAGGTCACACAGCCAGAAAATGAGGGGAGTGCTTGGTTATTCACGTTCAAGCTGCCTGATTCCAACGTTCATTTTCTGTCTAAACTTCCAAGGTTCCCCCCACGTAATGTTTATATCCACCATTGACTCTGCAGAGAACGAGTCCTAATTTTATTTTCTACATGAAACATGCAAGCCTCTTAGAGAACACCTGGTGCTTTCGTGGCACTTAATGAACATGTTTCCGCGACTCTCGAGCACCTCACTCTGGGAAGCACGCAGTGCAGGCCAGGGTTTCGCGTCCAGGCTGAGAGGCCTCTGGCGCCACGTCAGGCGAGCATCCCTCGCTGCTGTGTGAGCACGCACACGTGGTCAGTAAGCTCCTGGGGAAGGCGCTTTTTTTGCAGAGGTAAGGAAATGTCTTTTTCAAATTCCGCACAATCATGCAAAAATCTCTCCAGAGCAACCTTCGGGCTTCAAAGCATCAAAGATAAATCATAGTGTTAACTGTAGCAAGCAGAGATTTCTTTTGAGTTGATTGGTCAACGTATCTGCCATTTCTACCTCATTCCAAAGCCCCTCTTGGAGTCATGGAGACCAAAAACAACATCTGATAATCGGCCGTTCTCTGTTCCAGGTGTGCGAGTATCCCAACGGAACCAAGTCTTTGAAACTGGGCGACTTCGGGCTGGCCACCGTGGTGGAGGGGCCCTTGTACACCGTCTGCGGCACACCAACCTACGTGGCTCCAGAAATCATTGCTGAAACCGGGTGAGACCCCTGGTGGTTTGGGTTGTGCCCTTCTTTGGTGGGGAAAGGTATGTTTTGGGCATCCTCCTGTGTTTTCAAGTGACTCCCCGAGAAGGTGGAGGGAGGGAGAGACGGCTTACCTGCACCATGACTCTAATCTTGGGAACTTAAGTTTGTGCTTCTACGTTCAAGAGCTCTGGGCCTGGGCCAGGACTTTTGTTCCCAGGCTGGTCATGGGAACATGGCAGTGTCCCCAAGGTTGTAATTAGGACTGGGAGAAGAGCAGATGCCTTTGCCCAAAGGGCAGTGAATTCCTCTACGTGAAATGGACAGTTTGATACTGAAAAGCCCCTCCCCCCTTTTTTTTTCACAAAGGCAAGTACTCGGGTAATGTGGAGGGTTCTGGCGGTAATATCGTTATTTCTCCCCCTTCCACCACTTTGTTTCCCTAGCTATGGCCTGAAGGTGGACATTTGGGCAGCAGGCGTGATCACGTACATACTTCTCTGTGGATTCCCGCCGTTCCGAAGGTCAGCACAACATTTGAATTGTACTAGTAAACCCTTTCCCTGGGTCAGGAAGCAGATGTTACTCCTGGCAGGCAGGACCAGAGCTGGTCAGTGACAATGCCAGCTAAAACGTATAGAGACCTGCCTTTCACTCTTTATCTTATTCTACAGCCTGTTCCTGTATATCCCTCGACCACACCTCTGATGTGAGGCCAGGGCCTTTGCTGTGTATGAGTTTCTCATGGTCATTCTTCTGTAAACCACCCCCACCGTCCAGTGTCTGCAGTTTCCATTCTCAGTTATTTTCAAGGGGAGTGCGATTTAAAGATCCTGCAAAGCAATCTGATCCTTCTAGGAAAGGCTTTTTCCAGTTTTTAATAGCCGCCTCTCCTACTTAACTTGGGAACCGTTTTTTGACCACTCATTTTCCAAAGTATTCAACCTAGTTCTTACCGAAAAGAGAACTTATAACATTCATTGTATCCACTCACACAATACTCAGTGGAGTAGAATTACAGACACTTTCAGCATAAATAGGCCTGGGAACAAAGGGATTGAGTCCTTGGTAACCATGCCCCTGGGAGCAGAGGGGACCACACGCGGGTCAGGGTGTGTCACGGAGGGCACGGCACACTTGTTACTCAGCCGTGGGTGTGCACAGGTTTGACATGGGGCTTCGCCCTCAGCACTTCTTGTGATCAGTTCCGTCTCCTTTGGAGTGACTTTGAAGCAGAAGTTCACCTATTCAGGCACATTTGATTTTCTTCTGGGCTTTCCTGAGTGCTCTTTTCACTTCGATCTCTTCTTTTGCTCACTTTGCAACTGTTTGTTGAGTAGCTGCTGTGTGCTACGAGCTATTCTAAATGTCAGGAATCAAAGGGCGAACACAACGTATCCTCTGAGGTCATGGTATTTATTGACAGTGTGGTGTTAGGTCTGAAGGTGAAAAACAGGCTTGTTTCATCACCACACCCAACAATCGTATTATGAAAGATTTCAAACATCCAGAAAAGTTGAAAGTTTTATCTTTTTGAAATGATCGAGGTTCAGCTGAGTTGACCGTTTTTACGGACACTACCGCGAACGCGGGAGTGACACAGAGGTGTCAGCCTCTCCTTTTGAGAGTCTCAGGGGTAAAAACACACATCACAAGAATATGGATCAAGAAAAGTAAACAGGACATTGGGGTATGCTCAGCTGAGGGCTGGGAATCACAAACATTTGCAGTGGTTCTCAACCTTCTGGCCCTTTGAATACAGTTCCTCATGTTGTGACCCAACCATAAAATTATTTTCGTTGCTATTTCATAACTGTAATGTTGCTACTGTTATGAATCGTAATGTAAATATCCGATATGCAGGATGGTCTTAGGCGACCCCTGTGAAAGGGTCGTTCGACTGCCAAAGGGGTCACGGCCCACAGGTTGAGAACCGCTGATTTAGTGAAAGGTGCAGAAGCGAGTGGGGCCTTGTCCTCGTGGCGTGGGTTTGGTTTCTACAGGTGGAAAGCCTTCTGCCTGGCCATCGGCATCGTGGTCTTCCATCAAGGACGTTGCCCAGGTGGGTTGCACAGCCTGTAGGATTATTGCACACATCACTTAACATTTTCTGAATAACAAATGACTCCTACAGTTTGGGCTGTCATTAGTTCTGTGCATCAGTTGGGCGGGTCTTCCGGTCTGGTCTGGCTCAGTGGGGGTTTGATGGTCCAGTGTGGCCTCACTCACGTGCCTGCTAGTTGACTCAGCATCAGCTGGGACAACCGATATGACCTGGCCGTGTGCCTTTCAGCCTCCAGTGGGCTAGCCTGGGTTTCCCATGACAGTGGATTCAGGACTCCTCAAAGCAGCTAGAAGAGGGCCTGAGTGCTTTTCAAGTCTCCACTTGCTTCACATTTGCTGATTGATGTCCTGTTGACCAACTGAAGTCAAACAGCCAAGCCTCGAGTAAGTGTGGGAGAAGATTACCCATACTTACAGGGAAGGGAATCATTTGTGGCCATTTTTTCAATCACGCGGTGCCCTGGCTGGCTTCAGCAATGACCAGTTTTGGGAACTAGTAAAGCGTAGAGGGTAGTGTATTATGCTAGCTGTTGATCTTGGGGCCAGTTACAGCATAATTCCCCTCCGTGATGGTTGACCCAAGTGGAGACCAATCGGAAAAGGGTATCAGGGAGGGATCAGTGTTAGAGGAAGGTGTGCTCACAACTCCCTCTAGTGTTTCCACTTGTCAGTGCAGCTGGAGTTTTTTCCTTTGACTTTGCTTTTTTACTTTTGAACAAAAGTGAGGCTCACATTAAACAAGTATGTGCTTATTGTGACTTGGTACCCAGTGGACAGTAGCTTCTTTGTAGGATCTGAGTTCAGGCTGGCTAATCGAAGGCAGTAAAGCTACTGCCCTTAAACATTATACTCAGAAGCTGGTCCCATAGCTCCAGGCAGCTTACTTAGGAAATTTACAAAAATGCTTCCTGTCTTTCCTATGCTGTGATGAAAGGGAATCTGTAATGTTAAGTGCTTGTTACAGAAGCATCTTCACGGCACAGAGACCTTCTGGAGAGATCCCAGGACCGACTTTATTCAAACTGCATAGGGAGCACAGTATGGAAATGGTCCTGTAAATCGTGATAAAGGGCCCTGGTATGAAACAGATTGCATAAATTTGTACCTAAAATGAAAGTCCTTCAAACAGATATTTCAAAACATTGTCTTTGTTTTATACCCAAAGTAATTTTAACCCAAAGCCTTTTAATTGAAATTGTTACGTGGGGTTTACAGTTTCCGCTTCTTTAGCTCTGGTGTGTCTCACTTTTCTTTTTCCAGGCTTTGGCTTTAGGCTGACATGAATTCTTCCTTCCATCTTCTCAACCCCAGGATATTGGTTTTCTAGAGGCAACCGACAGTTTAGTTATTGCCTAAGCAAGTCTGTTTTAGGGGCACTGACAAAAAGGAGTATTTGCATGACTAGACTGAGACTTTTTTGTTTTGTTTGTTTCTCTTAAAAACAGGCACAGCCCATAAATGAAATGTTTGGGCATCACGTGTAGAATAGCTCACCCACGGTCTCAGGTTACCTAGCCTGACCTTGATGTTGCCTTGACTCATCACTGAAGAGAGAGAATGGATGCAAATTCTTTTGTTGTTTTCGAGGTTTTTCTTAATGCACATTTTTAGGTGTAGAGCACCTTGATTCCGGGCTGTCTTGTTTTAGGAATAAGTGCCCCCAAGTATCTTAGCCAGATTGTGGCGTATACATGTGGTAATAAATCCAGTGTCGATTTGGAGTGGCTTTTCTTCTGTGACTACTAAGAAGGATAAATGATCTTTTGCTTTCTGTTCTGTTAGTAAGGGAAGCCTGGACTGCTTGTGGTTCACAGCATGGATGCTTGGGGTGAATCCTAATTGCCAGGACATTCCATGGTTCTGTTTGTTGACTCAGGCTATGTTTGCCAAGAACCGGAATGGATGCTGCAGACTCACTTCCAACTTTTTAGCTGTTTATTAACAAAATAAGAGCCATATGTATTAACAGAATATAAGTCACTTGAGATTCCAGGAAAAAAAAGAAAAAGGGAGATGACTGGAGTCATAGGGATGGAGGGGTCGATTCTGGAAAGAGGTGATTTATTTTATAGCTTCTACTACTGTCTCTTGGCGTCCCCTGGTTTTCTAAAGGTTTTCGTAGAACCTCATTAGGTTTTAGGTGAATCCTTCACGTATTTGGAAGGCCAGTTGAGCCTAGTGCAGTCAGTAAGGAAATAAGTGAAAAGGAAAGAAAATGTTTAGACATCTAGAAAGAAACACTTTGCCCTGGCCGGTGTGGCTCAATTGATTGGGCATCATCTCGTGCACTGAAAGGTTGCTGGTTCGATTCCTGATAAAGGCTCATTCCCTGGGTTTCAGGCTCAATCCCTAGTGGGGGGCTTGTAGGAGGCAGCGATTTATATCTCCCTCTCATATAGACCTCTCCCTCTCCCTCTCCCTCTCCACCTTTCTCTCTAAAACTCAAAAAAAAAAAAAAATCCAGAAAAAACAATGCATGCCCTAGCCAGTTTAGCTCAGTGGATAGAGCATCGGCCTGCAGACGGAAGGGTCCTTGGTTCAGTTCTGATCAAGGGCACATGCCCAGGTTGCAGGCTCCATCCCCAGTAGGGGGCGTGCAGGAAGCAGCCAATCAATGATTCTTTCTCATCGATGTTTCTATCTCTCTCTCTCTTCCTCTCTGAAATCAATAAAGAATATATTTAAATAAAAACACAAACAACAAAACAAAACAACACACAAATAGAAACAGTTTGTCCACACTCAAAGAACACCGCTTTTCAGGAGAACGGTGGGGAGCTCTTGCCTTGCCCGGTTTTCAGG